>NC_138063.1:32155420-32755420 GCF_964194185.1 Rhinolophus hipposideros
GACATGTATCCATCATTATGGTGTCATATAGAGTTTTCACTGCCTCAAAAATCCTCTGTGCTCCCCCTATTCATCCCTGCCCTGCTTAAAACAAATTTTTAGAAACCAAAATGAACCTGTGATGTTTGTTTCTATGTTTTATTAACTAAGATATTCTTGGTATTAACTTTCTCGCCACAGGTGCCTCTACAATGCTGAAATAATTCAACAAAACTAGTATTGGAGAAATTGCCTCTTGTTCACAATCGTCCAAGTTATCAATTATTCCTCAGTTCTTGTATAGGCAGGGTGCCCTGCCAGGGATGGTGGGGCTGCAGGATTGCTTCTGAAAGGAGCTACCACATAAAGAAAAATAAAACGCATTGAACGCATTTTCAGGAAAACATCTGAAAGTATTCTACACCACTCCAAATTTTGAACTAAAAAGAAAATAGATTTTAGCGTTAAGCCATTGACAAAGGATTTTATTTAATTATAAATCAAAACTTAAAGTTATGCAAATGTTAAGCATAATTTTAAGTTAAATAAATCAGAATGGAGAGAAAATAGTTTTCCATAGTACATCATTATTGCTAATGATTCTTCATTTAGTCATCAACATATATTTACTATTTACTAGATGCAAGTGCTGATTTAAATGCTGGGGATATGGTAAATGTGATGAGAGTCAAATGGAGAAACAAAGTAAAATATTTAGTGTAGACTTAGGACAAAATGAAAAGGAGCTATCGTTATTTGTGTTATCATTGTAAATGAATGAAACAATGCAGTTGGATAAGCAAAGGTTAAGCAGCCAGTCCTGCTAAAGAATAGAATGAATGTGAAGTGGATGAGTGTGAGTGACAGTTGGTGGGGCACGCTCACTCCAGACCAATGGAGAGGCAGGAGTGAGAGGAAACCAGGCAAGGGACAGATCAACAAGGGTCTCTTATGCATGCTGAAGGGATTGGACTTTATTTTATAGAGCAAAAGGAACAAAAGCAGGATTTTTCAGCAAGGGGGAAGATGTGATTCCCTTTGCATTTTAGAATGCCAAATAGTATGCTCTTCTAAATTACTACGGTGTTTAATATGATCAAAGTACTACATTTGCAAAAGTGAAAGGGTAAATTTTATTTCACCCATCAAACAAGCATGTATTGAGGACCTATTGTGGGCCAGGTGTCATGCTGGGCTGTGAGGATGCAGAGATGAATAAAATGCTGTCTCTCTTCTAAAAAGCCCAGTCATAAGTGTGGCAGTTGCATAAATAGATAACTACCTATAATAAAACGCATGCAATAATAAAGGTATGCACTAGGCTGCATGTTTGCATGAAAGAGTTTCGGATCACTGGAAAGCATCAGTAAAAGCCAAAAGACAATTGCATACTTTAACACTTGTCCTTAAGTTCACTGAAAGGGTAGATTTCAGAACTAAATGCCAAAAGCAAAATGTAAAATAAAACTATGTCTGCACCTCCTGCAAAAATATTATGCAAGAACACAGAGATTTAGCATGACTGAGTTTTCCTGGAACTCCTGTTTTTGAAAAATGGGGATAATGTTGACATCAATAATATTTCATACAGTTTGATACATATAATTAAAGGATATCTACATTTCATTTTATTATCATTTCTATCTCTTCACTGCTATTCTTTATTTAATGTGACAATGCCATCATACCTTCCTTTAATCATGATTTCCTTTAGTTCTTTGAACATACTTACAATGGCTGCTTTGAAGTCTGTTGTACTAAATCCAACATCTGGTCATTCTCACAGTTTCTGTTGTCTCTTTGTTTCCAATATACGGGTCATACTTTCCTGGGTTTTGCATATATCAGAATTATTTTGTTGGAAACTTGTCATTTCAAATACATATATTCTAGAAACTCTGGGTGGTGTGCTTCCAATCTACCAATCTCTTTCTACTATAATTGCCCTGGGTTTGTTATTGTTATTTGCTCAGTGAAGGGCTGGATTATGTAATGAAGCCAGTTCTCCTCCCTCTACTACATAATAGTAAGCCTTTGACACTGCTCTTCAGGGGAGGGAAGCCTTGTGTATGCCTACAGTCATCCGAGGTGAGAGTGGTTTTGTCAGGCCTCTCTCTGACTGTTTCTTTCCAGCTGTTATTTGCCACTAATAGTTCTATTTTTCAACAATACACTGGGACATAATTGCTCTACAGGCTAATGCAGTCAAATTCAGGCTCCTTCGAAGGAACAGTTCTCAGTATCTGTAGACCCCAGGAGGGCTCCTCTCAGTTGTCTCTTTCCCCAGTCCTCTCCTGTAAACTAGCCAGCCTACAGCTTAATCTAAATCTTTAATTGATGTAACACTCTTTTTCCCATTGCTTTTCTCCAGAACCTCCTTCTTAGAGTTTCCTTAGACTTGAACTCTCTCTGTTCTGTTGCAAATGAAGTTGGTTCTTTTGGGAAGAAATTAGGAGCTGCCTATTTTATGGCCTGCTTCTCCCCCCAGGCGGAATCTCTGGAGCTGGGGTTAAAGACAATGGTGCACTTCTGTTGGAGTGACATCCTGCCTTAGATGCTGACATCTAGCTGAGGGTCAGAAGCTTCAGGGCTCCCTGACTTTCTTTTCCAGGATGGACCTACTTATGGTCTGGGTCAAAGGCAGTTAGGGCCCCATTGCTCTATGCTGCCATGCCGAAGCTAGAGGCTTCATTCCATGAGTGGGGACTGGTTGGAAGAAGAGAGCTCCCATCTTAACTGAACTTGACCAGAACAGCCTCAGCAACTGGGAGCTGAAGGCAGGATGACAAATGATGACATCCTGCCCCTCCTGGGAAGATTACCCTCTTACTGGGACCTGCAAAGAGAGGAGCTCTGTTTTTGGCCGCATCAATCTGGAAGGGAATTTCTGTCTCACTGAGCTGGAAGAGAGTAGTGTGGGTGTCGTCTTGGATTAGCTATCATAGACTCTCATTGTTTTTAGTAAATTTTAGTAAATTTTTAAAAATACGTGTTTCTTCATTTGCTGTATGCCCTTAGGATATTTTCCAGACATATATATATATATGTATGTATATATATATACATACATATATATATATATATATATATATATATATATATATATATATATATATATATATATATATAATTTTTACCAGTGTTGGCTGGGAACGTGGGTGCACAGAGCTCCTAATGCTGTCATGCCAGAATTTTGTCTGTCCTTTCAACTCTTGGGAAGTGAAACCAAGTAATGTTGAAAGATTTTGAGGATCTTTGAAGATCTGGTGTCATATTAGAAGGAAGCCTAGTATAAGAAATATAAATTATCCCTCTTCCGTGTGCAAATGCCGCTGGGACGTCAACCCAGTTTTGAAAGTTTGATCAAAGGAACGGTTTAAAAAAAATCTGAAAAAGTAAAAATAATAGGAAACTGAAATATAACAACAAAAGGAACATGCGTTTTCTTTTCAACTATTTTGTTGAAAAAAATCTTCAGAGCTACATTTCTGTTTAGTGCCCACAGACTCAGGGGTTGCTTTTTTTTTTTTCCATCAGAGAATCATTTTCCTAAAAAAAAAGCACATGACTATTGAGCTGATCTTTACCTTCTCCTAAATTTTTTGTTATAGTTTTTTAAATTCATTTTGAAATAAATTATTATTTTTGTTCTTATGAGCTCTCATCATCTTTCTTAAGTTAAGTCTGTGATGACCACGATGCAGTACAGATAGGAAGGGAGAGGTAGGTCAAAACTGAACTTCAGAGAAAGGCAATATTTCTCTTAGTCACCCAGGTGGACCCCATCTTGTAGAGAAAGAGCTTTGCTTTCTATTAGGAATGTTTTGTATAGCTTATCATATTCATTATAGGGACTGAAAACCAGAAAGCTAATTAAACAAATGAAATTTAAGTGGAATTATTAAACTGTTGAATGCATTTTCAGGAGAACATCTCAATGTATCTTACACTGCTCCAAATTTTGGACTACAAAAGAAAAAATAGATCGAGGGTTAAGCCATTAACAAGGGATTTTATTTAATTATAAATCAGAACTTAAAGTTATGCAAATGCTAAACATAATTTCAAGTTAAGTAAATCAGAATGGAGAGAAAATAGTTTTCCAAAGTACAGAAATTGTTCCTGTGTTGATCTTACAGTAACTGTCATTAAAATTCTTCCATTAACATTTATAGAAGATTTATGCGTGCACTGATGGGAGAATTAACCTCTGAATCTGTTATGTCAAGTGTTTTCCATAAAAAGCTTGCAGATATCTGCTTGAAGAATTTGGCTGTTTATAATTAGGGATGACACTACTAATTTTACAAAAATGATTTTATTTATTTTACTTGCAGATGTGTCAAGTGTGAAAAAACCTAGGACTTAATTTTATCTCAGTTTATGTCTCCATAGATACCTATCCATTTATGGTATGGAATTTAGTTTAGCTAGAGCAGCACTGTCCTATAAAAATTTCTGCAATGATAGAAATGTTCTATCCTGTCCAGTATGGTAGCCACTGGCCACATGTGGCTATTGAGCATGGGAAATATGGCTATCATGACTAAAGAACTAAATTTTTTTATTTTACTTCATTTAAATTAAAATAGACACATCTGGTTAGACACTATTGTATTGAACATGACAGAATTAAAATAGCGGTAATTCTGCTCTATTGGTTCATTTGTCTTGACCCTCCCTACCTTTCCCTGTTCCCAAACAGACAGGAACTAACTCTCACTACGACCCATAATTGTAAAAAAATAAAAAAAAATGGCTGTATTATTATTTCAATTTAACAAGGATGACGTAAGGTTAATAGTTTGTTTCAGAGAAACCAAATATATAAGACAATTTAATGACTGGTAAAAGAGTGGTTGTTAAATAGTAGAGATAAAACCACTAAGTTAATATTTCTTATTTTCACTATTATGTTTTGAAGCAAACTAAATTTGAAATGAAGATATCTATTAATTTATAAAGTTTTGCTCAGGTGGGTGTTTTACAGGAAAGGTCCAAGAAATGTGTAACGATATAAGATAATAGTATAATATGTATAAATAAACAGTTGAAAGTTTTGTTCATATAAAAATTGTGATCGTTAGTTGTTAAATAATCATTTTCTTTCACACCACAGTAATTCCTGGAGACCAAAGATGAAATTGGTTTTGCTCAAAAGGCACTCCCGTGTAGAGGGGAGGCAGACAAGTAGAGATCGTTGAGAACAAATATGTTAATGTTTGTGACATGGAATGCACAGGACTGATACTTGAGCCATTTGGAGAGGGTGGGTGGGGATCAGTGAAGACTGCCTTGTGGACAGTGTTGAAAGATGAGTAGGAGTTCACCTGTTGACAAAGCTCAAGGAGTAGTGTGTATAAAGAAGAGAAAAGCAAAACAACATGGTAAGAACAGGATAATAGAACCATGTTAGTTCAGCTAGACCAAAGGCTTCCTGGATTGAAGCAGAGGGACGTGAACACAGAGGCAAAACAATGAGTCTTGAAAGAAAGAGAGGTCCAGCATTGTAGGAATATTGGATTTTATCCTGAAGGTGGTAACTGAAGGATTCAAAACAGGGCTATCAGTTTTCTTTTTTGAAATGTAGTCATCGTCATGCAGTTGTGTGGAAACTGGATTAAAGTTGACTTCAATCTGCAAAGTCAGGGCAGTGACTGCAAAACTAGGGCAGTGAGGTCAGTGTAAAGACTTAGAGGTCAATTAGAAATCCTGAATTAGGATAAGAGAAGGATAGATGCAGAAGAAATAAGTTCTCTATGTAGATAGGGAGACGGGTATTAACTGTAAAGGATGGGAGGAATGAAAATAGGTAATAGGACTGGGGACTTGAAAGAGGCGGGATAATTTTGGACTCTGATTATATATAAATTGGACTAGATAGATGAGTAGGATCACACACAGGCATGACTGGGCAGCATGAGACCTAGCCGAGGTTGGCAATCACAACGTTGAGGGGACACCTTACTCACAATCGTATAACTTTCTCAGATGAGGAATATAGAGTAGATGTTTTCTATATTGGATTCAGCTAAAAATCAAGGGACAAGTTAGTTGTGGGTATTTGTAAGGGAATGCTTAAAATTATGGTTAACATTTTAGGTTGAATAAGATAATGAAAATGAGCAGGGACTGGTAAATTGGGAGAAATTTTGGGCAAAGTATTAGAAAACTTCATGAAGACAAGTAACAGACAGTGGGTATAAGAGTGAAAAAGATACAAAAATAGTAAGTTACAGAGAATTGATAATTGAGGTTTTATATTTCAAAAGAATACTTTCTTTTGATAACAAGATCTAAGATATAATCTTATGTGTATGTGGCTGAAATGGCATGAAAATGAATGTCATTTAAATTGAGGAGTACATAGTATTGTGCGGCTGGGATGATGAATACATCACCTGTAAAGACATTGAAATCACTCAGGAAATTAGCACCATTTGGAATGGAAAGGAAGACTGGGCCAGGTGATAAATACACATTTAAATACAGGGAAAAGAGCAACAGGTGAAGGATAACAAAGGAAGAGGGATAAGGGGTTCTGTAATTGGACAAGATAGACTTTACAGTAAGAGTTGTTTTCACAAAACAGTGGAAAATAAGGGGTCAGAAAGGGCAGTATGAATCTAGGAGGGTAGCAATGTATTCTGTATTTTCTTATGTGATGGTCAGTCATGTGCATCCACCAGAGGCTCTGGAAAACAAAGTTTATTATACTGTAAGTCCTAGAAACTGGAGGCAGGGCACACCAAGCAGGGCTGTATGAAGAAGCAACAGTGTCGGTCAGAAGGAAGAACTGGCATGAGCTAGGGGAGAGCCTAGGCTATTTGAGTTTCTGCAGGAAAGGCAAGGCAGGGCAGAGTAAACAATACGAATTGGCTGATTTGAATAATTTCAGGGGTCTCTAAGCTATAGTGGAGTCCTAACTTGCCTGGTATCTGGCTCCAGGATGATGAAGACAGAGGAATATTGTCTTCTGAGGTGTTGGAGCTAGACAGAGGAGGTATGACACTGAGTTTGTTAGTTTGCATATCAAAGGCGTGATCCAGGCTGAGCCCTTTACTATCTTGGGCTAGCCCTGGAAGGAGCAGTCTCTCCTCAGTCAGAAAGGTTTGTTTTTCAAATGTCAAAACATCATAGTATGTAGAAAATCAAATATATGAACAAAGCATAGCCTGATGTCTAGGCCTTGGCGATATGTAGGAACTGGACAAATGTGCAGTGTATATGGGCAAACTCCACAGGTAAGGCAGTGGTCTCAAGGACAGCTATCTTTGACATGTGGTAAGGAGAGGGAGGAGGCATGTTCTCTTTCGCAAAAGTTAAAGTGACAGAAGGGTGTGCCTACCATGGAATGGATAGAGATGGGGAGTGCAAACTATGAGAAAGATACATAGTATGGTACAATGCTTGAGAGAATGGATGAAGTGTTTACGTTTTGGGTAGTGACCAAAATGATCAGAAGTGAGCTATGAGAAATTAGCTGGTTTCTATTTTCCAAAAGGAATTATTTTATAAAGTTGTTTTGATGCTATTGATAACTCCAACCTCCCATCACTATTCTCATAGGTTATTTGATCTTTTTCAGGATACAGATCAATATCTGAAATTATCCTGGTCAAATGTCGCCAGATTATATTCTTTCCCTATTTGAAGGTGGTCTTCCATCTGAGTAGGATCTTGTGTTTTATTGCTAACTACATCTCCAGTCCTCCCAACAGTGCCTGGTACATAATAAGTGTTTAATAAATATTTGGTAAACTAAATAACTCATTTACATTTTGCTATGTTATCATGAGTGGGAAAAAAAGAGGCTGAAAGGGTTATGCCTAATTTATTGGACATGGTACATTGCATACTGTACATCAAAATCATGCCAAAGCTATAGTGAGCTGTACATAATGAAATGCCCCTATTATGGCTATGGTACTTATTTTTATTTTACCAAGCATTTATATAGTGCTTCTACATGCCAGGAGTTATTTTAATAACTTTACTAATATTAACTCATTAATTATTAATGATGAATTGTTATACTGCCTTAGTTCCCTAAGTTCCCTTTAGTTCCCTAAAGAATTTGCTTTGGGTTTTGTAGAAATCTGGCTTCAACCATTGAAAAATGCTGAACATAAGACTGTCATTTAGCATCTGTGTCTCTACAAAAAATAAATATCACAATAATGGTAGCTCTTTGCTGGGCCAGGCACTATTTATAAAAACATATCCTTCTTGTCTGATGCCATATATAAACTACTTAAAGCCCTATTAATAGATGCTGTATTAAAAATATTATTTATATATTGATTTGGCTTCTAGCAAACTATCTTCATTGTCATGAATTTCTAGTATTTTTCCTACCCAGCTGGTTCATAATTATTTAACAGATGCTATCATGCATCTCACTAAGATGCAATGGTGAATTACAGAAAATCCCTTTAATATCAGTAAACAGTCTATATTTTAGGGCTTGATTCAGGATGATGTTGCTATTGATTTTAAACATCTCTTTTAAGTAATTTTGATGGAATTTTCTCAATTGTTCTTGGTGCTATTGTCCACAGAAAGGGAAGATAGTATATATAGTATAGGGATTTTCAAGGTAGTCTTTTTTTTAGCCTTTGACAGAATTCCAATATATAAACTGTATGTACTATATGGTATAGGTGTCTTTTCCTTTTCCATAGGATGCATGTGTAGCTACTTTGGCTGAAGGCGGTGTGTGAATGCGTGATCAATCTTACCCACCATTCATCTGGTCACAATCTACATCATCATCCATACCAGTGGTTCCTCATGGCCCATGGTTATCATTTGGCGGATGCGCCCTGCACTTCAGTAGTGAACAATGAGTCTGATGCCCGTGATCACAATGACTGTAAAAGAGAACTAGCCCCTACCAGTTCCTAATACCACATGTCTTGCCTTTTCTTAAGTGAGTAGGACTCTACCGTCTCAGCCATTTCCTGGGATGAATTATCCTTCCCTAAAGAAATAATCAAGATTCAAGTATCTTTTTATGCTTGAAAATTTTATACTTCTGTCTTCCTTTGAAACTCTGAGGCTCTCCATCTCTGTTTGGTTTCTTGAGAACTCCAAAGGAGAAGAGAGAGAAGAGGAGTAGTGGTAGCTTGTGTGGGGTAGAGAAGGTTGGAAAAACAATGTTGCCAGTATACACTTTACTTCTCTAGCTAAGGCTGTATTTTCTCTAGGTAAGGTTGAAAAAAAAAAAATCAAGCCTTGCTCCATGACATTAGTTCTTTCCAAAAAAACACCTTATCTTATAGTCTTCATGAGAATTTTATATTGTATTAACGACATTTGGACCCTTTTTTCTGACCTAGGACCCCGAGTCTTTACATACTAAGTGAGCATTGTTATCACCCTATGTTGCTTGACCTTCTCCAGGAAAGGACAAGAAATGAAGAGTTCTTGTTTCTTGGGTAGAGTAGGAAAAGCACTTTAACTGCACTCTGCTTCACTGATAAAAGCAAAAATCTTCTGGTGGTAATATGCTTTGGGGCATTGGGGCGGCTCCAGGCCTCCCTAACTTAGCCTTTCCATCTGCACCCACCCACTAAAATATCCATCAATCTAGGTTGCCCCTGGTGCACAGTTGGCTGGATGGAGATCACTAGTATCCTGTGGAAAGCACAGTATTTGGACTCAGGAGACCTGGGAATGAGTCCTAGCTCTGCTACATGTGTCACTTTGCTTTAACTATTAACATTCTCTTAGCCTCATATAACTCATTTGTAAAATAAGAATAATTCTTTTGTTCTTTTTTTTTTTTTTTTTTAATTTGTGTTTTGGTTTTTCTTGTTTATTTTATAGTGAGGATCATCACAGGTCCTAAACCCAAACGTACTTTATACTTGGAATCATAGCTTGAAAGGAGTATAATATGTAATAAGTATGTTTTTCTTTTCCAGTTTAAGATGAAATCAGGTTATGCCTCTTTATTGCACATGCCATAACGGTTCTGAGCCCCTACTTGGCCATATTCACAAAGAGTGCAATTTTTTCTCCTATTCTTTCCCCCTGGTAGTTCTTGGAAAATCTAACTTTCTAGTTATCATTTGTCATTTTCCCATGACATTCTTCTCTGAAGCTTTCATGGTCACTTCCAACTACTGAATGACTTACTACTCCATACTCCAATGATGGTCATGGTCAGGTAAAATGAGGCCCTGGTATTATTTTTTACTCTTATTTTTATACTATATTTTATATGCAGTGAAATTTACCCTTCTTAGTGTAGAGTTCTATGAGTTCTGACAAACAAAAGAAAGTGCCCCCATATTCCCTCTTTCCACAGTAGTAAATGCCTACCACACTGGCAACCACTGATCTGACTTTTCTCTGTAGTTCTGCATTTTTGCAGAACATTTTTGCAGAATGTCATATAAATTGAGTCACATAGTAAGTAGCCTTGAGTCTGGATTCTCTCACTTAGCAAAATGCATTTGGGATTTATACTTATAGTTCCATGTCTTAATAGTTTCACTATGATAGTGACTTCATGTATTTTTCCTTGCAATTCTATCAGTTTTTCCCTCATGTAGTTTCATAGTCTGTTGCTTAAGTGCATACATGTTAAAAATTGTTATGTCTTCTTGGAGAATTGACCTCTTATTATGTAATGTCCTTTTTTATTCCTGGTTATTTTCCTTACTTTGGAGTCTGCTTTGTCTGAAATTAATATAGCTACTCCTACTTTCTGTTGATTGCTAGCGTGTTATAATTTTTTCTCTATTTACATTTCATTTTTATGTGTCCATATTTAAAGTGCGTTTCCTGTATACAAGACATGGTTGGGTCATGTTTTTTCAGTCCATTCTGACAATCTCTGTGTTTTAATTGGTACATTTAGACATTAACATTTGACATGATTATTGATGTAGTTGGATTCATGTCTACCATATTTGTTGCTATTTTCTATTTGCTGTTCTTGTTCTTTGTTCCTATTTTTGTCTACCTTTTTTTTTGCCTTTTGTGGTTTTCATTGAGCATTTTATGTTATTTCTCTTTCTTTCCCTTTCTTAGTATATTAATTATACCTATTTTTTTTACTTTATTATTGGTTGTCTTAAAGTTTACAATATACATTTACATGTAATCCACGTCCACTTTCAAATATTACTATACCACTTCACAGGTAGTATGAGTACCTTATAATGACAAAATATCCTGATTCCTTTCTCCGTTCCTTGTATTATTGCTCTCATTAATATCACATATATACACATACATAAGCATATACGTATATACACAGAGAAGACATATACATAAGTAAGCATAATTTATTACACAATGTTGCTATTATTATTTTGAACCAACTGCTATAGGTTAGATTAATTAAGAATAAGAAAATAGAAGTCTAGTTTTCATCAATTATCATACAATTGACCCCTTTCGTGCTGAACACAATGTAGTATATACAGATGTTGAATTATAATGTGGCAGACCTGAAATTTATATAATGGTATAAACCAATGTTACCTCAATTTTAAACAATTAGATAAAACTGAATTACATTTAAATAAATTATTTTTCAAATAATGCTAGCAAATACTGAAAATCATCATTTTCTAATCATTTTGCTATGTTTATTTTAATCTATACTCTTGAGTTTATGTTTAGTATATTCATATGATGGAAATCATATACAAGGGTGTGCTACTGTGCATCTCTCCCTGACTCTCTGTTCACTGATGTCATGTTAGTAGCTTGAAGTTGGCTAGAGTAGAAGTATTACACTACAGAAATTTGCAAGTGCTATCTAGCATATGTTCGTTATTTTCCCCAAAGAGTTGGTTGTTAAACATTTACCAGAACACCACTGAATGTATTTATTTCATTTAGTATTTAATAAACTGTTTTGATGGTGATGAAAAAAAGAATAAGGAAAATCAAAGCTTTTATTTGTTTTCACCTATTCCTTTCTCAGTGTTTTTCCTTTCTTTACGTAGATCCAAGTTTCTGACATATTATTTTGCTTCTCTCTAAAAAAAATTCTTTTAATATTTTTTACAAAGCAAGGCTACTGGCAACGAATTCTCTCAATTTTTGTTTGTCTGACAAAATCTTTATTTCATCTTCACTTTTGAGTGGTAATTTTCAAAACACATAATTTGGGTTGGTGGGTTTTTTCTGTCAATAGCACTTTAAGTTTAACTTCAGTCCACTCACTCTCTTTTTTGAGTGTGAGTTTTCTGAGAAGTTGGACGCAATTCTTTTCTTTGTTTCTGTATAGGTAAGGTGTTTTATTCCTCTGGTTTCCTTCAGGATTTTTTCTTTATCTTTAATTTTCTGTAATTTGAAAATGATATGTCTGGGTGTAGATGTTAGGGAGCATTTATCCTGCGTGGTGTTCTCAGAGCTTTATGGATGTGTAGTTTGGTATCTGACATTAATTTGGGGGAAATTCTCAGTCATTATTGTTTCAATTTTTTTTTTCATTTCTTTATTTGTTATTCCTATTATGTGTATGTTACACCTTTTTTGGCTTTCCCATAGTACTTGGTTATTCTGATTTTTTTGTGTGTCATTGTTCTCTTTATTTTCTGTTTTTGAGGATTCTACTGATAATTCCTTTAGATTAGATATTTTTTTTCCTCAGCTATCTCCAGTCTACTAATAAGCCTGTCAAATGCATTCTTTATTTCTGTTACAGGGTTTTTTTTGTTTGTTTGTTTTTTATCTCTATCACTTCTTTTTGGTTTTGTTTTTCCTTAGGATTTCCATCCTTCTGCTTCATTGCCCATCTCTTCTTGCATGCTCTTCTCAAAAGTTCAGAAATAGCAGAAGTATAACCAGTGAATCACCGAAGTAGTAATTAGTAAAAGTTTATTGTGCACACACAAAAAAGACAGTTCACGAACAGGAAGCACTCAAACTAAACATGGAATGAGGCTCAAGTGTATATTGTTCTAAACAGGTAATAGAGGGAGAAAGTGGTGACTGTTTATTCTTCACAGTGATGGGTTATATATTAGAATTTTCTTAAATGATAGGGAATTGGTTAGTGGTTACCTCATGTCAATTTTGGAAAACAGTTTAAGTTTTGCTTATAATTTCTAGAGATGATAGCAAGAAATGACCCAGGTCCAGTTAGTTTTGCATTAAAACTAAATTAAGCTGTTTTTATTATTCAATTGTTTTTGTCTGCTCAGGGAATTTTCAAGGCTGGTCTCAGTTTGTTTTTTATGTTGTTGTTTTGTTTTGTTGGTTTTTTTTGGTTTTACCAATGTTTACTTTATCCATCAGAGCCCTTAGCATATTAATTATAGTTCTTTGTTGTTTTTTCTTGTATAAGGAGGGAGCAGCTCACAGTGGCCCATGTGGGGATTGAACCAGCAACCTTGGTGTTATTAGCACCACTCTCTAACCAACTGAGCTAATGGGCCACCCCAGATTTTTGTTGTTTTAATTCCCAATCTATAATTCCAGCATTCCTGCCATGTCCGATTCTGATCCTGCTGTCTCTCCTGATTGTGCTTTTGGCCTTTTGATATGCCTTATTTTTTCTTAATAGTCAGATTCAGTGTACTGGGTAAAAGGAAATGCAAAAAGGCCTTTAGTGGTATGGTGGTGAGATGAAGGGGGCAGGGAAGCTGTGGGGACAGAGCCAGGAGTGCAGTTTCCAGGCTCTCTGCCTCATGTGGAAAGGTGCTGACTCAGGTAGTAAACGGCCATCAACTGTGATTGGATGGCCATCAGCTGTGGCTCGTTGGCCGTAGATATTTTAATCTCTATTAAACTCCTTGTAAAGTTCATTATCCTTTTGTTGTAACCAAGTTCCAAAAAACTGTATTCCACATCAGTCTAAAAAAACAACTTTTACTTTCTAAATAAAAATGGTCTGTGTCCTTGGACAGTTCATGAGTCATATAATTAAGTGCTCTCAGTCTGCAAACTAGGAACTTTGGGGGGAACATTAACTATTTCAGAGCAATAAGGTGTATTTAGTCACTGACACAGGCAATACCTATACCAAGAGTTTCCTTTTAAACTTCTCTCTTATAACAGGAAGAGTCAAACAGGAGAAATTGTGTCTGATATTAATTCTGTTGCAGGAGGATTGTGTCTTTATGTAAACCTATAAAGAATCTATGTGATGGAAATAATAAACTTGGTGGTTAATTCTAAATTTCAAATTCAATTTTCCTTAAAAATAGTTGTTTTCATCCAAAATTAAGTATATGATTTAACTCTATTTAGCAGAATGCTGTTTGGAATTCCCTGTTTCATGTAAATTGACTTTATTACATTATACATTGGTTTACAGCTCCTCCCAGTTGTAAAATAAAATATTATTATTGTCCAAAAGTTATTAAAAGTGCATTAATAGACAAATCAATAGATCAAATAGCTATAATTACTATTTTCAAAGTAACTCTTTAAAATTGCATAGTTTGAGCTATAAAGTACTTAACAGCCCAACATGGGTAGAAAGATATTTCATATTAAGCACACTTGTTTTTCTATATTGATTTATTTTATGTTGCCTTTGATGTGATCAAAAGCTTATAACCAATTCCAGTGATTATTTATCTACACATCTATATTCCAATTTCTTCATCTGTAAAAATCAAAGTGGGTATTAACCATTGGCTGTTTATCTGCTTCAGTCTACGTATGATGATGAGGCAATCCATTTATAGAGATTAAGGGAGTCAGAATTTAAGAGTTCATAAAATCTCTTTATGTATATTTCATACATTTCCCAACACACACCAAAGAGATTATGGTTAGAATTTGACCTAAAATCTGTTGAACGTATAGTCTTTGCTGTAAAACTGAAATGTTTGATTGTATTTTATATTATCCACTTTTGTATGTTTCTCTATAATAAAAAAAAATATATTAAGGAAGACGAAGACATGGGGAGGATTTTCAAATATTAGTCTACAGGAGAAACAAATATGAGTGTCTAAAAGGAGATTTTTAGGGTCAGGATGACGTGTGAATAATAAACCATTGATAAACTATAGTGATGGCTATTAACACTTTTTTCTCAATAGAAGACAAATTTTATAGCATTTTAAAATAAACACAAAGTACTGAAATTCAAGTAGTCAAAATGTTGGAAGGTACAATATTTAGTAGTCAAAATGTTGGAAGGTACAATTAAGTGCCTGTGAGGGTTTTATTTTCCCCATTGATCAGAGGGTATGTGCTGCCTGAGTAAACACTTTCAGATGCTGCAAATCCCCAGCTGTCAAAACAGTCCTCTCAAAAAAGATCTCCTGAGGTTTTACAATTCGTGTAACTATTTAGAATTGATTTAATTTTTAAAAGAATTTTTAAATTAAAAAAAATTTTAATCATATTATAGCCTTCACTTTAGACACTAGTTTAATTCTTTATAGCATTTCTCTCTTTGGGAAATAATTTTCAATCAGTTTTTGTTCTTAAACACCGTCTCATTTATTCTTCATTGCAGTCCTGTGAGGCAGGTGCTATTAGTATCCTCAGGTTTTAATGAAGAACCCGAGACTCAGGTGAAATAAATCATTCAGGGTCATAAAGATAGCAAATAAGGGAGGGAGAATTGAATTACTTAAGTTAAAGACAGCTCTTGGACAAATGTTGATAATTTGTAAAACCTACAGCCACATTATATTTCCCCAGAGTTGATAAAGGAACAAAAATCACTTGGTTTTGTGTTGTTTATTTTGTTTTTGTTTTCTAATGATAAAATTGACCAGCATTGGGAAGCTTGTAATTACATTTGCCAACCCAGGAGAATATTTCTATGTCAGTCTGAGGTGGTATCTTTCTGGAGGTGTATTTCCCTGGATATTCTGGCCTAGGGTGGGGTAAGAGTGAAAATTGGATCAAGATTGAGCTTGCATTACATTTCTTCATAATTTATTGTGTATTGTGAATTTATTCTGATTTAATTTGTTGTTGTGAAGAAAATAATATATAATTTGTTTCCTTGTTATTGAACAGATATTGCCCTGTTGCAAGAAAAATATTTGGTTCATCTTACCAGATGTAAGATGTGAGGACACAGTTTCCTATGACCCTTTTTTCACAGGCTGTATCTTGTTTAACATTCAGAGGATTTCTTTAGTTTTACTCAGCTCGTGTACAAGCAAAAGAAATCATCTTTAATAAATGTTATATTTTTACAAGTTGGGCACTGGCGTTTTACTGCAGATTATTTCCTTAAACTATTTGTGCAATTTGACATTGCCAATATTTAACTTTTTGACTTACGAGAAATGGCAAGTTTATATGATTCAATCTAATATAAAGGCGAATGGGCAACTAAGTTATTGGCTTAGCTGAGTGTTAAAGAACATTGAAAGAAAGGAAGTGAAAAAAGGAATGCCAAAGATCTAGTGAATGATTTGACAGCAACAATGGTTTTATATTAGAAACAGACAGTGTTTTTTGTTGTTGTTTTTAAAATATACTTTATTTTTAGAGTAGTTAATAGGTTCACAGCTAAATTGAGTGGAACCTACAGAAAGTCCCCATATACACCCCCATCTCCACACTTGCACAATATTCCCCACTATCAACATTCCTCACCAGAGTGGGACATTTGCTAAAATTCATGAACCCAAACTGAGATGTCATTATCACCCAAAGTCCATAATTTACAGTAGGATTCACTCTTGGCGTTGTACATTCTGTGGGTTTGGACAAATGTATAATGACATTTATCCACAATTACAGTGCAATACAGAATAGTTTTCGTACCCTAGAATTCCTCTGTGCTCTGCCTATTCACCCCTCCCACCATTCGCTCCCTCTTACCCCCCACCCCCCGCCAGGACCACTGTTCTTTTTACTGTCATTTTATTATCTTCATAATTTTGCCTTTTCCAGAATGCCATATAGTAAATCATATAGTATAGCCTTTTCCAACTGTCTTCTTTCATTAAGTAGTATGCATTTAAGATTCTTCCATGTATTTTTGTGGCTTGATAACTCATTTCTCTTTGACACCAAGTATCCCATTGTCTGGGTATACCACAAACTATCCTTTCACCTACTGAAGGATACGTTTGCTTCCAAGTTTTGGCAATTATGAATAATGTTGTTGTAAGAATTGTTGTGTAGGTAGTTATGTGTGCATAAGTTTTCAGTTCATTTGGGTAAATACCAAGAAGTATGATTGCTGGATCATATGGTAAGAGTATGTTTAGTTTTGTAAGAAACTGTCATTTTGTCTGCCTAAGTGGCTGTACCATATTGCATTCCCACCAGCAGTGAATGAGAGTACCCATTACTTCACACCCTTACCAGCATTTGGTGGTGTCAGTGTTTTGGATTTTCACCATTCTAATAGTTGTTTAGTAGTGTCTCATTTTTATTTTAATTTGCAATTTCCTAATGACATGCAATGTTGAACACCTTTCATATGCTATTTGCTACCTATATGTCCTCTTTGGTGAGGTGCCTACTCAGATCTTTTACCCATTTTAAATTGGGTTGTTAGGTTTCTTATTGTTGGGTTTTAGGAGCTCTTTGCATACTTTGGATAGCAGCCTTTATCACATATGTCTTTTGCAAATATTTTTTTCCCCAATCTGTGGTTTGTCTTTAATTTTCTTGACAAAGTCTTTCACTGAGCAAACATGTTTAATTTTAACAAATTCCAGTTTATCAATTATTTTTTTTTCATAGATTGTATTTAATTGTATTTAAAAACTCATGGCCATGCCCAAGCTCATCTTTATTTTCTCCCCTATATTATCTTCTAGGAGTTTTGTAGTTTTGTGTTTTTAGGTGTATGATCCACGTTGAGTTAAGGTTTGTGAAGGGTGAAAAGCCCGTGTCTAAATTCATTTTTTTGCATGTGGATATCTAGTTTATCCAACACCATTTTTGACAAGACTTTTTTTCTCCATGTATTGTCTTTTCTCCTTTGTCAAAGATCGGTTGATTATATTTATCTGGGTCTATTTCTGAGCTCTGTTCCATTAATATATCTATTCTTTCACCAGTATGATACTTGCAGAGTACTGTATCTTTAGAGTAAACGTTGAAGTCAAGAAGTGTCAGTCCTTTGACTTTGTTCTTTTTCAATATTAGGTTGTTTCTTCTGGGTCTTTTGCTTGTCACTATGAACTTTAAAATCAGTTTGTTGATATTTAGAGAATAACTCATTGGAATTTTGATCGGGACTGCATTGACTCTCCAGATCAAATTGGGAAGAACTGATTTCTTGTCAATCCTGAGTCTTCTTATCAATGAAGGTGAAATATCTTTACATTTATTTACTTATTTGATTTCCTTTCCTCAGAATTTTGTAGGTTACCTCATATAGATCTTACACATACTTTGTTACATTTGTACATAAGTATTTCATTTATTTTTGTCTTAATTTAAGTGGTATTGTGCTTTTTGATTTCAAATTCCACTTGTTCATTGATTGTATATAGGAAAGCTATGGACTTTTGTATATTAACCTTGTATTCTACAACCGTACTATAATTAATTATTAACGCCAGGGTATTTTTGGTTGATTCTTTTAGATTTTCTGCTAGAAAATCATGTTATCTGTGAATGAAGACAGTTTTATTTTTTCCTTCCCAATGTATTTATTTTATTTCCTTTTCTTATCTTATTATTTTAGCTGGGATCTTCAGTATGATGTCAAAAAGGAGTGGTGAGAGGGGATATCTTTGCCTTGTTCCTGATCTTGGTTTCTCACCATTAAGTATAATGATGTTAGCTATAAGTTTTTGTAGATGTTCTCTATGAAGTTGAGGAAGATCCTCTTATTCCTAGTTTGCCAGAAGTTTATATCATGAATGGGTGTTGGATTTTGTCACACTTTTTCTGCATCTATTGATATCATCATGTAAATTTTCTTTTCATGTGATCTGTTTATGTAATGGTTTACAGTAATTGATTTGTGAATGTTGAACCAGCCTTGCATGCCTGGGATGAATCCAAGTTGGTCATGGTGTATAACCTTTTTATACAGTCTTGGATTCAATTTGTTAATATTTTCTTGAGGATTTTTGCATCAGTGCTTATGAGAGATGCTTCTTTTTTTGAGTGGTTGACCTAGAATTTGCAATATACATTTGCAACTAATCCCAGTCCACATTCACATAAAACTATACTGCTTCACAGGTAGTGCAAGTGTCTTATAATTACAACAGATTCCTAATTCTTGTATTATTGCTGTTATTCATTTCATGTATATATAAACTATAATCATTGACTACATTGTTGCTTCTATTATTTTTAACAATTATCTGTTAGATCAATAAGCGTAAGAAAAACAAAATTTTACCTTCATTTATTCTTTCCCTAATGCTCTTCCTTTCTTTAATAGATCCAAGTTTCTGGCCTATATCATGTATCCTTACTGTAAAGAACTTCTTTTAACATTTATGCAAAGTAGATCTACTGGCAACAAATTCCCTCAATTTTTGTTTTTCTAAGAAACTTTATTTCTCCTTCACTTTTTAAGGTTGATTTCATAGGATATAAAACTCTAAATTGCTGTGTTTTTTCCCCTCTCAACATTTTAAATATTTCACTCCCCTCTCTTGTCTGCATGGTTTCTGAGGAGAAGAATGTAATTATTATTTTTGCTCCTCTCTAGGTAAGGTGATTTTTTTTCCTCTGGCTTCTTTCAAGACTTTATTTATCTGTGATTTTCTGCAGTTTGTATTTGATAAACCTAGATTATGCTTTGTTTTGTTTCTGTCATTTATCCTTTTCAGTGTTCTTTGAGCTTCATGGATCTATGGTTTAGTGTTTGGCATTAATTTAAAGGAATTCTCACCCATTCTTGTTGCAAATATTGCTTCTGTTTCTTTCTCACATTCTTCTTCTGATATACCCATTATACATGTGTTACATCTTTAGTAGTTGTCCCACTGTTCTTAGATATTCTGTTCTTCTGTTCTCTCTCTCTCTCTCTCTTTCTCTCTCTCTCTCTGTCTATCTGTCATTTGTCTCTTTGCTTTTCAGTTTTGGAAGTTTCTATTGACATATCCTAAGCTTAGAGATTTTTTTTTCCTTTCAAATATGTCTAGTCTACTAATGAACACATCAATGGCATTCTTAGTTTCTGTTATAATATTTTTTATCTGTTGCATTTGTTTTGATTCTTCTTCAGAATTTTCCATCCGTCTACTTATATTATCTCATTGTTCTTGCATGTTGTCTACCTTTTCCATTAAAGCCATTAGCATATTAGTCATAATTTAAAATTAATAAATCCAACATCTCTGACATATTTGAACCTGGTTCTGATGGTCCCTCTGTCTCTTCAAAGTGTATTTTGTTTTGTTTTGTTTTTTCTTTTCTTTTAGTATGCCTTGTAATTTTTTGTTGAAATGTGGTCATGTTGTACTAGGTAAAAGGAACTCTGGCAAATCTCATCTTTAGTAATACAGGGGTAAAGTGTGTGGGGAGAAGAGTTCTATAGTCCTGTGATTAGGCCTCAGTATTTTAGTAAGCACATAGCCCTCAGCTGTGAACTTCTCAAGTGCTTCTCAGTCTTTTTCCTTTTCTTTTCACCCCCTTAAATGGTATTGAATGGCAAGAGTGGGCTGGTATCGGGTATTACCTTTCCTCCACTTGGAAGGATAGGGTAGGGTAGAGTTGGGTATTCTTCTTTCACCAGGTCAGTTAAGCTCTGATGAAACCCCAATAGTTTAGGATCTGGTAAAATAGTTTCTTTTTAGAGCAGGCCTTCTTAAGAAGAGTGGGATTATCTGACTTATATGAAAGTAATTACTTTTGACCTGCCCGTATAGGAAGCCCAAGGGGATTTTTCTCTAATCTTCACTGTTATAACCCGGTAGAGCTCCTGGAAGTAAAACACAAATTGTGAGGTCTCCCTATGACTTGGTTCCCCTTGAGTTTTTATCTCTCAACTTATTTACATTCAGCTTCCTGAAATACATCAATTACCGTTGAGGCTTTCCTACCCTAATATTGGTTTCTGTGGACATGGGTTTCTATTCCAGTAAGTCATGATTCTCTTTATCCATCTGCTTGCCTCTCTTATGTATGCAGCGGTTTACCCTGTGACCTCACTTCTGATGAATCTAGAAAGAGTTGTTGACTTTTCTGTTTTTTTCACCTTTTTACTTGTTAGGAATAACTAATATATTTTGAGCTTTTTAATACACTGGACCAGAAACCAACAAAAACGTTGTTTCAAATTTGACTATAGGAAAGTTGTTTGAAATTTTTGAAATGTTTAAACAATTGTAATTCATGAAAATTACTTTATGAATAGGCAGCTTAAAAGCAATATCTGATATAAACATTGAGAATTTAATTGGATTATCAGCCCAAGCTCCTTTTCTACAATTCGAATATCCAAAAGCCTCTCAAAAATAACTTTTTTTTACATAAATTTGTGGCAAACTCATTTTTGGTAAAACATGACCTTAATTGACACAAAACTATTTATGGTCTTTATCTATTTCAGTACAAATATTCATATGATTTTCTGGAGAAATATTAAGATATTTTTGTGTGCTTTTGGATATTTCAAACTATGTAGTTTATGCCCCACATACTATATCTAAATCCAAAGAATTCTAAGTCCCAAACATATCTAGGATCAAGTGTTTCAAATAAAAGATTATGAGCCTGTAATAATATTTTTTAATCTCAGAATTCAAGATATTTCTTCAATAGATGGTATGTTATTATGCAATTAACTAGACAGGAGATAAGGTTATAGCATTTACTGGATGGGTTAAGAAAAGGTGAATAGATAATTGTATTTACAATTTTAAGGGATAAGATTGTGTCTGGTATATTTAACTCTACTCCCTTGAGAATAAAAATTATAATAGTGCCTCAAAACTACTATAATACTATAATCATTTGAATTGTTTGCTAATGGAATTAATGATTGAGGGTTTAAATCACTTTCAACTCAAATTTAGCTCTAAAAAGAAAAGTGTTCTAAAAACATATGAGATGATATTACAGTAAAATCAGGGCTTAGGGAAATGCATTAATGGTATACATAACATTTTCAACTTTTTAAGAGTTCTGGATCAAAATCTAATTGATATTCACAATAGATATTCTGAGATCAGATATTCACAATAGGCATTCAGAGAAATGATGCCTACATTTACCTTTCACGATTTTAGTTGTAGAACTAAAGTGAAATATTAGAAGATGAATTTTGCCATTTGGGGATTTCTCCTTAGGGTAATAGGTTAATATCTTTAATAGCTGTTTTTTAAAGTGTGGATGGTCAGTTAAATCAGGAATGTACATTATTACTTACTGGGTCACAAGGCTTCTCTATAACATCAGTATATTCTAACCTTGTAGTAAAAGATAAAATCAGTATCCTTGACAATATCTATCTCCAGAAGCTTCAAGAAAATATACTTAATTGGATTTGTCTCTTAAAAGTGGTATAATCATAGAAGATTAGGGTTGAAAGAAACTTTAAATGTCATTAGTAACACATATTTCTGTCATCATTTGTATGATATAGTATAAGCCTTGACAAATTAGTTAAGTATATATATCCAATCATTTAACTGCCAATAATTGTTATTTTCTGAGTTTTTGATTAGTAGCCATCCTAATGGATGTATGGTGGTGTCTTATTTTGGTTTTGATGCCTATTTCTTTAATAACTAATGATGCTGAGCACCTTTTCATATGTGTGTTAGCCATTTGTAATTCATTTTTGGACAAATATCTATTTAAGCCCTTTTTAAATCAGTTTGATTGTTTTTGTTGAGTTGTAGGCATTCTTAATATATTCAAATTATATTTTTAAAACTTGCAGTGCAAAGAGTGATTTACTCTGTGGACTTAAAATTCAGTTTTCCAGTTTAAATGTAAACTTTTCCATCAAAGAGTTTGATGTTTATAGCATTCAGGGATTTTAGTTGCAGATACTGGTTAATTGCAGCAGAAAAAAAAATTATGCTAAGCATTCTCTGGGAGAGGTGGAGAATCATGTTTGGACTCTTCATAGACAAGAACAATTCCCTAATTCACGTTGTAAAAGTCACCTGATGGAAATACAAGACTGAGAACAGGTGGTTGCTCCTAGAACCACAGACACTGCTGCCCCTGGAGCTGAATATACAGCTGCCTTCTGACCACCACCCTGGCCAGAATTCTCTATTCACAAATATTCTCTATTTCTTTATATTTCTACTTAGCATTTAAAGTTTGTGGTGGATATATCCAGTAGGTGAGGTGTGGGACAAGGGTGCCCCCGACTGTAGGGCAGGCATTTTAAGCTTCTGTGTTGAGAGGTGGACTCTGCTCACAAGGAGAAGATTTCCTCAAAAATAGGAAAAAGTGACAAATGTCTACCTTTCTTTCCCCTTAGTTCACTCAATATCATATACCTATACTTCTATGATATCAAAATGCTTCCCTGCTTCATAAAATGCAACTCCCTCTAGTAAACTAAAAATATGTCCTTCCTCTACAAAAATAAATTAAGTAAAAATTTTATTGACAGTATAACAGTTTTCAACTTTGGAATCTCTGAATGATGTCCTTTTTTCCCCCCTCATTTTATTGAGATGCCATCTTGCAATGGCTAGATTAAACTATAAAGTTATCACACGTAGAGCACTTTCTATAAAATGATGGAGGAAAAGAAGAGATCCACACCACTTCTGGGTGTATTTGAACTACTGCTAGTTCTGCCAACATAGAAAGAGCTCCCAGGAATAATCCTAACACCAACTGTCCTGGTGTTGTGCCATGAAGTGTTTTTGGCCACACACGTCCTGATGTGCACATGTGCTGTTGTTGGCATTAGAAATATGCGGGAAATTGAGACATGAGAAACAAAGATTGAACTATCAGAGTGTTATTTCTCTAATAATTAATGATGCCCATTTCTCTAATAATTAACGATGTAGCCACAATTTAGAACGTTGTACATTCTTCTAATAATCAATATGTGGAAATTTTTAAAAAGGGGAACATTTGCTTCTTACTGACACCTAGTCCAAAGTCAAGGCCAGTCCTTTCAAGAAGATACTCAATAAGCACACTATATATTGTTTTTCTTTATTTATGGGTATTCCACAAAGTAGATTTCATATGAATTTTTTCATTGTATGACATAAACCTCTAGCAGATCTGAAAATAGCTAATACATGTATATGTGAAGGAACTTGTTTTATGCGTCTTACCTATCAAATTGCATCTTAGCAAATATTGCATCAAGCACGCAATCTTTCCAGATGAATCCTGGAAGTTCCAGAAGAAGGGGCATACTGTTGACAGTATAAAATGGATTAAAGAAATAAGTTCTCCAGTAACAAAACCTCTATACAGATTCACCAATAACTTAATATATATGGTATAAGGACAATGTAATAATATTGTTATGTAGCTCAAAATAACAGGAGTGATTTAGAAATGCATAATTCTTAATTTTAGATTCATTTTGTATATTCAAAATTCTTGGTCATTACACAATTCATACATAAGGAGAAGAAAGTATCCTATGGGAAGTCAAAAACAAAACGTGATATATTGGCAGGAGCTTCAAAAGGTCAACATGTCAAAACTATTGTTAAACATTTATTTTAATGGTCGAAATAAGATAAGGAAAAGAGTGATGACAATGAAGAGAATATACATGATGAAAATAACAGATGAAGATGATGAGATTCCTTTCTAACAGGAAACAGCAGAACAAAGGGAAGATTAAAATGATAGTAAAGAAAAATATAATTTGTTTCATCAAGAGAATACACAGAAATGTCTGCAGCAATTTCATTTAGACTTTGATAATTACTGTGATATCTCATCATGGCCTTTTAGGATGAATTAACTTCATTCAATATCATTCAATAAAAAGAAAATAGGGATTTCCCCCCCCCCCCAAAAAAAATCTCGATCAAATATTATTTAGAATTTCAACAGAACATTAATGAAAAAAATAAATTCTTTGTAAACATATTTTATGGATAAAATGGAAGGAGAATTACCAAACTGATATGATTTGCTGAGCAATTTTTTTTGAAAACCTAAGGTCATATATCCAATTGTTTGGTTTGTAAACTATTTTGAACAAAGCAGACGTTACATATCTTGGTTTATAGAATGGATAAACATATATTAAGAAATCTTAAAGGTATGAAGATTCCATGGAGCTCATAATGGCTATGGTTATTTGGATTACACATAAGTAAAATAAAAATATGCTAACTTCTCAAAATGTGTTCCCCATTCCTGCAGTGTTATGAAATGAATGTGTCCTCCCCAAATCCATATGTTGAAATCCTAGCCCCCAGTGTGGTATTTGGATGTAGGACCCTTGGGAGGTGATTTGATCATGAGAATGACATACTGATAAATGGGATTAATGGCTTTATTTAAAAAAAGACCTCAGAGAATTTCCTTGCCCCATCCACCATGTGATGACACAGACAGAAGATGGTCATCTATAAACCAGGAAACAAGTCCTCACCAGACACTGAATCTCCTGGCACCTTGATCTTGGACTTTCCAGCCTCCAGAACTATAAGAAATAAATGTTTGTTGTATAAGTCACTCAATCTATAGTATTTTTGTTCTAGCAGCCCAGATGGACTAAAACCAGCAGCATCTGCCTCATCTGGGCACCTGTTAAAAATCTAAATTCTTGGCCTCCCACTCCAGCCTATGGAATGGGGCCCAGCAATCAATGTTTTAAAAAATCCTTGGGGTCATTCTGATGCATGCCAAAATGAGAGAACCACTGTGCTAGCCAACCAACATCCAGAACAACAGGCTTGAAAAAGTGTCTCGTATCATTTTGAAGTGCCAAAAAAGTAGATGTAGTTTTAAAATTAAGTGAGAGAGATTTCCTTTCAGATGTTATGAGTAAATGGAGTAATTTTGAAATAACAAAAGTTTCATGAGACTCTTCAAAGTAAATGTTAAATTTGATTCGTTTTTGGACAAACACTAGGAAAATGTCAAAATAAAATGTCAAATGTGACTTGATGTATCCAAAAGTGCTTAAGAAGAATGAATCTAAATCATGGGAAAGTGTATACACAATGGTAAACCAGTAAACCAAACAACAAATAACACTCCATGGTTATACAAATGATAGTTGTCAGTCCACGTGCAGTTGTAAGTAATAACGTAGATACATCTTGTGTACACTTCACACAGTGGACTATGACATTTAACTGTCATGTGAAAAGGTCTTTTGGATCTTTTGGATAAAATGAGAAGTTACTCTTAATTTGGAAATATGTGAAGGCTATATCCTTTTGTTGTCTTTATTTAATAAAGGATTGAAAGAAAACTCAGATAAAATATTAATGGAATATTTTAAAAATCAATAAAAGTGAAATCAATAGGCCTTGTTATTCTGACACTGAGAAGTTAGTGACTCGTAATAAAAAAAATTTCAAGTCTTACTAAAGACAGTATTTCTTTAGGAAAAAAATAAATTTAATGAAGAGGAATTAGTTAATTATATTAACATGTTGGGGAATTTAAGTTTCAGATGGGATATGACAGAAAATATTGATATTAATGAAGAAAATATAATACTCATAAATGCTACTTTAATGAAGACAGTATCAGTCACTTCACAGGAAAACTTGAAATGCTCTAAAGATTCATGGTTCAGACATGAAAGGAACTTGATTAAGAGTTTCCTCAAACAGAACAATTTAACAATTTGCATGATATTAGCAATAATTAATTTGAAAAGCAAAGGAAACTTTCTAAACTTTCAATAATGAAAGATACATTTTCATCAAATAGGTCAAAGTAAAGGCTGAGTAATTTTTATTTTCTCTCTGTAGAACATGCTAATACAAAAGCAGTCACATGAAGAAGCAGTTGTAATGCAATATAGATGATGTATTATACAATTGTATACTTGAAACCTATGTAGTTTTGTTGACCATTGTCACCCCAGTTAAGTTTTAATAATAATAATAAATTCTCATCATATGCACACACAAAAGAAGCATGCTGCCAAGAAATGTGGCAAGAACACAGTATTACAGAGATGGACCAGGGAGTTATTTTTAAAATATTGTTTTTACGCTATTGTGATGTTTGTAGCATTTTTAAGCTTTTTTGAATCTTGTAATTTTTTATGATTTTTCTCATTTTAAACATTTACTTTTGTATCTAGTTTTTCAAGTGAACCCCTTTCCAAATTTTATAACTTCCGGGCCTCACAAAGCTTGAATTTATTCAATCCTATGAGCCTAGAACAGTACTCTAAGCATAAAGTAATGCTTCTTTAAATGTTGTTGAATAAATGATTGTCATAAAATTATTCAAAATTGAGGACGTGCCAAACATCACAGAATTTATAAAGTTTAAAATTTACACTGAAAGTTTAAAATGTATTTTAAAATAGAGGACATAATACACAGAACTTAGTACCCATCACCCAAATTCAACAGTAAGACTTTCCACATTTGTTTGCTTTTTCAGTCTTTTCCTTCCCCCCCCCCAGTAGTATTTTAAATCAAATCCAAGATATGCAAGTCAGTTCATCCCTTCATTCCTCAATTTGTGTCTCTGACAAATGTGGCCATTTTCTTACACAAATATTTTCTAACCAAATATTAGGTCATTCCATCTAATAAAATTCATAAAATTTCAATGTTATCATGTAATATTCCCATCCGTAGTCAAATATTACCAATTTTCTCAAAAGTGACTTTTTGCATTGGGTTTATGTGAATTATGATACGAGCAAGGTCAAAAACATTTAATTTTAATACATTTCTTAAATCTATGTCACATTTTTTCCCCTGTGTCACTAACTTATTGCAGAATTAGAGTCAACTGCCCTGTACAATATCATATTTTGAATTTGTCTCTGTGCTTTCTCTAGTGTCATTAACTTGTTATTCTATCTGCCTTATTTCCTATAAATGAAATTCAGCTCCAGACTACTGGCACTCGAATGTGCATCAAAATCTCCTGGAGGGCATGTTAAAACAGATTGCTGGGTCCTGTCCCACAGTGTCGGACTCAGTTGGTCTGGGATGAGGGCCAATAATTTGCATTTCTAATAAGTTTCCAGAAAGTGTGGATACTGCTGACCTAGCAGGCATACTTTGAGAACTAGTGCTTTTAGACTTTGGTTGGATTAGATTCAAATTCTTTTTTTTTTCTTTTGGTGAGCTTGCTTCTTAAGTGATGCTGCGTGCTTCCTTTTACATCATGTCAGAATGCACA
This sequence comes from Rhinolophus hipposideros, assembly GCF_964194185.1. NCBI lineage: Eukaryota > Metazoa > Chordata > Mammalia > Chiroptera > Rhinolophidae > Rhinolophus > Rhinolophus hipposideros. Next base: position 32,183,558 of record NC_138063.1, read on the forward strand.
GTGTCTGTCGGGTCATCACACTTTTAATAATGCCAAGATTGCCCAGTAGATTCAATAACGAATACTGAAATTGTAAAAGTAACTGGCAAGACACACTTTAAAATTACAGTTAAAAAAAAAAGTTAAATCATCTTCTGTAAAGATGTTCAGAAAACATTTAGTTTATTTCCACTATGTGCTAGACATTGTGAAAGGTTATAAAGATGGAAGAGGCATGCTCTCTAGGTGACCCCAATTCCAAGTAAGTCTTAATCTCTGTGGAATATAGACATATAAGCTACCTTCTACAATACTTTATAATCAGTGCTTTGTCAGAGATATGTATAGAAAATATGAAAAGGTGGATTCCTGGCAGTGAATTCATGTGGTTCTTCCCTTATTTAGGGCATAATGAAGAAATAGAAGTTTTGTCTCTTTGCTGTATATCAAAAATGCACCCCACTCCCAGCTGCATCTTATATTGAGCACTGTGGTATTGCTGTCTGAGCCATTCTATGCTCTGGCCACACCGTACACTAACAGATTTAGCTTCCTCCCTGTGCGGACTTTTTTAGGTCCAGTGATGGCTGTTATATAACGTTGGGAACATATGATAAAAGGAAGTGCAAATGTATTTTTGGGAGGGTCTTTGCTTAGGAGGGCCACATGTTATCTCAAGAGGAACAAATGGAATATATAACTAAGGCAAAAATATACCTTATCCCCATAAACCAACACCCGTGTTTTAAGGGTAAGCAGGCATGCATCTTCCATAGAGCATAAGTTGTGAATCTTTAATGTCTTTGTGTAACATTAAGATCTCATTTGGATTTTTTAGACACATATCTGGAATATGAAAATAATTGCTTCTTAAATGAAGGCTTCCTAGGGTATGGTCATCCAAAGTTCTTATTAAGGCAAGCCGGATATGTGGGGTAATGACTGCCATATTTTATGTGGGTTATTAGGATGCCTGTATAGTAATTTTTAATGTGTGATTGTGTGTTATCACTACAATACACACATTTTCCCATTTTTTGGATGGACTTTAATTTTTTAGAGCAGTTTTAGGTTCACAACAAAATTAGAGAAAGGTACAGATATTTCCCATGTACCTTTAACCCCTACACATTCATAACCTCCCCTCATTATCAACATCACTCAGTAGAGTGGTACATTTGTTACAGTTGATAAGATTGGGCTTTCTTTACCCTACATGATAAGGACCATCCTTCATGCTTCCAAGTGGTTCTGTTTGCAGCAGACAGCTGGTTTGTGTGTCTCAGGGTGTGTAGAAAGAATAAGTCTGGCATATTTGCATTCAGAAAAGTACGGTATATTATAACATTTTCAAAAGTTGCACATTGCCTTTTAAAAATACAGATGGCACATTTTTCAAATTTACAGAATATTTGCCTTGTATTTTATTAGGTAATTACACCTTGTTAATGATTTGAGCTGTAAAAAAATGCTGGTTTTTAAATTTTTACTTCACTATTTTTTAAAATAATTTTAAAATATTTTCAATTAAAAGTTGACATACAATATTATATTAGTTTCAGGTATATAACATAGTCATTAGACACATATAACTTACAGAATGATCACCTTGATAAATCTAGTACCCATCTGACATTATATATATATAGTTATTACAGTTTCATTGACTATTATTTCCTACGCTGTACTTACCATCCCCACGACTATTTCGTGACTACCAATTTGTACCTCTTAATTTCTTAACCCCATCACCCATCCCCCCAACTACCCTCTCATTTGGTAACCATCAAAATGTTCTCTGTATATGAGTTTGTTTTATTTGTTCACTTTGTTTTTTAGATTGCACATATAAGTGAAACCATATGGTATTTGTCTTGATTAGTCTGACTTCTCTCAGCATAATATCCTTTAGGTCTATCCATGTTGTTGCAGATGGCAAGATTTCTTGTATTTCTAATGGCTCAGTAATGTTCCTTTGTATATACGTGTCACCTCTTCTTTACCCATTCATCCATTGATGGACACCCAGGTTGCCTCCTTGTCATGGCTATTGTAAAGAATGCTGCGATAAAAGTATGCATGCATGTGTGTTTTCAAATTAGTGTTTTAGGTTTCTTTGAATGAATTCCCATAAACTGGATTAATGGGTCCTTCTTCGTCTCTTGTTATACTTGTTATAGCCTTTGTCTAGCATAAGTATGGCTGCTCCGGCTTTTTTGTTTGTTGCCATTTTCATGAAATAATCTTTTTCCATCCCTTTACTTTCAGTCTGTATGTGTCTTTCGCTCTGCAGTGAGTTTGTTGTAGGCAGCATATATAAGGGTCTTGCTTTCTTATCCATTTACCCTATGTCTTTTGATTGGAGCATTTAATCCATTTACATTTAAAGTAATTTCATTGATAGATATGCACTTATTGCCATTTTATCATTCATATTTTTTAATCTTTTTTCTTCTTCTTCTTCTTCTTAAAGAGGTCCCTTTAACATTTCTTGTAATACTGAAATGGTGGTGATCAACTCCTTTAGCTTTTTCTGGTCTAGGAAGCTTTTTATTTGTCCTTTGATTCTAAATGATAGCTTTGCTGGGTGGAATAATCTTGATTTTAGGTCCTCACTTTTCATCAGTTTGAATATTTCATGCCATTCCCTTCTGGCCTGAGAAGTTTCTACTGAGAAATCAGCTGTCTTACAGGAGCTCCCTTGTAGGTAACTAACTGCTTTTCTGTTGCTACTTTTAAGATTCTCTCCTTGTCTTTAACGTTTACCATTTTAATTATTTGCCTTGGTGTGGGCCTCTTTGGGTTCATCTTGTTTGGGACTCTCTGTGCTTCCTGGGCTTGTGTGTCTCTTTCCTTCACCATCATCATTTCTTCAAATAGGTTTTTCAATTCCTTGCTCTTCCTCTTCTTCTTCTGGTACTCCTATGATGTGAATGTTGGTACACTTGATGTTGTCCCAGAGGCCCCTTAAACTATCCTCATTTTTTAAAATTATTTTTTCTTTTTGTTGTTCTGATTGGGTGTTTTATGCTCCCTTAACTTCTAAATTGCTGATTCAATCTTCTAATCAGGTTAGATTAGATAAATCTAATCTTTAATCTATGTTGATTCCCTCTAATGTATTCTTTATTTCAATTATTGTGTTCTTCACTTCTGTTTTGTTTGTTTGTTTGTTTTCTATCTCCAATTTCATGTTTCCTATCTCTTTATTGAAATTATCCCTGCCATAATTGAAAATCCTTATAACCAGTGTTTTGAACTCTGCATTTGGTAGATTGCTTATCTGTATTTTGTTTAGTTCTTTTTCTGGAGCTTTGTTCTGTTCTTTTATTTGAGACATGTCTTTGTCTCCCTATTTTGGCTCTGTCCTGTGTTTGTTTCTATGTATTAGATAGGGCTGCTGTATCACCCGTTCTTAGTAGAGTAGCCTTATGAAGTAGGGGTCCTGTAGGGCCCAGTCTCCCTGATCAACTGAGTGAGGTGCTTCAGGTGTGTCCCTTGTATGGGTTGTGTGTGCCCTCCTGTTGTAATTGAGCCTTGGTTGCTGTTGTTGTCACTTCAGTGGAAAGGATTGACCTCAGACTGATTGGTTGTGAGGACTGGCCATGACTACATTGGAAGAACTGTTGTGCAGGGGCTGACCCTACAGAGCAGGATTCACTTTAACAGGGCTCTGGTGCAGCCCAGTCTTCCCTTTAGGTATGCCATTTGTGGAGGTTATTGTGTGCTTCTCAGGTATGGTTTGAAGCTGACTACCAGGTGTCTTGGTTCTGGGGCCACTTGGGAGGGACTCTGTTGGAGGTCAAGTTCAGCCACTGCCTGTGTCCTGCCTGCATTACTTGGTATGAGCTACAAAGTGATCTGCAGATGGTTGTCACTTGTGCTGGGTTTGGAGGTGCCTGGGAGAGGCTGAACTGTAAATTGAGTCCGGCTGCCACTTGTGCTAGGCTTGGGGCTGCTTAGCAAGAGGTATGGGACACACCAATGCCATATGATGCTTCTTTGGGGTTTGTCAACCTTTGAGAGATTTTAGGAAGGTCTGTAGCGTGACCCAGGACAAACCATTTATACACAAAAGCCACTGGAAATGGCTTTAGTGGTCCAGCTAGTTGGTTTGGGTGGGGGTCTCAGACAATCACCAGGGTGGGGTGAATGATGTTAGCCAGGTTGATGGAGACTCATATATGGAGGCTGCCTCTGTCTCCTTGCTAGGTGTGAGGAGAGTTCAACAAAGGAACAATGGCTTCTGCCAGCACTTTGTCTGGGAGAAAGCCATTCCTCCATCCCTCACTCAGGAGCCAGAAAATTCAGTTCCTTTCATATATCTCTGGTGCCTTTCAAGCTGCTGCCCTAGCACTGGAGCTCAGAGCGAGTGAGTCTGTCAGCAAGTGAGTTCATAGGCGAGCCCTTTAAGAGGAACACCTGGGATTTCAGCCACCCTCCTTCTCACTCAGCCACAATCTTCACTGGTTTTCACAGCCAGAAATTATGGAGACTTCTCTTCCTGGCACTAGATCTCTGAGCTGGGGAGCCTTGTGTGGGACCTCTCACTCCTCAGAAAGGGGAGTCTCCTAAGCCAAGATATCCCTCCTGATTTTTAATGACTACACATGGATGTGGAACCAGCTTGTTCCACTCTCTGCCTCTCCTACCAGCCTCAAGGTGTCTTCTGTGTGTCGGTAGTTACACTGCTCTTTAGCTAGACTTCAGGCGATTCTCAGTGATCGTTGTTGTGTAGTTGTAGTTTTGATATTGTCATGGGAGAAGGGAGCACAGCATTTACCTACTTTGCCATTTTGACCAGAAGCTTTACCTTCACTTTTAATGTCAGTGGTCTATTCTAGTTTTATTATCCTTCCTCTGATTATATAGTTATATTAGTGTGATCCTTAAAGCATACTACACATGTTATTGCATGGAGGCAGTTTTGAACACTGTTAATTTTAAATTTCACTTTGTAAAGGTCTTTCAAAAGGATTTGGCTTTGCTGATAGACAATAGCTGATGCTGTTTACAAGTATTATTTATTTAGCTGGGTTCACCTATGTGTCTAGGTTATTGTGTGTGAAATCTGTGTCATTAATCTAGCCTCATAATTATTGATTTCTGTATAACTACAGCCTCAATTTCATGTGACTGAAACTTAGATTTAAGCCAAAAAATAAAATGAGGAGGAGGGTGGAGGCTGTATGGTATCACGTAACTAAAGTGTGTATGGGTTAATTTCAGGCACAGTTGAATATAGATGTTCAAATGATGTTATCAGGACTGTTTCTGTTCTGTTTAGCTCTGCTGGATTCAACTTGATTTCAGTTATAGGCAAGCTTTCTTCACCTAGAGGTGAAGTTGAGGAACATATGGCTCGAGTAGATGGGGTTGATGCCCATAGGATTGGCACCTTTTCGTGGTGAAGCAGGGGCTGTTTCTGAAAGGAAAAGATGCTGGGCTAACAGAGAAGTAGGAGATAGCACAGCAGGACCCATGGTTGGTCTTGGACACAATTATCAATTTGTGAAAATTGTCTTGGTTGATATTCATCATTTCTTATGCATTAGGAAACGCTAGCTTGACAGATGATTTGGAGAAATCCTGGTTCCTTTTATCTAAACCAAAATCAGGTGCCATCTCAAGACTCATAAACAATTTAAAACTCTTTTAAAGCATGTTGGCATACAAATAACACCCTTAGTCTCAATAACATTTTGTATGGTCCTTGCTGGGCAAGGCAATTAAACATATCCACCCTCAGTTTCCTTATGTATTTAAAGAATACTAATGCAGTTAGACTGACTAAGCTCTGAGGTCATTTCCATTTTGAAGAACATGTGATTCAATGATTCTCTTTAAAAACTGATTACAGGGTAGTTTTATTTTCTTTGGAACATGGATATTGAGTGGAAACAGTAATTGCTCTCAAAAAGCTAAATTCAGTAAATTTGAAATGTTCCATGTGGCTGTTGAGCACTTGAAATGTGATGGGTTTGACTGAGGAAATGAATTTTTAATTTAATTTTAATTAATTTGGATTGAAATTTAAAAAGCCACAGCTCTAGAATCAACTCACTTAAAGAAAGACTTTTGAGAAATGTTTGAAATTGAAAATAAAACAAAATGCATACGCTTTTGCCATTCATTTAAAAGCAGCAATTTCCTCCTTTCTTCTCAGTCTCCTGCACATAGTTATTCAAGCTACGACTCTGGCAAATATGAGAGTGTAGACCGAGGTGCAGAGGACCTGTCGCTAAACAGGGGCGATGAAGATGAAGATGACCACGATGACCATGACGATTCTGAGAAAGTGAACGAGACAGATGGTGTTGAGGCAGAGCGGCTGAAAGCTTTTAATGTGAGTTCCGCCACACTTCCACGGTGGCTTAATTTTTACCACTTCACTTTCATGTTGTTGCTTGTTGGTAAATGTGGATATTTTAGAGACATGTTTGTTTAATTTACAGAAGGATTTAAAAAGTACATGAAACACACTTTGCCAACCAGACACCAGAATTGCTGTGTTTTGTTTAGAATTTTAAAGCCAAATGTGAGCTGAAAACTGGAGTGGTGTTGTGTGAGTATGCATGTTTACCTAGTGGACGAAGGGGGCCTCAGCTTATTTCTCCGAAGAGTACGCCCGTCATCATTTATTTCTTTTGCTTTCTCAGCTTATCTAATTATGCATGACAAAAGAGTCGATTGTTTCTTTTCAGAGATTAGTACACTGTGTGGTGTAGCAATGTTGCAGTCGTATTTATCATTAATAGAGAACTTTATGGGGTGCTTAATTGTCGCAGTCTGCTGTTATTTCCTGATTTTTTTCTACACAATAGTCTATCCTTTTCTGTCTGTCTGTGTCTGTCTGCCTTTCTCTCTCTCTTTTTCTCTCTCTATTTTTTATCCAACCATTTAGAAAGTCTTTTAAAGGGTGTTTGCTTAAAATTTCTGGCTTTCCATTGCAAAGTTCTCCAGTGAATAAACCAGAAAAGAGTATTTTCCTATCGGTTGTCAAGACAGGAAGCTAGAAACAGCAGAGAGCAGCCCTCCAAACCCTTCTCCTCTGTCTCCCTCTTGCCAACAGATGTTTGTCAGGCTGTTTGTAGATGAAAACTTGGACCGAATGGTCCCAATCTCTAAGCAGCCCAAAGAAAAGATCCAGGCTATCATTGACTCATGCAGGCGACAATTCCCTGAGTATCAAGAGCGTGCCAGAAAACGTATACGTACTTACCTCAAGTCCTGCAGGCGGATGAAAAGAAGTGGTTTTGAGATGGTGAGTTTTGAATTAAAACACAGCCCTAGGCTCCATCAAAATCCCACATGTAAACCATGGCACTGTTTCTTTTTTCATCTTAGTGTCTTTTTTATTTTTTCCATAATGTCAGGTCAAAGGGGTTTTTGTTTGCCTCGTTTGTTTTTTTCCCTTCTCCTTTTCACCTCCCTGAAGTATTTACCCCCTTTGTTTATTCAATAAGGAATACCTTGTGAAACCAGTGCTCACAGGCCCACATGGTACCATGTTATAGCAAATGAGGGTGATATGAGTGACATCCCATGAGAACCAGCATCTCATGCATGTTTGTTTTCTTTCTGTCACTACTGAAGGTGGATATAAGGTCAATCAAGTCTTGAACTGAAGTACCAGTTGTTGCTTTAATGGTATGAGAATGTCTTTCTGTGAAATGAGAGGAAATGGATGGATCTAAGTAACACCATTTTCATAACAATGGTTAACAGATAGGAAGCCTTGAAAATAAAGCGCAGGGAATGAAGATCTTCATATGAAATATAAAGCTTTGTGTACTCAATATATCTGTGTGCTTGTGGATTTTAATGAGCTCTTATAGTCAGCTGGGCTTTATAGATGGATGACAGTATGCTGACATTAGATTACTTCCAGGTGAAAATCAGATATCAATGTTTTTTAACTTGATTCTATTTCACCTTGCTCTCTAATTGTTACACCTAAAACTAGTGCGTACAGTTACAATGTATTTTTTTTATTTCTCTGTGTTTTATGTATGTGAGCAGAAATGTATTGGACTTTTCTCTGTTGTTTTCTCTCTCTTGAATCTATAAAAGCCAATACTATTAGTGTTTGTGATCTGTGCTTCTCACTTATTAGGTGCTACAGAATAGGAGTGGGTGTAGAGAGTAGAGGTTTCACAGTATGTCATATATGAGAAGTAGTTTTTCAGATGTAAATGAAATGACAAAAGTAACAAATCTACTGTCTATTATCAGTTGTTCTACATTGGCTTGCAAAAATATTTGTCATATTTTTAAAGAGAAAAATGACTGTTCTTATAGAGAAGCAGTCTGCCTAGATGGTAATGAGAACAAGGTTTGGTCCCCAGAGAGCCTGGTTGGAGTCCTGCATGCACCACTTTGTAGCTGTGTGACCAGGCAAGTCGCTTCACTTGCCTATACTGAGATATCTCCTCCTGAGATGACGATAATCCTAATTTATAAAGCTGTGAGAATTATACAAATTGTCACATGTAAAGCTCTACAAACTATTTCTGACACATAATAACCAGTCAATAAATCTGAACTCTGAAAATATTATCAATCAAATATTATTTAACACATCATCTGAAAAAAGCTGCCCAAATGTTTATATTATACAATCACAGAACTGTACATTTAAGTATTTGCTTACTTCTCAGAAGGACTACATTGAAGTCCGAGTTTGTGGTGCATGGTATTTTAAAATGAAAATGATGTGGCAGTACCTGATCAAACTAAATTATGACAATAGAGATGGCATGGTATAAGGGAGAAGGAGAGACTGCTTGAAGAAAATAAAGCCATTTTCCCTATTACTGAGTTATTTAAAAATTATTATCAGCTGCTCAATAAGAGAGGGATGACAGACAAAAAGGTATCCAAACAAGTGTAAAAGCCTAGAATCCCGGTGTTGACATTTGGTTCAGAATCACTTAGCAATCGATATAAAATTCCTGTTAAAACTATGTCTCATTTAGAGTGTAAAGCACAATATGCCACCTTTCTCTTTCAATAACAAAAAAGATAATATATGGTAAGGTTTTTATTTTAACATCATCTGACGTTACTATTTCTTCCTAATCTCTTAATGTTATTTAGAGATTCTTCTCTTTGGTAAAATTTATGTGAATTTTCATGGTATACATTTTTTAATAATCATTATTTTAGAGAAATACCATTTCATGCAGAATTCTTAATTTCTTTAAGGCATATTTGGGACATTCATGCGTTTTTTAGTTAATTGTACTTATTTACTTCAATAGACATCTCTTTGCTATAAATCTTGTGCTATGCATATAGAAGGACAACAAGTCGACTAATTCAAAGTCAAGCAGTTTTACAGACTAATCTTAGAGGAAATATGCTGTAAAGAAATACTGCTAAATTTAACTTAATAATTTTCATTCACTTTTTATTCAATATATGTATAATGTGTATAACATTATACAAAGTAGTAAGGAGAAACAGAAGAGCTGTCTGACCTGTTAATTAGGAAAATATAACATGTTCCCTGATTATTATGATTCATTCAGGTGACAAGTTATGGGAAATGAAATCCTTAAGTAATAATAGAAGGCCTAATGATAAATGATAAATGAACAACATGGATGAAAATTGATATTATAGTTTATACATATACATTTTTTATACATTAGTCAGTAATGTACTACTGACAATGACAAATTAAGTGTACCATCTAGTTGACACTTGGAATTTTGATTTACTTTATGTATCGCTTCATTGTTGGAGCTTGGGGAGGATTATGTGTCATTTTGCATACTCATCCTGATCTAAAACAGACAGGAAAAGTCATGAGTAGGACAGAGTAATCACAAGTAGATATTGTACATGAATATTTTTACCATCCTAATTTCACTTTGATATAACATCCACAGGTATTTTTTATATTGAAACAACATTAAACAAATTTTTTTTCTATTGTGTTTAATGTAGGTAGACATGAAAAAAATGTGTCATTTTCAGTATGTGATTGTTTTTACATGCAAATTATTCTGCAATACTTAACAAGTCAACAAGGCAACCTAAAGAAGTTTTTAATATACATTCAAAATGGAATTGTTAAGTGTAGGATTATTTGGTAGGGGATTCTGTATTATAAAATGAAAATGTATCATTTTATGATACCGAGCTATATACTGGAGGTGCCAAAAAAAATGTATACAAGTGGACACTTTGGTCAACGTTGCTCAAGCAGTAGTTCACTGTAATCAGAAGTGTCTGGACGCTGATGGTAACCACTTTGAGTACCTATAGTAATTGCAGAAGTGAAACATGACTTGTATTCATCTTTTGTTATTGGTATATATTGAGTATTACAATTTTAATACAGTTTTTGTTTCTTAAAATGAGTATACATTTTTTTTTGGCACCTTCTGTGTATAGCTCTTCCAGTTACTTGGAGTATCTAAGCCAGGAGACTCCTTAAGTAGAGTGAAATACAAAATATTAAATTGTATGTTTCCAGTTGAATTTGATTAAGAAATTCAAAGAGATATTCCCATAGAATGGTTTATCACAGTATATTTAGTACTATATTTGAGATTTACTTTGACTAATTTTCTGTTGTTATTAATACAAAATCTATTCATGTTTAATTATTTTATACTAGCACTTAAGAATTTACATCCTAACACAAATGCTTTTAATGGACTTCATTTTAATTGATTGTACACAATATGTGTTTATGCATTTTTGTTTCACTGGAATTATCAAGACCCCACAAATCTTGATTGCTTAAGCACCCAAATTTTCTGTGTCGTTGCTACAAATAGTCTCTATAATATATGAAGTAGAATATCATATTATACTTTTCTACATATTTTCACCGATTCACTGTTATCTACCATCTCAAATCACAAGATCCTCAGTGTTGAATGTAAAAGAGCATGTTTTATGAAAATAAATCAAATAAACTCGATCCAGAGTATTATCTTAGTTTATAGGTTTAAAAAACCCAGTTAAGTAGCCATTAAATTAATCCTTAGACAAAAATATCAAATTATTATTGATTCTATTGTGTGGCTTTCACTCTCAAATTACTTCAGTTACATTTTTGAAGAATATTTGTTGATTGTTCCAGAAAAGAAATGTGTTTCTCCAAGGTTTCCTGATCCTAAATTCAAGAGTACCAGTAGTAGATAAGATCATAAAACAAAGCTTTATGAAAAAGGTGAGGTTGGCCCATACCTGAGAATCATCTGTGCTATGTGATATGATTTCTCTTTTTGTTTTCTGAGTTTGCATTGTTAGCAACTCTTTCACTATGCTGCATAAGTTTACATGCATTTTTATGAAACTCAAATGAAAAATTTTAGGGCTGTCCATCCTTCCTCTTGTATCTCACATTTTACCAGTGTACCAAGTTAGGTCACGTGTCATACATATTTCAATTCAGTAAACTCAACCTCTTGAAAAATTACCTATTTACTTGCATTTTAGTATCATGTAATTGACTATGTTTAAATAAATAAGTCTCATGCGATATTTTGTAAAATTTCACCAAGGACATTGTCCACTAGGCTACTTAATGTCCACTATAAATGACCTCATTACAGAAACTTCTTTTAGAAGGTAATACAAGAAAAATATTGTTTCTCCTGTGGAAATAGAATACTTTTAAGTTTCCTCATCACTAGGACTTAGTGTAATTTAGTATGTTCACTTTTGTACCTTACTACCAGAAATTCAGAGCCAAAGCCTTTCTAAGGTTCCAATTATCTATCTTTTTGCTTAATGTATTTTAGTGGGCATATTTTCTTGGTGGCTCTGATATCTATTTTAGGGGAAAACTTGAGATATAAATTTTAAAAACAAGTATGTAAATAATCTAATTATGTAAACACCATACTTTCATACCATGTTCTAAATTCTTATTCATAGTATTTCTTTTTAATTATATCCTATAATACCCTCCTCTGTTTTGATATCTCACCTTCTTTTTTTTTTTTATTAGTTTCAGGTGCACAAGACAAAGTAATACTTAGACGTTTATCTTTTATATCCCTCACACAAGACAAAGTAATACTTAGACGTTTATTCTTTATATCCCTCACACTGTGTGAAACCCCCTCCCCCCATCCACTATCCCTCTGACATCACACAGAGCCATTACATTTCCACTGTCTCCTAATGCTGTACTCCACGTCTTGTAAGTACATACATATACACATACATAGATATATATATATATACATATATATATACATACATACATATACATACAAACTTGTAGTTGACATTCATTATTGTTCAGCTTCAGCTTCAGGTGTACAGTGCAGTGATCAGGCATCTACATCATCCCTGAGGTGGGTCTCCCTAATGAGACAATTGTCCATCGGATACCCTTCCAAATCTTTACAACATTATTGATTACATTCCCCAAATTAATTTTCAGAACCCCGTGGCCATCTTGTGTTTACCGACTGTTTTCTAATCCCCTCACCTTCCCCCTTATCCCCGCCCCCCCTCCCATCTAGCAGCCCTCAGTTGATATCTCACCTTCTGATATCACAGTTCTTTCATCAGAATATAAATATTTAATGTTTTGGAGATAGTTCTTTCTTAAGGGAATTTGACTAATCCCATCATTTGCCTCTACTTGTCCAATGCAGCCCAAAGTAGAAGGATCAAAATTTGTTTTTAATTCACAGCTTCCCTGATATCAGAAACGTTACAGAGGCTACATGGACACTTGCTATTCCTTATTTAGCAAATAGAGATATTATAAAAAATGAATTAAAGTATTCCTTTAAGCTAAAAATTTGATCAGAAAATACCTAGCCCTTCATACAAAGTCTTGATTAAAAACTATATAACACCTGTAACAGCCAATATTATTCAAATGTTGCTCTGACAATTATCCCAACTCTTTCACATTTCGTTTTCCTTCTTCACTGAGAGGAAAAATTTTCTCTTCTACTACAATAAGTTCCAAAATTCCAGGAAAATACTTAATCTCATTATTCCTTTTTCACAATCGGAGTCCCTTTTTCTTTGCCAGGCTTCCTGTAAGATTGTTTTATATCCACAGATTATACCTACTACTATCAACTCCCTTGGTAGTCCCTCACATTCAAATTCTGGTTCTCACCACTATATTGAATTGGTTCCTAGGAAGATGACTACCTGTGCACCAAATCTAAAAAATTGCATCCTGTTTTGCTTTGAGCCTTTTCCTCCGATTCTGCGTTTAGCCATGTACTGCATGTTACCCTATCCACAGCTGTAGAGGTTCACCTGTCCATACAGTACTCTACACTCAAAGTAGAATCCCAGTCATCTACAAAGCTTTGGTTATTTCATTCCAAATGCCAGCCACACACTTGACAAATGTGTTGTTATATCCTCACTGAACTCTTTCTCCATCACCCATTCTTTTTACTGATCTTCCACCTTATCTACCAAATCACTTGTAAATTCCTTTTGCTTGCCTATTTCTGGTAATAGTATCACTATTATCATTTACACCAGTATTCATAACCTTGGAATGAGAGCTGACTCTTCATTACACTTATGGCTTGCAGCCTACCACTTACTGAATTCTCTTTATTCTTCTGTCGCTGTGTTTCCCAAATCAGTCTCATCAATTTGAATTTTATTTGCTATCATTTTAGTTCTAGACCTTCATGCCTCATGCCTATTCTCTTGCATGATCCTTTTAACTAAATTTCCTACTTCTGTCTTATACTCCCTCTCTGCCATCTATTCTTAGGTAAAGACAGAACTAGGATTTGTGCCTGAAAATTATAAAACTAGGACCTTTTTACAAAAGACAAAATACAGAATTATGAGCAAAACATTAGGTAAAAAGATGAATATTGATTTAGAGTTAGAAAATATACCATACACAAAAATTTTTTTAACAGAGAAATCTTGAAGATTCATAGCCTTTTCTTATGTTATCTTTTTAGACAATTTTCAGACATATTTGCATGTAAATACTTCCTGATGTTTAACTTGGCTTCCCCTCCCTACCTTGAACTCTTACAATATCCAGAAACTTCAGGAGTCCCCTCTAATTGAGGGATCCTGGTGCCTAACCTTCACTGGCTTTATGAAAAAAAATCTCCCTTTGTTCCTGGAGTAGTCTTCATTAATTTTAGCTTTGATAGTGTCAAACATTGGTCATCTTAGAAGAAATTTTAAATTTCTTACTAAAACATATTAGAGTATAGCTTTTTGAAACTTAAAAACCCAAGTTCAATATCTGGCTTAGTTGAATTACTGCATAATTTTATGTGATGTTTCTTATTTTCCATTTTTCTAAAAGAGAAAGCTGTTGGGATATTATATGTAATAATGTACATAAAATGTTTAGCATATAATGGAGCCTCTTTCTACCCTTTCTTTTGATATGCTTAATTATTTCCTTTCACACCTTAGGCCATCACATTGGACCATTGCCACTTCTCTCAACATGTGTTCTCTTGGTCCACTGTATTTTTTTCCTGACTCAGGAATTATGGGTACTATTCTCTCATTATTTACTAAATGTATTACAATTGAAAAATAACTAGAATATAAAGAATATAGCCAACATAGTTGTCAGAGTTACTCATCATTGGATCTTTTAGTTTTAGCAAAAATTGACCTGAGCTTCATAGAAGCCCCCACCCCCGCCCCACCACACACACACCCACTCAGCTTTCCTCTACAAATACATACAAACCCTGAATAACATATTGTAATTTTTAAATACCTAGGTAAACTCATAAGAAAGGAAATAAAAAAAAGAAAAAAAGAAAGAAAAGGAAATTCCCAGGCCCTGAAATTAATAAAAAACAAAAACAAAAACCCCTCAAAGCCAGAGTTGTAAGCCCTTAATTTGATAGGGTAGCAGAAAAGGAAGATAGAAAATGTGGCATCTGAATACCCACTCAAGTTTAGGAGACATGAATTTTGGTTTGTAACATAGTCTGAAAACTGTATATAAAGCTGGGACCCTGTAACATAGTCTGAAAACTGTATATAAAGCTGGGACCCTGTAACTTCTCTATTAAAGGGGAATTAAAATATTCAATTACAACTTTGAGAAATAAAATAGGCATTATAAGCATTGAAATTAAAACCTTACTAGATGAGTTAACTAGAAAATAAGTTTCAACCAAAGAGAAAATCCATAAGCATAAAGCTGTGGAAATTACAGAAGAAAAGAGAAGGGAAATATGGGGGGAAAAGTTAATATGGAGAATAGAATGATAAAGAGCTATCTAATAGACCTTCCAAAGGAGAAATTAGAATAAGGACATTTAAACAGACGAGCAGGGAGAATTTTTTTTTTTTTTTTTAGAATTGAGCAGAGCATTGAATCCTAAAAACAGAAAAATAGACCACTCCTGAACAGTGTAAATAAAAACAAATCCATACCTATGAACATCATAGTGAAACAACCTCAGACCCAAGAAATTCTTAATTTTACCAAGAAGAAACAAGAGATTATCTAAAACAGAAAGACAGAATGAACACGATTTTTAATCTCAAAATAGATGTCGTAAGACAAACTTCAAAACACTAAAAAAAAAAAAAAAAAAAAACTCTTCAAAATTTTTAGAGAAACTGCTTTTCATCTACAAATCAATGCTCAGTTAAGCTATACTTCCAGAGTGAGGAAGAAAGAGATACTTGAGACAACTACTGAGGTTACCATTCACAGGCTGTTTCTGAATGAACTAAAATGTCCTCCGAGAAGGAAACTGAACCCGGATGGAAACAGTGGAAATTTAGCAGCACCGATGAGGAAACCTGAAGGAAAGCACTGATTTTTATAGTCAGTGAATCTTTGTTTTTATTTGTGCTTTACCACTTGTTACTTGTGGACCTTATAAACCTGACTTTTAGTTTCCACCTGGGAAAAATGGAAACAAATGGCACTCACCTTACACATACATGAAAACCAGTAACATTTGAAATAACAATGTAAAAACTCCTGCCTAGCATAGTACATGGTATCTGAGGGACATGATAAAATGCAGTCTAATCTGAAATTGCTTTACTGGCAAATCCTCACTGCCTCAATCTATTGAACTATTTGGAGACTGAATCAAATATGTCTTTGTCTAGTTAATCCTCACTTCTAGCTAAGAGTAGCTAAATCTCTCTCTTTTCTGTGTGCAAATTGTACTTTGTGGTACCTCTTTTGTAGTTTTATTTTATCCTGTCTTGTATTACTGTTACTTATATATGGACCTTAACTCCCTAATAAGAAATTATGTTTCTTGAATACTATGCTTCTTAATGTGTGCATCTCTGTATCACCCACAATGTCTTACACAGTGCAACTAGTAGCTCACGAAAGCTGCTCAATACAAGTTCAATTCATTTGAATTAAAATTTGAATGAAAGATGAGTGAGTGAATGGATACTTACTAAGGTGTTACTTTGTGGTAGAAATTTCTTGGGAGAAACATTTTTTGTGTGTGTTACGTGTGTCATAGTATTCTGCAATTGGTATTTGAATTTAAAAGCTACTGCTAACTGAAAATCTTTCCTAATATATTATAAATCTTTAGGGAATTTTTTTCCCTAAAGAAGGCAGTTATGTAGCATTTAATTTTAACTATCTTTTTAACTCTTGAAATACTATTTTTAAAATATTTTCATCTATTTAGCAATTAGTATGCATAGGTAGTGATATTAATTGTCTGAATAGAATTTGTGTACAGTTTTAGGTTACGCATGTAAACTATTTGGTCAAAAATGCCATGATTTACAATAATCATAATGTATATAGTCACTTATTTTCAAAATTAAAAGATGTTTCCTAGTGTAGACTTAAATAAGTGGTCACTTAGTTAAAAATAAAAATCTGTCATTTCATTTGATAATTTTGTTTATCTTGCCTTGATCAGAGGTATTATCAGATGACATTAGCTAAACTGGGCTTCTAAGCATCAACTATAAGACATTAATTCACCAAGTATTAATGAAAGATCATTATTAAAGGCCCATAATGTTTTAACATTAAGTCCAAAGCACAGATTATTAATTCATAATGAAATATTTATAATCAGACCCTCTTTGAAGGTTCATTAGCGTTTTAGTGTAAAATTTCCAAACTCATTCTAAATTAGTCAAGGGAATTTTCTTAAGAAACTGGAAAGTCCAAGGATTCACACATAGCTGGATCTCTGGGCTCAAATGTCAGGGATTTGTCATTATCTCATTTCTTAACTATGCTTCTCTTGAGTATTGGTTTACCTCTCAGATGGGTCCTTGCTAACTGTTGGGAAATTCTGCCATCAGCAGCTTTCAGCCTCTCTTCTTAAAACTTACAACCCAAGAGCAATCTTCAAGCTCTAGGCCCCCATTGCCATGAATGGACTTGGATTGGCCCTGTTTGGATCATATGTCCATCTCTTGGATCAGTTACTGAGAACAAAGAGATCAGCTTCCATGATTGTTCAACCCTTCCATGATTGTTCATATGGCCAGGGTCGGGTCAGTGAGGAACATTGCTTAGCATTTCCGCCAAAACCTTAGAGATGTGTGGTTTGGTTGACCTGCTATTTTAATCCACATTCACAGATCTTATCTGAAATCTTGGATCATCTATGGTTCAGAATTCAGAACTTTTTAGATTTTGGGAACATGATAGGGTACATATTCTGTTTATTGCATAACACTCACAGCAAGGTCTGGAAAAAACATCCCATATACAAATATATTATTATTTCTGCCACAAAAGTTATAAATATGCACAGAAAGTAAGAAAAATACTATAGTTATAGTCAGGTTTATCTGCCAACTGAGCTTGCCCCAAGTTTTAAGAAATCTTTCAGTTTATACCATGTTAGGGTTTCAGAATTGCTGATAAATGTTCTGAGTCTGTAATAAACATACTTTATTGGATGTATGTTGTACCCTTTGTGCATTGCACTACTTTGCAAATTCTATAATGGCAGAGATAGTATTGTATATCTTCTTATCTTTGGACTTGGCACAGTTCCTGACATAGTAAGTGCTAATTAAATATATTTGTTGAATAAATAAGTGAGGATATCAGTGATTTTATATACATTACTTAACGGAAGTAATTCTTAACAAGTGCCCCATGATATAGAGATTATGTGTTTTTAATTCATAACTTACTGAGTCTCACTTTTGCCATTTATAAAAATAGAAATAATGATATCTGGCAGGATGACTGAAGTTCAGAGGTATTAAATAGCAAAAGCAATCATAAAGATTGCCAATAGCTGATTGCACAGTAATATCCAGGTCAATCTGATTTAGTTGCTTAGCTGTTACTTGATTCCACTGATATCTACGACTGAAGCTACCTATTTAATAGAAGGGATCCCTTAGGAGCCGTAACTTTTCACACAGCCTGGAACAATTACGCCTAACGGTGTAGATACACCATTTGAGGGAGATAGAATGTGCATATCATCTGAGCTGCAAAATTCTTAAATTATATATTTTATAAAATAACAAGAATGGGAGAAACAATCTTAATTTAGAGTCCCACCTAAACTCTGATTACTGAATAATTTACTTTATTTTGGAGGAGAGCTCATTCTACTTAAAATCTTTGGGTGGATATCACTGTTGCTCCCAATCTGGCTTTGTCTAATTTATGATGAGGCTAGACCTAAACACTAAAGTCTAGAAAGTATTGCCATATTAACTCATGAACAGAATCTATATTTTTAATTTCTTTGTACATTGTTATGATTTTAAAAATCGTGCAACATCTTAAATATACAACAGAAGTTCAGGGGACTCAAATATTGTTTACTTTATAGTTTTAAAATGAAAAAATGGAATAGCCTGTTGGTGTGGTGGTAAATTTTACATGCATATGTAAGGAAAAACATAGGCATATTGTGACCACAGACAGCATTCACATCTTAAATTGCTGATTAAAATATGATTTTTTTTTTTGAACTCCTAAAGCTCTATGTGACAGTTTAGCCATCTGTTTAATGAAACAACCACCACTGATTTGGGCATAGATAATTATTATGATAAGAACAGTGCTAGGGAAAGATCAACTCATCTCAGTTGAGAATAACAATTAATTATGAAGAGATAATTAGTGCAGGGTGGTTACCATTATTTTATATCCAGAGAAGAAATAGGTAACAAATCTCAATCTAGGTGTAAATCACATAGAGTGTAAGATTATAAACATTTTTAATCATTATTTTAAAAACTAATATGTATACTAAATTTACATATTTATAAGTAGCATATTTGTTGAGCTATATTCAACCAGAAGAAGTGCTGTTTTTCACAAATTATCTATTGAATTCTTTGCATTTGTTTTTCTTTATTAAACTAGTCTTATCTGAAGTTATAACATGGAAGCTTTTGTGCTATATGACCATTTCTACTGACGTGAGAGGAAATCTTTAGTCCTCATCCCTGGTGGAATCCATGACTACAGCCCTTAACACACTCTGCTAGTGACCTCTCAGAGAGATGCTACAGTGATATTAGAATAAGCTCTCTGTTATTAAATGTGGTAAATGAAAGGAGAGTTTCTGTGAAGATAGTTCTCAGAACTCATACTAAATAATAGGTTTAAATTTCTCTATGATAAAGTTGCTTTATAAAGAGCAAAATTGATTAATTTCCTTCCATCTTAATGTAAGTACGGCTGACCTGTAAAATAAGCAAAAAGCCAAATTATGTAGTCGAAGAAACTTTCATATCTAAGATCTTATAACCAGGCACAGCGTAATTGAGCTCTGCGTATATTGAGGTACATTTACATTTATTATCAGCTTGTCAGTATTAGAGCCAAGGGAATTTGTAGCAGAATCGCCTTACAGGAGAGAAAGAACTTGTCTGCCTGGCTCCTCATTCTCATTTTGGGTATGAAACTCAGGTTTATTACATTTCATGTACAGTACTTTCTTGCCACTTCCGGTTGCTCCAACATGAAAATCTTGTGAATTTAGATTGCATCAGTTTAGAACATGGAGCAGAACTTGGGTAAGTTACATTTTGCCTTTGTGCTATTTATTAATGAAGGGGGTTTTGAAGAATTAATAAGGAAATATATTAGAAGGATATCAATCACTTTAAGAGAAGGTTTTTCGAGAGATCCTAATATATTCTTTGCTTAAATGCAAAATGGAGTTCGCTGTAAATGGATTCCTCTGCAGGAATATGTAATATGTAAGAGCTTTAGCTTTATTTAAGCTCACCTTAGTGGTAAAATAAGAATATGTCATTATTTACTATGGATTATTATTTACAATTTTTGATCAGATTTTAATATCAATCCAGGTATTTCCACATCCATAGCTGTGTGATCTTGAGCAAGATATATAATCTCTCATAACTTCAATTAATTTTTTTCTGAAATATGAGTAATACAAGTACTTTTCTCAAGGGTTGTTTGGAAGACTAAATTAGATAATGAATCTAAGCTTTTCGTGTTAATGCCTATACATCCTAAGCACGAAATATGAGTTAGATAGTAATTTTTATTGTAAAATTAGGTTATGGTACTGTTTGCTACTTGGAAGTAGATATATTTCAAAATTTATTTATGATATAGTGAATTCTTTGAAAAATACATACATATGTTTTAAACTGTAATATCGGTTTTAATAATTCATTCTTTTTTGTTCTCCAATGAGCTTGAATCTGATATTATGATTATAATACATACATGTAAAGGGCTATCTTTTTTTGACTTTTTTCTTGGTTGAGCACAACAATTTATATATAGATTTTTTGAAATAATATTTTATATTAATAATGAATAACAATGTAAAGAGAGTGAAAGAGTTGAGAAATGGGCCACATGAAACCTGGGTTGTATATCAGGCTCAATTTGTCCTTTGGCAAATTATTTCATCTGTTGGGGTTTCAGTTTCTTCAGACTTTAGAGAAGAAACTTGGTACTAACTGATTGTCATGGCATTTGCAGTGATTATAATTCTGCAATAAACTCAGAACAACTCTATTTTCAAAACTATACTATTTAACTACTGGCAATGTCTAACCACATCTCTTTGCTTCTGTTTATTTTTTCCACTTCATACAAAAGAATGCATGATTGCTTTATTCAGAAGTTGATTTTTTTTCCCCTAAAATCTTGAAGTATTAGGTTATCCAGTGACCTTAAAAAATATCTAGATCCACTCAGCGAATACGTTCTAGTTTTTGAGAAGACCAATTTAATATATCTGGGGAAGACCCAACTCTATCATTTTCTCAGAAAGGGAAATTATATAAATTATCGTGCATAACAATTTGTACTGTTCTAGTAAAAGTCATTTTCTATTTTATTTTTAAAATTAAAACAGAATTTGAAAGAAAGTGCTACTAATTTTAATTGAAGGGATATTTTACCTTGTGTTCTGTTCAACAAAATTTTATGCATTAAATACTTATGTGTTTATTACTACAATTTAATCATCCTAATAAAATTTATATATTATATATTTATACACATATAAATCCAAAATTATGTATTCATAATTTTGAATGGAGATTCCTGATAAAGATAGAAAAATAAATGAGGAATTGAAATACATCTTTCTGAATTTCATGCAGCTATCAATATTTATTTTATTTAGATTCTGTTAATTCAGTCCCTAGAGCTAGATGAAGGTTCTAATAATATAGTTTATAAAGGTGTGAATATTCACTTCTATTTGAATAAAGCTAGCTATAATCAAATAAATTTGTTTTTGTTTTTGGTAATGGAAAGTTCTTCTTCTAATTTTTCCCACAACACCTTTGCCTCAAAGCATAATTCAGTTGAGAAGGATAACATTGAGTACTTATCTCCTATGTGATTTAGATTATATTTTTGAGTCATGCTGTGGCCATCTTTTAATCAGACAATGATTTTTTAGCTTTAATATATTTTTGGTTCTGGGTTGAACTAACTTGTCTATACTCAGTGAAATACAGAATGAAATGAAGAAGCAATATGAGTTTTAAAATTATATTTACATTTTTATGATAATTTTTTAGGTTTGCCTCATTTGACTCTTCTCTCTCTTTCCAGCATGCACATACACAACCCTAGCTTTCTAATTTCCTTCTCAACACTTCTGCTGCATTTTCCCTGCCACTTCAATGGACTGTCTTCTCTTTCTTTTGCAAAACATAACATTACAAATATTCTGATGCTTTATTGTCAAAGTTGTCTAACCATCCTTTCAGACATCTCACAAGGTTAGCAGGTGGAGACTGTATGATTTACCTTTCCTACCTATTGTCTACAGAGGTTACTTTGGAGGTGGAAGCATGAGGAAGTTGGCTGAGGCAGCTACAGAAATTAATTCCTAGTTCAAGCAAGGTCAGATCCTGGTCTCTTTCTACAGTACAGAAATTCCACTGAAGAGTATCTGTTTCAACATTGTGGTCTAAATTTAGCCATTCAAGAATATTATTTGAGACATAAACCTCATGTTTCAGTTTGCTAAACAGCACATTTTACATGCCAGTGTTAGCAAAATGAATCAAGTACCATAAAGACATGTTCAAATTCACTTATAAAAAAAAATATTCTTTATTAGTTCAGAGGTTTCTAATAAGTCATCCATACATATTTTAGATTGAGACTTTGAAACCCTAAGACGTCATGTTACCATATATGCTAAATTCCAGAAAGACTCTTTTATTTTGTAATATATTTTGCTATCTTATAAAATCTGATTTAATTTTCATGTTACTTATCATTCATTTATTTCTCTTCATTTAAAAAACTCCTCAATCTCATTAAGTACTTCATCTTTCACTTAGATGATTTTGTATGTAATTATGGGGAAAGAAAATGGAAAACTTTTCCGATTATCACAAATGATATGGTTAGTTGCAAACAATTTATAGTTAATTAGGAGCTTAGTTGGGGGGGTTAATTAATTTGTATGTGGGCTACATATATGATAGATTTCTAAATGTAACTATTAAATTAATATTAACTCATATTTTATGAATAAAACATGTAGACACATACACATCTCAAATCTAAAACATCAAATTTTTGTTATATAAAAATGGTCCTAGGACTGACTTTTTATTTTGTATTTAAACTAAAGTAAGTACTTGTTAAAGCATTTAATCATATCAATTTTCACAACTTAGACTGTAAATATTCATACTATTTCATATTAAGATTGACATGGTCTGAGTGTCTGTCAGTTTTTCCAATTATGTTTCAGCCCTGTCATTTGTTTTTGTTTTGTTTTGTCATATGTTACAAAAAAAATTAAAGGACTTGTTTTATTTGTGAAATCCAGTCAGCAGTTTTTCCACTGCCTGTTCAAACTCCAGCTTAATGGCCCAGACTAAATACTTGTGACAATGGAGTTATGGGAATGAATGATGAATCTGTGTAGTAACTACAGCTTTAAGCTCTGACTAGCTTTCAGTTTTCACTTTTGCAATTTCCATTTCCTCTTTTTATTGAATAAGTTCAGTTGAAATAAATGGATACTCCTGCACATCCTGTGAGCTCTTCTAAGAGTAGCATTGGCCTTTTAATGATACTGTTAATAATTTTTTCTTGTTTGTTTTCTCTCTCTCTCTCTCTCTCTTGTTTTTTTTAGTCTCGACCTATTCCTTCCCACCTTACTTCAGCAGTTGCAGAGAGTATCTTGGCTTCAGCCTGTGAGAGTGAGAGTAGAAATGCCGCCAAGAGGATGCGTCTGGATAGACAACAGGTACTGAGGAGTTTTGGGCTGTGGTGTACACCAGCTGTAGAAAATACGGTGAATTTAGTCTGACTTATGTAGAAGAACAAAAATTCTTGAATGAATTTTGAAGTACACAAATGTATAGATTTTTTTTTATCTATGATAAGAATTCCATTTGAAAATGCATGTTAATGAAATCAATGAAGATTCAACAGCAAAAATTTTCTGTGACGAACAATGGATAGTGGTAAAATTAATGAGTTATGTCTCTGTTCACTATCCAAGGTGAAGGCAAATTATTTATTTAAATAAGAGATTCTAACTAGTCACTTACAGTAGTTTTATAAATTTACCTGACCATTTATGATAATGACATGGTGGTATTCATTTTGAATGAAAATGAACTTTTCTTTAATTTACTGTGGTTTACTGCTAAACATCAATAGATTATGCTGGGAATGATGAAAGCACGAGATAATTTGAAAGACTAGAAACCATAAAATGGAGGTATAAAATAATGAAAATCTATGTCTAGGGCTTGCTTCCTCATTAATGAATCATTTACTGTATACCAATTAAGAATCATCTTCCTTTGTCTCTTTTCTAAGGATGTAAATCCCTGTAGATGTGTATATTTTTGGTGCAATCTTCACTGATGTTTGACTAAGTTTTACCCTTGTTTTTTGTGCATTTGTCTGTCTCCCTGTCTCATGTCTGGAACATCTTCATCTGTTTTCTTTTTCTCGCCAGCTCTCCTTCTTAATTATCTATAATAAATAACTAAATTATAATATACAGTGTTTCCCCCAAAATAGACCTAACCAGAAAATAAGCCCTAGCATGATTTTTCAAGATGACATCTCCTGAACAGAAGCCCTAATGTGTCTTTTGGAGCAAAAATTAATATAAGACCCTGTCTTATTTTGGGGAAAACATGGTATAACATTAAGTATTACACATAAAATTATGCTTTATTACGACTTTTACATTATTTTTACAACAAGTGATCTGGATGCTTCATATTTCTGATTGAGGTTGGGATGAGAAGACTAAATTATTAATCCAATTTTATTTTTCCTGTGAGCCAATGAGCTTCAAAGAAATAGAAAAAAGTTTTCCTATTCCAGGATTAGCATATTGAAAAATGTTCCAGAATGGCATTAATTTTTAATTCATGTGCTTATTATGAATATAACATATGCTAATAATTCTTAATGTAAAAGTGAAAGCTTCAGTTAAATAAAAAAATTGTATTAGTCTCAGATAAAATGTATATGAAAAAGCTGGTTTTGAATTGGCTAATCGTTCTTTGCTAGCAGTATTTATTCACAGATGCATGTCCTCAGTTGAGACTTCTATCACTATTATAGCTCTAAAATTTATCATACTTAAAATGAGTTATATGCAAGCACTATATACAAGACCATCTAGCATAGTGATTAGGATTGCACATTCTAGAGTTAAATACATCTGGTTTTGATTCTCAGCTTTACCTGTACTAATTGTATGACCTTCAGAAAGCTACTCCAATTCTCTGCTCCTAGATTTCTTCACATGCAAAATTAATAATAGTAATAATAATAATAATAAACAACCTATAGGGTGCTTTGAGAACTCTAAATGACATATTCATATTATATACTTAGTATTTGCCTGGCATATAGTAAGCATCAATAAATGTAGCCTAGGAAAGAATATTTCAACTGATGTTCTAGCTTTTCAGTCAGTGAACTGATGTAAGTAAAACCAGGAAGAGCATTAATAGTACTATCTCATATATAGGAGTTTTGAAGTCACACTAAGTTTATTTGAGAAAAGATCATAATTATAGAAATTAGAATGGTAGAATTCTGGGATTGAATGGGCTCTCCTGGTTGTTGTCTTGCCAATATACCAGAGGTGCCAAAAAATGTATACAAGTGGACACTTTGGTCAACGTTGCTCAAGCAGTAGTTCACCCTAATCAGAAGTGTCTGGACGCTGATGGTAACCACTTTGATCACGTCCTGTAATTGCAGAAGTCAAAAGTGACTTGTATTCCTCTTTTGTTATTGCTATATATTGAGTATTACAATTTTAATACAGTATTCCTTTCTTAAAATGTGTATACATTTTTGGGGCACCCTCTATATATATTCTACCTAGCCTGTATTCTATTAGGTTGGTGTAAAAGTAGTTGCAGTTTTTGCCTTTATTTTAACCTCTAAACCCCAATTACTTTTGCACCAACCTAATAGAATATCCCTGTATAGTATCAGTTATAGCGCTGTTAGATTAGAAAATTAAATAACTAATACTACCACTACCTATGATATCACTCTACAAAATCCCCAAAGGTAGTCTTCCACCAATCTGTGGTCAATTACTTGACCACTCTTCTCTTAATCTGTAAAATGGGGATACAAATATCAAATTCATAGATTTATTCTGAGAATTTAATAAGGTGGTGCATATAAAAGTGTGCTGCATTGAATAAGTTTACATATTGTTAAAGATAGATTATATTCACCATTTGCTTGAATACCTCAAGTGATAGGACAATCTCATCTCCACTAAAGAAAGACCTACTATTTACTAAAACATGTATCTTATTGTCAGAGAGGTATAATCATTCTGATGGTCATTAAATTGAGCTCAAATTTGCTTCCGAGAGCTTCTACCCTATGAAGAATAGTTGCTAGAGCTACTGAGGCATGTCACTTCTTACTGTAGACTTGGGAGTAGAAAACAGAAGGGTTCAGGACCAATGGTCCTTGATCCTACTTCCCATGTTAGCTATTTCTTTTTCTGTGTCCTTACACATAGTGGTTGGTCATTTATTGCAAGGCTCTGTCATTTGGGAATGGAGGATGTTCAATTGCCCCATAGAAATATTCTTTGCAGGCCCTAGAAGGGTTCAGTGGGCTTGGGATTCATGGAGGAAATGGAAGAAATAACATAGATAATACATTTTATGGTTTATTGGAAACCTAATAGCTTAACATTTTTTTTCTTCGTTTAGTGTTTTCAATAACCCCATGAGAGCAGGTATTAATATTCGCATTTATATACAAAGTCGAACAATTAAGTTTGCAAACTTGTTGCAATGATGTTGCTAACCATTTTTTGATATCAGAGGGATTATTTATTATGAATTTATACCTACTGCACAAACAGTTAACCAAGTTTACTATTTGGAAGTGCTGAAAAGGCTGCATGAAAAATTTGGACGACCTGAACTTTTCTCCAACAATTCACGGCTCTCGCATTACGACAATGCACCAGCTCACACAGCACTGTCTGTGAGGGAGTTTTTAGCCAGTAAACAACTAACTGTATTGGAACACCCTCCCTACTCACCTGATCTGCCCCCCAATGATTTCTTTCTTTACCCAAAGATAAAGGAAATATCGAAAGGAAGATATTTTGATGACATTCAGGATATCAAGGGTAATTCGATGATAGCTCTGATGGCCATTCCAGAAAAAGAGTTCCAAAATTGCTTTCAAGGGTGGACTAGGCACTGGCATCGGTGCGTAGCTTCCCAAGTGGAGTACTTTGAAGGGTGACCATAATGATATTCAGCAATGAAGTATGCAGCACTTTTTCTAGGATGAGTTCTCGAACTTAATTGTCAGAACTCGTACAAAGAAACTGACGTTCGGAGAAGTGGGAGGATTTCTACAAGGTTGCTCAGCTGCCTGGGCAGTCAGGGTATAAGTTCCTATTATGTGAGGCTGACACTTGTCATCTATCCATGATCCTGTACCTTATCATTATGTTCACTAAGAGAAAACCTATGTTCAGGTACAAACTCTTCAGACTCATCATTTGTGCCTCTGTACACAATATTTTTGACAGTGCAGTTTTTTGTTGGAAAACTGTCTGCTTCATTCACAAAGATTGTTTTGTACTCTTCTATAACTAACAAACCAGGTTTCCCCAGTAAACAAGTTATTTATTCCAAGCATGATATTTTTCTTTTGATGTGGGCTTGAAAAATGTTATAAACTTCCCACAAAGTGCTTCACATCATCCAGGGAATGGGTTATACACTGTGAACACTGATTTAATGTTGGATGTTTCATGGTATTTATTTTTATATTTAATATATTTTTAGTAGTTTAATATATTAAACAGATATTTTAAAATATCTAGACTATTTCTTCTTACTATGAATTCTATAAACTTCATTTGGCACGCCACACAGTGGCTCCTAACAAGTGATTTTGCACTTCCTACCAAAAAATGGAGATGGGGGCGCCCTCTCCTAATTAGATCTAAATATTCTTTTTGTCCAAGTAGAGTTAGCCAGAGGTCTTTTGGGTGTTGCCAATGAGATCTTCCTTTGCTGTGAGCACTCTTAAACCAACTCACAATTCTTAGAATTTTCTGGTGACTCAGATTCTTCACTGTGCCCCTGCCTATCTGTAGTTACATGGGCGTTAAAGAATCGGACAGTTAAAGTTGGATTATATTAAGCCACGCATCTGACTGACTACTGGCTGCCTGTGGTAGCCACATGTAGGGCTGTAAATATGTGTGCCCTTCTGAGTTTGTGAAGCTTGATGAATTAATTGGATTTTATAAAGTTCTTTGAGCTGTGAACATAAAAGGAATTATGGATGTGTTAAATACCTTATTTCATACGTCCACCTCGCACCAAAATCCAGAGGAGGCTTGTTATTATGCAGCCTCAGCCCTAAGGCAAGCCAGGGGCAAGGACAGCCATCTTCTGCTCCATCAGGAATCAGATTTTACAGAACTGAGGTCAGTCTCCAATGAGTTATAGAATATAATTCAGCATTGCTTTTCTTTTAACATGAAAATTTGGAACTTTTATGTTATCTAGGAAATTCTTTCTCACTTTGACAATGCAAAAGAATGGGCAATGTCAGAGTTCACTTTTATAAATCTATGACACAAATGGAAAAATGGCATTTTTCTCTAACTTTATTATTTGGTATTATTTCATTACTGTTTTCTTAAAAACAAAGATATCTCAAGGTTCTTGATAACAATTTATCTAAACAGAGAGACAGAGGCAGAGAAAGTGAGAGAGAATAGACCCAGCTAATTGCTGGTGATTTATCGTCCATTGGTGTGTACTTTTTGCTGTTTTGGTGGTGTGTATTTTTTGCTTTCCTCGATTTGGTTCATTCAGTCATATTAATTTGTAGTTCTGTCGAAGCGATCACATAAAACCAATGGTCAGGGGCTTCCCCGGCAGCAACAGATATAGCCCTCATAAAAGACAAGGCGGTATGAGTGCTGGGTGACTGAATTTTTGCAGTGATTAGGACAGATGTGATGTGACATTTAGACTCTATTGAAAAGACCACTGTGGGGTGGATAGAGGACATGGCATGTTAGTTGTTTGTGACACAATGAAAGGTGAGATTGCAAGAAATAAAATACTGACAACTGGTATATTGCTAAGTTAAAAAAAGAAAATTACTTCTAGTAAACCAGCAAGAAAACATGGGCCCAGGACCTAAAAATGTTTAGTAAGCCCATAGTTTCTGCTACTCTGTTTTCTTTAGTAATGGTGAATTTACTGCAGCCTGTATCTCTTCATGATTTTTCCGTTGTGTTAGAGTATTAAGGAGTGGGCATATTATAAAAAGCAATGTAATTGTAGGTACAGAGATTTGAAATATAGCCAGGTAAGTGTCGTGGCAATTTTCATACAGACTTTTTATTTTGTCATGGATGTATTTGAAAACTATCTGAAATACCATGGTGAAGACAATTTTTAGGAGAAATCCAAGATGGTGGAGTAGATAAATACTGTGCCTGCTCCTTCCATGAACACATTAGAATTACAACTAAATTACAGAACAGCCAACCTGGACAACCATCTGAAATCTGACTGAACAGAAGTTTTATAACTAAGGATATAAAGAAGAAGCCATGTCAAGACTGGTAGGAGTAGCAGAGATGCAGAATGGGCCAGCCCTGCAATTCTTTGTGGCGGTTGAGAATCAGGAGGTATATCTCAGCCACAGAGCTGTGCCCTGGAGGAGCGAGGCACCCCTACCCCACACTAGGCTCTCCAGCCCAGAGTACTGGTTCTGGTAAGAGGAGCCCCCATAACATCTGGTTGTGAAAAATAGTGGGATTTCAACCATCTGGGTGGAACAGAAGGCCACAGGAAACCCAGACATCCTCATAAAGGGCCTATGCACAGACTCACTCACTTACAGGCATGCACCTTGGGCTCCAGCAGAGGGACAGTGACTTGGGGGACATCAGAAACATATAGAGGGGAGACTGAGGTGTGTGGCTTTGGAGCCAGGGCTGCTGGACCGTTGCCATTTTTTCTGTGTGGGGTCTTCCTCTTGTGCAGCCAGCAAGCGGGTGCCATCTATCCTGTGCTGAGCCCTCCCCACACACAGCCAAATCTGAATCTAAATGGGTCTGCTTAGCTCTGGGGAGACCCTACCCTACCTAACTCACCCAATGCTGGAGGCACTTTCTGAGGTAACAACCAGCCTTGCCCACATTGCACTCTTTCTTGAAACACTGTCAGAGTCCATGGTCCTCAGGCAGGCAGCAACTGGTCTCCATTTACTCTGAGACTTTTGCTGAGTAGTTCCAGGCTCAGCAATGGCATCCAACCAGAGTCTACATTAACCTGGTGACCACAACTCTTCCCACTCTAGTAACTCCCTGAGACCCAGCCTCACCCAACTTTTATACCACATGAGGCTTTATCAGTGGCTGAACCTTAAGGCAGCCAGCAGGTGGCAGGCCTCAGGGTGTCCTGGATTTTTGTGGAGCTATCCCGGGCCTGGTACTAGTGGCAGCTATTGTTCATTCACAGTATGGCCTCTTCCACGTGTCTCCAGGTTTAGCACAGGTAGCAAACAACCATGTGTAGCAAACAACCACGGGTCACTTTGTAGCTCCTCCCAAGTAGTCCCTGGCCAGTCATGGGCAGTGGGTGACCTGAGCCAGCACTGGAGCTCCTCCCAAGAACAAACATACTTGGAGATTTGCTTCAGACCACAGGTGAGCACAACTCACTTAGCCCTACAAGCAACACACACAAAGAGAGGTCTAAATGGACACCAGTGCCTGCTGGGGCAAGTCTCATTCAGTGAGGTAAGCCTCCTACATAGTAGCACATGAGCTGTGCACATGGCCAAAACCCAAATCCAATCAGCATGAAAGTCAATCCCACACACTGACATGGCAATAACAGTCAAAGCTCAACTATAACAGAAGAGTACACACAACCCACACAAGGGACACTCCTGGAGCAGGTGACTAGGAAAATTGTGCCAGGGTCCCACGGGGCACCTACTACATAAGGCCAACTGGCCAAGACTTGAAGACATAGCAGCCCTACCTAATACATAGAAACAAGTACAGAGAGGAAGAGCCAAAATGAGGAAACAAAGAAATACATCCCAAATGAAAGAACAGAAAAAAACTCCAGAAAAAGAACTAAACAAAATGGAAGCAATCTACCAGATACAGACTTCAAAACAATGGTTATAAGGATGCTCAAAGAATTTACTGAGAACTTCAACAGAGATAGCAAGCATAAAGAAGGACGCAGAAAAAATAAAAAGTAGTTAGAAGTGAAGAATACAGTAACTAAAATGAAGAATGCACTAGAAGGAGTCACCATCAGACAACATGAAACAGAGAATCGAATCAGCAGTTTGGAAGACAAGGTAGCATAAAACTCCCAACTGGAACAAGAAAAGGCAAAAAAGAGTCCAATAAAATGAGAATAGTTTAAGAGACCTTTGGGACAACACCAAGCGTAACAACATTCGCATCATAAGGGTACCAGAAGGAGAAGAGAGAGAGAAGGGATCAAGAACCTATTTGAAGAAATGATGACCAAAACCTTCCCTAGTCTGGTGAAGGAAATAAACATACAAGACCAAGAAGCACAGAGAGTCCTATACAAGATGAACCCAAATAGTCCCATACCAAGACACATCATAATTAAAATGCCAAAGGTTAAAAACAAAGAGAGAATCTTAAAAACAGCAAGAGAAGGGCAACTAACTAGTAACTTATAAGGGAGTTCCCATGAGATTGTCAGCTGATTTCTGAACAGAAACTTTGCAAGCCCAGAAGGGACTGACACGAAATATTCAATGTGATGATAAGAAAGGACCTACAACCAAGGGTATTCTACACATCAATGCTATAATTTAGAATCAAAAGACAGATAAAGAACTTCCCAGACAAGAAAAAGCTACAGGAATTCATCACTCCCAAACCAGTATTACAAGTAATGTTAAAGGAACTTCTTTAAAATGGAAAAAAAAAATCAAAGTTATGAGTAATAAAATGCCTATAGCTATATATCCATCAACAATTACTTTCAATATAAATGGATTATATGCTCCAATCAAAAGAAATACTGCAGACTGAAAGTAAAAGGATGGAAAAATATATTTCATGAAAATGGAAATTAAAAAAAATTGAGGTAGCAATACTTACACTAGACAAAATAGACTTTAAAATAAAGGCTATAACAAGAGACAAAGAAAGACCCAGTAATCCCACTTCAGGGTATTCATTTGAAGAAACCCAAAACGCTGCTTTGAGGAGACATGTGCATCTGTATATTCATTGAAACATTGTTTACAATGGCCAAGATATGGAGGCAGCCTGGGATTCTGTCAATGGAAGAATGGATAAAGAGGAGGTGGTACATATATACAATGAAATATTGCCTGGCCTGGGAAGGCAGTGGATTCTTGCCATCTGCAGTGGCATTTGTGGGCCTGGAGGGTCTTGTGCTGAGTCGAGTGACAGACAGAAAAAGACAGATGCAATGTGATTTTGCTTATACAAATATGTGGAATCTAAAGAATAAAATACAACAGAGACACACTCATAGATACAGAGAACATTTTGATGGTTGCCAGATGGGAGGGGTGTTGGGATTGGGAGAGAAAAGGCGAAGGGATTAAGAAGTACAAATTGGTAGTTACAAAATAGTCACAGAGATGTAAAGTAAAGCAGAGCAAATATAGTCAATGACATGGTGATTACTATGTATAGTGCCAGGTGAGTACTAGATCCATCACTGCGATTACTTCTTAAATCATGTAAACGTCTAACCATTATGGTGTACACCTGAAATTAATATGAAATAATATTGACTGTCAACTATAATTGAAAAAAATGGGGGGTAGGTGAAGAGGAATAAGAGGTCCAAATATCCAGGTATAAAACAAGTAAGTCACGGGATGTAATATACAGCATAGGGAATACAGTCAATGATATTGTGATAGTGTGGCATGATGTCAGATGGGTGCTGGGCTTATCATGGTGATCACTTCTTCAGCTGTATAAATGTTGAATAACTATGGTGTACCCCTGAAACTAAAATAATATTGTATGTTAGCTATATTTGTAATAAAATTATAAGATAAATTTTTAGACAGGCAGCTATCATTTCATATTTCATTTTGTATTTGTATGTTCTTTTGGTAACGTTTGTAATCTTTAACAAATACATAGCTAAAAGCAACAGTTTTCAATAGGGTTTTATGCTTAAATTTAAACAAAGAGATAATAACTGAGATATGGCTTGAAACCTACTTTTGTGTTCCTATTAGGAACACAATTCCCTATTAGGAACACATTCCCTATTAGGGACACATTCCCTATTCTCAGTTATCCTCAGCTTTGATTCTACTCCTAGCATTTTCCTTTCTTATATACAGTATTTTAAGAAAATCTTCTGTCCTTGAATCTTTCAACCTGTTTCATCACGGCCCTTTCATCCAAAGGAGAAAATTTGTTGTATAAGAAAAACCAAGTACCACCGAGGGTAGTTCTTGAAATACATTGTATTTCCTTTGTAACGTGTAATTTTAAACTGTTTGACATAGAATATACTTCCCAAGTCATCTAATTGTAATGAATCTTATTTTCATCGTTAATATTAATAACAATAGTAACAGGAGAACATTTATGGGTGCAGCACTGTGCAGGGTGCTCTGCCTGTTTTGTGTAATTGTCATGGCTTTTAATGAAGTGAATAAACAGAGGCTGAGAGCCCTTAGTTTACAGAGTTGCTCAGGATGGACCCCCACTTTGATCCAATCCCTGTGCTGTTTAAAATCATGCTTATTGTTACATTTTAAACAATGTTTTAAGACATGAAGGCTTATTTTTGATCATTTGAATAATAAATGTATAAAGAAGAAATATTAGGTTGATGCAAAAGTAATTGAGGTTTTTGCAATTATTTTTAACCTTTTAAACCGCAGTTACTTTTGCACCAACTTAATACAATTTGCTAGTAATTCCACCACTGGTTTTATAGTATACTTCTGCTACTTTTTCTGTGCAAAACTTCTTATTTCAAAAAGCAGAATAGTATCACATTGCATCCTTCCATTTAGCCTAACATTTTGAGTATTTTCTGTCACTATATAATCTTACAGATTATTTTTAAAGCCACTTAATAGTTCCTCATGTAGTGTTTTCTAAATTATTATATATTGTTCCTATTTTTTCTGGCATAATTTGCAACTGAAAAGAATGTCTCACCAACGATTTCTTTAAATTACGAGAATTGTTTAAAAAAAAAACACAACTCATCAAGTTTTGAAACTCTTGGTATGCATAAGGCCTGTGTCCTAAATCTGTGCCTTATTTTTATAAAAATAAGGATTTTAGCTTGTTTTGTAAGTATATGCCCATTTGAAGCTTGTTTTAACTAGGAATCTTTTATTCTTAACCACTAGTTTCTAACCCTCTCAACATACCATGTCTTTTTACAAAAACACCATGAAATACCTCACTTTGAGGTTCTAAAATGTAATTTATCTACACTCACAATTTTATATATGTATATTCATATGTTTATGTATGTATATGTATGTATAATTGTGAGCATAGATAAATGTGTGTGTGTGTGTATGTATTTCCTGATTTTAATATAAACAATACACTAAAGGAAAATAATATATAATCAAATAACATGCACTATCGTGTGGAAATGTGGGATTCTATATCACTAGAAGGTAAGTCATCAGCTGTTTGCATCTCTCCAGCAAATCAGTGAGGAAGCAACAGCTACAACTTATCTGATGTATGGGTGTTGTGGCAGCTCCCAGCATATGCTGCTGGGAAACTATTGGTAAAGTTCTATACAAAACATAGTACAATATTCCGTTGATTTACATGGTAGTGTATCCTGAGATAATCCAATATATATTTAAAAGCATACATCAAAGCCTTGTGTTTATCCTGAAATTAACTATTAGGCTCAGATCATTTTATATAGGATTGCATCTATAAAAATATCCAGCAGGACTTTTTGAAATTCATGTGGGAAGTGGGACAATTCTTAACCAATTGGAACTGCCTGAAGCATGTCAGAGCTTCTAGTAAACTGGTCTCTCACCCACTTCATGCTTGTATCATCTGCTCTGTATTTTCCAAGTGTCCCCGACGAGTGGTTACTCTGTCCTTGAAAAGCATGTCTATGGACAGACTAGTTTAGGATTTGAATACAGGAATGGGAATTATAAATTCTAAGATCTATACCTTGATAGTAAACTGATAACTCAGTTACTCCCGTTTTTTATTTTAATTTATTAGTTTCAGGTGTACAAGACAAGGTAATACTTAGACGTTCATCATTGTATCCCTCACACTGTGAAGCCCCCTCCCCCCATCCACTATCCCTCCGACCTCACACCGAGCCATCACATTATATATATAAAATTATAGTTGGCATTCATTATTGTTTAGCTTCTGGTGTACAATGCCATGGTCAGGCATCCACAGTATCCCTGAGGTGGTCTCCCAAATAGGACACATGTCCATCGGATACCCAACAAAATGTTTACAACATTATTGAATATGTTCCCTAAATTAATTTTCAAAAAACCCTGAGGCCATCTTGTGGTTACCAGCTGCTTCCTAATCCCTTCACCTTTCCCCTTATCACCTCCCCCCCCCATCTAACAACTCTCGGTTTTTGTTACTCCCATTTTGAATAGGCTGACATTGAGGTGCAAAACCGACATATTTTCTGTAGGCTTTACGGTCATCAAGTCAAATGAGTTTTCCTTCATGCTTTCTTTTTTCCTTCCTTTTACTTTTTGTTAAATTTACCAGAGCCTAGATGTAAAAATTGCATGGTATAAGATAAAAATAACTTAAGCAGGCCCTTTGGCTTAAATTTAATTCTTTGCAATGATGAGGCAATTATCAGTGGCTATATCAATTATAACCCCAGACAAAAAATATTAAGCCACATATCATTTCTAATTCTTGTATTCTTGAAGTACAATTCCATATTGTATTCTTCATTCAACTATTTTAAGTATCCTCTGAGATTACATTAATATTTGCTTATAATTTGAAAATCACCATCAATTAATTGCATTAAAAAATTTACAGCAGAAATGCCACAATATTTAACACTTTGTTCCAAATAGAATGCCTCAAAGAGATATGACTCAATAATCTTCAAAGATGCATGTTTTTATCATTTTAAATCACCCATGTATATGCTCTTCACACACTCACCTTTGGAGGGTATGACTAGGCAATTCCTGTTTTGATGAGGGTGTACACGGAACCATTTATTAATACTTACTCACACAGTCTCTAACATGCCCAGGTGTGTTCAGTAAGTAATCATATTCCAAAGGAACAGAGGTTTTTCTATACGGGAAATAGCTAAGATATTTATCAAAACATGGATATATCAAAACATGACCTTAAATTCATGAGCACCATGAGGTAGACAAATTAGTAAACCAGCACAGAGATATTTGATTATAAATATCCCCACTACTGCAAACCTAGAATCATACCTCTCTCTATGAACAGACTCTGGGAGTGGTGAATAATCACATTTTTAAATAATAACAATATGGAAATCTTATATCTGTTACATTATATGTTTGCAAACATAGAAAATTTTGTAAACATAAAAAGTATGGAAAAGTAAACATATATGCCAAATTCAAATACGTTAAGACATATAAAATATCACTTATGGCTAATTATAATGTATATTTACCATTCTAATTAAAAATTTTGAGTTCATTGTGCACATTATATAATATTTGAGAAACATGATTAGTGGAATATTTATTTACTTGATAGGGAAGGATATTTTATCTGAATTCTGTTAGTATTTTGTGAATAAAATAATTCCTTTATGAATTTCAGTATTAGCTTAATAATATGGCTGGACTTCAAATATGAATTATTAATAATTCCAATTTCTATTTCTTGCAAGATAACTTTTAAATGGGACAAGTTTTAAATTTTATTTTTTCCAAGTTTTTGAATTGCTCTAGGTAATTCCTTAAAGATTTTATAGATCTGTATCAGTAAGAAATATGATTGAGAGGAGAAAATTACTTATAAATAAGCCTTAAAATGGTTTATTTAGCAAACATTACTAACATTGAAGAAATTTTGCTCGGTACAGAGGGTCGAAAACAAGGGGAAGGAAACTTTTACTGAGGTTTTGTCATATATGAAATTTATTTGGATTTACTTTGTGCTTTGCAGATATATTCTTTTAATTAGGGTGTGATCAGATTGTGAGAGCCAGGAGAGACTGTAATTCCTCCTGGGAAACCCAGGTGGGCTTCCGAGAGGAGGCACTATTTGAGCAGGACCTTGAGCATGAAGATTTTGAGAGACAAAAAAGGTACAGGGTGATATTCTAGACACATAGAATATTTCCACACATGAAAGTTTCTTGAGTATTAAAAACAGCAATCTCCTTTGAGGGAAATGTGAAATATTGGGGAAGAAATGAGAGGGAATGGGACATGAAGGAGTAAACTAGATGGTGCATGCTATTATAGGTCCTGTTAAATTGTTTGGATTTTAAAGTACATGCCAGAGAGGAGTGGGGAGGAGAATGACGTATACAATTTTTAGGAAGCTTCGGAACCCTAGGGACAAGGAAGTGTAGAAGAGACCAGGGGCAAAAATGAGGCTCTGATTCAGCAAGAAATTACTTTCTCTACTAGCTCTCATTTCAGATTTGCTATGTATTGCTATGTAAATACATAAATTTGAGCATATGCCAAAAAGTAATTATGAAGATTAATCTGGTACAAAATACTCCTATGGTTATAGGGTATTTCTAAGTTAAAAATGAGTGATTGCGGAATACCTACTCTTCCATGACAACATTAGCTCAGCTAATGAGGAACGAAAGTTTAATGTTTTCCTATAGCTTTAGCTTATGTAACTATACACAAAGATTATTCTTTCTGTCTTAAATGTCTTTTTATCTTTTTCTGTCTTTCGATGGTGTCTCAAAGCACTGACATTACAGTTTTCAGACAATTGTTTATCTTTTTTCCTTCAATGGAGAATAAAGTTACTTCTGTGTATTTTTCCTTAGTACACATATTTTCCTTATAAATCAATTCCTATTTGAGCAGTGATCTATAGTGCATTGTTTCATTGGTTCCTCAAAAGCACTGTGAAACATGTAGATCAGATGGTTTTCCTCTTTTATGGATGGGGGACTCTGAAGCCGAGAAACTTTGTTTTTGGAGGGGTGACATGTATGAGTTTTTTGGGGGGAGGTAAGAAGTCTCAATTTCTCTTTTTTTTTTTTTTTCCTTTTTGTCTTTCTGTTACTCATTCTACTATTTGGTGTTCTGGTTTCATTGAGAATGCTCCCACATTTCTATAAAAATGATTTTCTTTTTTTAATTTTAGGTACATCTTTGGCTTAGTATGTTATTAATTTCAAGTGGATAAATGTCAGGATATGAGAAGGTGGTTTGAATTTAGACAGAGAAATTCAACGTAATATGTTGATACACTTCAGTGCCAGTCAGGGGAGCATATGGTTTACTAGGCTCCCCATGCAGACAGCATTTTTGTTAATAGTATTTATTTTTAAAAACTATTATTTTTAGGCTTAGCAGATACATGAAGAATCTGACATGTTTGGTTTATGCCAATATATTCATTTTTATTTGTTTTCTCATCATATGTTCATTCCTTATCCTGTCTTTTCTCTGTAATCTAACCACTGTAAAACCCCATTAGTTACTGTGAAATGACAATATTGTGTGTATTAGGGAAATTTAGCCCTAGTCACAAATTTGTTATAAAATTAGATAATATAATAGCTTGATAAATTTGATTATGCTTCCTAAAGAGATTTATGATGTTTGACATGACTCATGTGGTAGATGCAATGAAACCAGTGGCCTCCAGAAACACATTGTTGTTCTCTGTTGCTCAGCACTTGGGGAAAGTAGCGTTTCTGTAAAGCCTGGAGAACCCTGTAATCTAGGTAGCTGAGGATTAGTCTTCTTTTGAAATGGTTTTACTTTTCATTTTTAGTGGAAATCTTTCAAAAATATCAGTGCATCTTCATTTCATAACAGATGTCTTCATAAATTTCATAAATCATAAATTTTAAGGATTGTGCGGTGCTAACGTTAGAGCTTTAGCTACAGGTATAGGTCTTACAGGACACATGACAGACAGGCGATCCTAGAGAAAATCCCTCAGGCAGGTCAACTTGCTTTCTGTATGTTTTTATGTTTTGGTGATTTATGTTTTTCTGATAATTTTTTGATTTATGTTTTTCTGATAATTTTTTGGTGATTTATGTTTTTCTGATAATGGTGAAGGGAGCCTGACTTTTTGATAGGCTTGCCAGCAATGTTGATGTTTTTCAATCAATTTTACTGAAATGGTTCAATCTCTTACAAGTTTCTCAACCTCATGAAAAACCCCATCTTCCCTGTTCTTTGCCTTGTTAACAAAATGTAAATTTGTTTTTTTGCTTCAACCCAAGTATAGATTTCTAAACGACAACGTACATTTTTAATTACAGCCTGTTAATGGGATGTAAGAAGGAATGCCTCTCACTGTTTTAGGAGTTTATGCAAAACTGTTTTCTAAGAGTCCTTACCTGTACTCTTTCATCAAAAGAAAACTGATCTCATATAGAGCAAATACCAAGCCACCTTTATTTCTAAGCTCATTTTAATGTTTTGCCTTGAATACAAGCAAGATCACCATAGCATTTTAAATTATAAAATTAAATTGCCAGTCCAATGAGATCCTACGTTAAGATGAAATTTCTCATTAAATCATTTCTCCAGGGACATTCCATGTTCTTATTTTTTTGGTATTGGTGCTAGTTTTATTTAGAAAACACAAAGTGTATTCTGGCCCTGATACACAAGGACACTCAGAGAACTCCCAGCACGTGGCGGAAATAGTCACTTTTTTTCATCTCTGAGGTTTGTGATTAGCCTCCTGTTTCGAATTCCTCTATGAAAATCTCAGTGAGATTGAATAGAAGTCATATCATAGTTCTGGGTTTTAGAACAAGAGCAGAGAGCAAAAGTACAAAAGAGGTCATAGCTATAACTGTAAACTTAAGTATAAAATAGGTAGATGTAAGTGAAAAGTTTATCTGAATTCCAGAGGCATTATGATTTCCATCAAAAAACAGCAGTTCAAGAAAATCTTTGAACTATACCAATATATTTCCTATTGGTTATTTCCTCCTCTTTGCTGCTTGATTGAATTTAGGGGGTGGGACCTGAGGAATTAGAGGAAGAAGGTAGCTTTTGAGTCAGGTCTTTGGAAAACGGTCTAGAGAATCAGCTGCAGTGGAATGTTTTTAATTTATATGTAGTCATCTACATGAAATTGCTATAAGGGATGGCTAATTTACATCTTTGCAAAAGAAGAGGCTGTTTTTCAAATGATTGAATTATTACATGGGACATATTACACTCATTTAAAAAAGTTAGAGCTGCAGATGACCTCACAGATCACTTATTTCAATAAATTTATGTAAGAAATAGGCCTGGAAAAGTTATATTCAGTTTACATCCTCCCTCCCTCTTTTCTTCCCTCTCTCTTTCTTTTCTTTCTTTCTTTCTTTATGAATTTCACTAGAAAAAGAATTTATCTTTACAAAGAAGAAACAAAAGAGACCAACACAGTATAAAGAATTCAGCTCCCTTTTTTATTTCAGGGTAATGTTCTCAGTAATGAAAATTAGAATGCTTCATAAATTTCAGATATTAATGCCAGCATACATTCATAGCATGCAAGAATTTGAATACTATTTTAGATGCAGAACTCAGAAGGTCACATTAGTTTAATTCAATTGCATTTTTCTAGCATTTGTTACTGCCTATGAAGCAAGTTGGAGAAGTCCAATGAAGCTGTCAAGTTTTGTATGTCTCCATATGTGTGAGGAAAATTTCCTTTCTAGGGAATTGCCCAGTTGTTTGTGTATTTTCTTTAATTCTTTATATACGATTCTGCATTTGAGATTTTAAAAATACAGAATCCTTTCTTTACTTTTTTACATTAAATTTCTTGAGCTAATATTTATTTCGTAATTTATATTCTAAGGACAAAATTTGTTAAAACCATTTCAAATACCCAGATTCAGATTTAAATTCACAGTTCTTAACCATTCAGAGTATCAGCTTAACTATATTCAGGAAATAATCAGGACATGTATGGAAAATGTACATACCTTGTTATACTAATGTATGTATATATACTTTAAAGTTGAATTCACATAAATTTCTTCATTTAACTTTTTCCCAAAACTCAGTGAAGCCTACATTATTACTGTTATTATTTGTGACTAAAAATTACACAAATAGGAAATGTAGTTCCTTATCATTGTTACTGCTGTTTTATATAAATGGTATTTGGAGGATTTACAGACATGTAAAGGTAAAACAGGATTCTTCATTTTTCTTTAAACGAAAAACTTTATTGAGGTATAATTTATATAAAAAATGCACGTATTTAATGTATACAATTTGATGAGTTTGGACATATGCACATATCCGTGACACCATCACCACAGTCAAGATAATAAACATATCTATTGTCTCCAAAAGTTTTTTTTTTTTTTTCTGTCAGCTCTCTGACTATATTAGGCCACTTTCTTCTGGCCTGCAAAGTTTCTGCTGAAAACTCTGCTGATGGGATTCCCTTGGACATAACAAGTTGTATTTATCTTGCTGTTTTCAAGATTCTCTATCTTTAACATTTGATTTTTAATTTTAATTCATATGGATCTCTATATTTTCCACTCAGTGCTGCTGTGAACCTGAAATGGTCTAAAAAATCAGGTCCATTTAGAAAAATAATCCAAGACCATCAACCAAAATAACTCTGAACCACTTTAGGGAACCATTATTCCAAATTGATTTCATGATTTAAAAAAAAAAATACCAGTTCCTCATTTCATCCTTGTCAAAACCATCCACCTACTTCAAAACCACCTACTTCCGTTTCCCAAACATTATTACTAGAAAAAAGTATTTTCTTTCTTTTTCCTATATCAATACACAAAAAGTACAGAATATTATGTTTCATTTATGCTGAAATCTGAGGGAAGGGATCCATCATTGTTTTATTTAAAATATATATTTTTTATTTTTCAATTACAATTGACATACAAAATATTGTATTAGTGTCAGGTGTGCAACATAGTGATTAGACATTTATATACCTTACGAAGTGATCACCCTGATAAGTCCAGTACCCGTCTGACATCATACATAACCATCACAATATTATTGACTATGTTCCTTATGCTGTACTTTACATCCCCAATGACTTTTGTTACTACCAGTTTGTACTTCCTAATCCATTTACCTTTACACTCATCCCTCCAAACCCCCTCCCATCTGTCGACCATGATGTTCTCTGAATCTCTGAGTCTGTTTCTGTTTTGTTTCTTCATTAATTTTGTTCTTTAAATTCCACATACAGGTGAAATTGTACAACATTTGTCTTTGTCTGATTTACTCCCTCAGCACAATACCCTCGAGGTCCATCCATGTTGTGGCAGATGGCAAGATTTCATCATTGCCATCTCATTCATTCATCTCATCATTCATTCATCTCAGTCATTTCAACATGACTGAGAAGTGTTCTACTATATATATGTACCACTTCTTCTTTATCCATTCACCTATTGATGGACACTTAGGTTGCTGCCAATTCTTGGCTATTGACAATAATGCTTCAATGAAAATATGGATGCATATATGTTTTCAAATTATTGTTTTGGGTTTCTTCAGATGAACACCCAGAAGTAGAATTACTGAGTCTTCCTTTGTCTCCTGTTATAGCCTTTGTTTTAAAGTCTAGTTTGTCTGGTAGAAGAATTGCTACCCAGTGTGGCTGGTTAGCTTAGTTGGTTAGAGCATGGTGCTCTTAACAATAAGATTGCTGGTTCAATCCCCACATGGGCCACTGTGAGCTGTGCCCTCCACAACTAGATTGAAACAACTACTTGACTTGGAGCTGATGGGTCCTGGAAAAATACACTTAAAAAATAAATAAAAGTTTAAAAAAAAAGGGCTATCCCAGCTTTCTAAAAAAAAAATTTTGTTTCCATTTTCATGAAATATTTTTTTCCATTCCTTTACTTACAGTCTATGCCTTTTGCTCTGAAGTGAGTCTCTTGTAGGCAGCATATATAAAGGTCTTGCTTTCTTACCCATTCAGCCATCCTATGTCTTTTAATTGAAGCATTTCATCCACTTACATTTAAAGTAGTTGTTATAGATATGTAATATTGCCATTTTATTAATCATATTTTTATCTTTTTTCTTCTTGTTTTTCAAGAAGTCTCTTTAACTCTTCTGTTAATACTAATTTGGTGATGATGAACTCCTTTAGCTTTTTCTTGTCTGGTAAGCTCTTTATGATAGCTTTATGATAGGGTAGAGTAATCTTAGTTTTAGGTCCTTGCTTTTCATCACTTTGAATATTTCTTCCCAATCCCTTCTGCTGTAAAATTTCTGCTGAGAATTCAGCTGACTGTCTTACAAAGTTCCCTTGTAGGTAACTAACTGCTTTTCTCATGCTGCTTTTAAGATTTTCTCTTTGTCTTTAACTTTTGGCATTTTAATTATGATGTGTCTTGGTGTGGGCCTCCTTTGGTTCATCTTGTTTGGGACTCTATACACTTCCTGGATTTGTATGTCTATGCACCAGGGTAGGGAAGTTTTCTGTCATTATTTTTTCAAATGGGTTTTCAATTCCTTGCTCTCTCTTCTTCTGGTACCTCTATGATACTTACGTTGGTATGCTTGATGTTTTCCCAGAGGCCCCTTAAACTCTCCTCAGTTTTTTGGATTCTTTTTTCTTTTTGCTGTTCTGATTATGTGTTTTCTGCTACCTTATCTTCCAAAATGCTGATTCAGTCCTCTGCTTCATCTAATCTACTGGTGATTCCCTCCAATGTATTCTTCATTTCAGATATTGTATTCTTCATTTCTGACTGGTTCCTTTTTATGTTTTCTCTCTCCACTTTTATATTTCCTATGTCTTTCTTAAAGTTCTCACTGAGTTCATCTATTCTTCTTCTAAGTTCCTTGAGAATCCTTAAAACCAGTGTTTTGAACTCTGCATCTGGTAGATTGCTTATTTCCATTTTGTTTAGCTCTTTTTCCAGAGATTTGTTCTGTTCTTTCATTTGGGACATGTTTCTTTGTCTCCCCATTGTGGCTGCCTCCTTGTGTTTGTTTCTGTGTATGAGGTAGATCTGCTGTGTCTCTCAGTCTTAGTAGAGTTGCCTTATGTAGTAGGTGTCCTGTGGGACCCAGTGGTGCAATCTCC
Source organism: Rhinolophus hipposideros (assembly GCF_964194185.1). Classification (NCBI taxonomy): domain Eukaryota; kingdom Metazoa; phylum Chordata; class Mammalia; order Chiroptera; family Rhinolophidae; genus Rhinolophus; species Rhinolophus hipposideros. The sequence goes on from NC_138063.1 coordinate 32,227,762, forward strand.
ATGGTCACCTGAGTCAGGTGCTCCAGGTATGTCCTTTGTATGGGTTGTGTGTGCCCTCCTGTCATACTTGAGCCTTGGTTAAGTTTAGCACATCAGTGGGAGGGATTAAGCCTTAAACTGATTGGTTGCAATGACTGTCCATGCCTACAGTGGAGGAGTTCTTGTACAGGGGCTGATCCAACAGAGCAAGATTTGCTTTAACAGGGCTCTGGTGCCTGTCAAGTCTGTCTGTTGGGTGTATTGCATGTGGAGGTGGCCTGGTGTTGCTCCAGTGTGGCCCCCCACCAGAGGGCATGCAGGCCCCAGGGCCTCTTCTGAGGAGCCATACACCTGGTCAACTTCAGCCTTCACTAGTTCCCTTACAAAGGTCACCTGGCATGCGCCACAAAGTGATCCGTACATGTCTTCCACACTTGTTGGGCTTGCAGTGCCTGGGAGAGGCTAAGCCATGAACCAAGGCTGGCTGCCTCTAGTGCTGGACTTGGGGCTGCTTAGCAAGAGGTACAGGGCACACTGAGGCCAAATGCTGCTTGTATGGGGTTTGTGAATCTTTGAGAGATTTTAGGAAGATCCACAGCATGAACCAAGACAGGCTATTTGTATGGAAAAGCCACTGGAAGCGGCTTAGGTGGGTCCCCAAGTTGGGTGGGGTGGGATCTCAGGGAATCACCAGGGCTGGGCAGAGGGTGATGGAGACTCATTGTTGGAGACTCAAATATGGAGGCCACCTGCATCTGCACACAGGGAGGGGAGAGAGTTCAACAAAAGACCAATGACTTCTACCAGCATCTCTGGGAGAAAGCTGTTCCTCCAGCCCTCGCGATGAACCCAGACAATTCAGTTCCTCTCTGTATGTCCCTGTCACCTTTCGAGCTGCTGCCCCACTTCTGGAGCTTAGAGCAAGTGAGTCAGTCTGTGAATGTAAATCTGTGCATGGGCCCTTTAAGAGGAATGCCTGGGACTCCAGGAGTCTCACTCAGCCACAATCTCTGTTGGTTTTCACAGCCAGAAGTTATGGGGTCTTCTCTCTCCAGCACTTGAACCCTGGGCTAGGAAGCCTGGTGTTGGGCTGGGACTCCTTGCTCATCTGGGGGCAATCTTCACAGCCAATATATCCCTCTCTATTTTTATCTGCTGCATGTGGTAGTCTATGTCACCCCATTCCTACTAGTCTCAATGTGACTTCTTCTATATATCCATAGTTAGAGGGCTTCTGTTCAGCTAGAATTCAGGTAGATTTCAATGATGGTTGTTGTGTAGTTTAGTTGTAATTTTGATGTGGTCATAGAGGATGCAGGCAAGCAGTTATCTACTCCGCCATCTTGACCAGAAGTCTAGAGTAGAATTCTAAATTCTCTAAGAATTCTCTCTTTGCACCAGTATATCTTTACCCAGGCTTTTTGTTGGCTCCAGTTCCACTCCTATGTTTATTTGTACATCCACCTCAAAGTACACCTACTTTAAGAAGCACCTCTTGGATCAAATCTCAGCCCACAAATTCATGCACTTTTCCTGGTTCTTGATGTAGGAACCACTACCAGCACTACACATTTAATACTTGATTATATACTCAGCTAACATTGTAATGACCTCCAGGTGTCTTCTGGAATATTGACTACAATTTTGTAATCCTCTGTAGGATTAAAACAATTTTGGCTTTTCATCACTGTGAGCCATGAAAGATACCTAGTTATGTACTGAAATTAGGGTAAGCACAAAATGAATTTCCACGAGTAGCTTGATGTAGCATATTAAAAATTTCAGTTTTAAGGAAGGAAAGAGCCTTTTAATGAGATGTGTGCTAACATAATAGGAATGCTCAAGTCTGAGAATGGTAAATATGGCCAAATAGAACAGTGATCACTGCAATTAATAGTGCCATTTAAAATGTCCGACAGTCAAATAAACACAATTTCGGCATCAAATAAGGGAAATCACAAGTACAATACGATAGGAACCAAGGGTGTAGGCTGAGGAGAGAGAGGATAAAGAATGTTTCAACATTTTGTTGTTTGGACACTGTTGCTTTTCACTGTTCAGTGTGAAAAAGGCGGCAGCTTTTAGGTTTCTGACAAAGCAATTACAGCAAGACACAGATGCTGGGAGCTGACCTGACATTTGCCCCTGGATAGTCATAGCAGTAGGCTGAATTAAGCAGTTTGATACAAGTGCTACTGCAAGCTCTGGAGGAAGTTCAGCCCTACATGCAACACATTTGAACATTAATATACAAGTATGTATATCGTTCCTTAATAGTGGCCATCTTTCTCCTCTATTCAGTGTGTATCTAATTTTTAAGTACTCATTTCATAAGAAGTCCATGTTCAAGGGCAATGACAACTGTGTGCGTTTGGATGATTTGTAGAGCCATCCACCATGAGTAAATCCTGTGTAGAGTATTGTTCCTTGGGGAGAAGATATTTTAAACAGTGTTGCTAACAAGAGAAAAGTTTAGATGTTGTAAACTGTGTGTAGCTTTTTTTTCTGATTTTTACCTATACATGCTGTGTCTATACTCAACAGATAAATGATTTTTGTTCTTGTTTACTCTTCGCTTTTTCACAAATATATGCATGTACCTCCTATATCTGTCTTATACACAAAAGATAGCTATTTAAAGTTATGTATAAAAAGATATACATATATGTAATACATTATATTCATATAAACTAGAGGGTACCTGTCAATGTGTGATAAAAAGGCTTTGGGATCATTACTGGAGTAGTAATTTGAGTTTTTAAAGTAGTACTTTTGATTTAGTAGGCTAAATATGGTATTAATGTAGACATGTCCTCCCAAAACTGAAGTCTTAATAGCAACATTGTTATATATTATTAGACAATCATATTTGATAAACAGTTATAATTATTAATGCATACATAATCTAAACATGCAGATGAAATGTTGAAAACTGCGCAACTTTTAGCAAAAATAAATTGATTTCTCTTCCAATAATAAGTAAGATGTGTGATAATCATGGATGATCTTGCCTAAAACAAAAAAAGAATAAAAATCCTGATCAACAGAGAACCTGCATATTCTAATTTATGACCTTAAAGAGTTTCTAAATATTTTCTAAACCGTGACCTCATGGTATCATGGAACAGACATCAGGCAAAAATAAAAAATATTAGTATACTCACATCCATGAGGGTAGCCCCGCTCCTCCACATTTCTTTCTCAATCAAGATGTATTTTCACCTTTAGGGGAAATTTAAACATTGCATTTTTTCATTCTTTCGTCTGTGTGCAGATGAAAATGTAAATGATGCTAGTGACAAAGGAAAAAATAGAAATAGAATACGAATAGTAATATTTTGTTTTTGCTTAAAGCTTGATGAACATTAATATACATTGACTCTATAGTAATTTCAAAGCAGCATTTCAAAAATTACAAAAGAATGCACATATAATAAACTTAATACATGATAAACTAAATTTAAGATTTAGGATCAAAATTGTTTTAGGGGAGTTTTCCAAAAAGCTTGGAAGCCATTTGGACACAAGAATATGTAAAATTTAGTTTATTATTATGATGAACTTACCTTTAAGAATATATTTAAAAAACATAAAATATATTCACCTATGGCACAGAAGTTGAGGTATATCCAATGTAATCTAAATCCAAATATTGTATATGAAGAGAGACACTCTTCTGTATAATTCCTCCAGGAAAAAGTTAAGGAACACCTGTTTGCTCCCCCAAGCCACCGAGATGCAATTGCCTAACAGTATTGTAGCCTCGGTATTGTAGACTGCAGCAGCAGGACGAAATGATAAACATCAAAGCCTCCAGTGAGTAGGTGTAGAGATGAGGAAACCTGGTTAACTTTTTTTCTCAGATAATCTGAATTAGGAATTTTCAAAGCATTTCCCACATTTAGTAGTCAGTGACCAGACCAAAAGCTTCACTTCGTTTTTATTTTAACTTTAGAAGTGACCGGAGAGAGTGATCTGGCATTCAGGGACTATTGGAAGCAACTGATGGAGGGCAGTGCCAAGAACTGGGAAATCGAACACACAAAAACCTCTTACTTAAAAGTGTTAGAAGATGTAGTCGAAAATGATTTAAGTAAAGGGAATTTATAACCTGCAGGAACTAAAAATTCTATCTGTAACTAATAATTCCAGCTTTATGTGTGGTGGATTGTCTTAGAGATGAATAGGATCTCTCTCAGAGATCTCTTGGCTCTGTTCCATCTTTGTTGTTTCTGTTCTCAGCCAGGTCATCCCTCATGGTAGCAATACGGATGAGACAGCTCCATCTAGCCCCTTGGACTGTGACTGGGTTACACACTCATCGCTGACACAACTGCGGAAGCCAGGAGAACAGAATACACATAGGTGGCGTGCTCAGTTTTGGATTCATGGGTATAGTCAGCTCTACAGAACTACATGGAATAAGAGTGGGAGAGGAAAATCAGATATAGTTACTAAGAGTGTGAGGGGAAGCAGATGAGTGCTGAAAGGCAAAAAAAAAAACACAAAACAATGTTCACTCTGTAGGGCTGTATTAGTGTCCTAGAGCTGTCATCAAAAAGTGCTATGAATTCAGTGGCTTAAAACAACAGAAATTTATTTACTCACAACTCTACAGGCTAGAAGTCCAAAATCCAAGTGTTGGAAGGGCTATGCTCTTCCCAAAGCCTCTAGGGGAAGATCCTTCCTTGTCTCTTCCAGCTTCTGGTAACCCCAGGCATCCCTGGGCATGCAAGCAGTGGCTGTCTCCATATTCACAAGGCCATCTTCCATTGTGCCTGTGTCTCTTCTTATAGGGACACCAGTCATATTGGGTTAGGGCTCACCCTAATTCAGTATCGTTTCATTTTATTAACTAGATTACATTTTGCAAAGACCCAATTTCCAAGTAAGGTCATATTTGCAGGTATCAGGGGTTCTGATTTCAACATGTGTTTTGGGGGAACACAGTTCAATCCGTAACAGTCAACTCTCTGCCTTCCTTGCCAAATTCATGGCTTGTCTTTCCGCCTTGCAAAAAAATACATTTACCTATCCCAACGTCATCAGAAGTCTTAACCCATTCCAGCTTCAACTCTAAATCTCAAATCTCACCTAAATGTAATCAACTCAAAAAGTCTCAGATTTTATTTTCTCAATAAACTAAATCTGGTATGGGTGAGACTCTGAGTATGGACTGTCTGTCATAGGTCAAAATTCCTCTCCATCTGTGGACCTGTGAAACCTAGAAAACAAGTTATAGGCTTCCAAAATACAACAATGGGACAGGCATAGGATTCTCATTGCAAAAGGAAGAAATGGGATAAAAAAGGAAGAAATGGGCTAAAGGTCCCAAACAAGTCCAAAACCCAGAAGGATAAATTACACTCAATTCAATGTCCGAGAATAATGATCTATAACTCCAACTCTGTCCTCCCAGCACATCCGGGCAGTAGTCCTAGCCTCTTAGCCCACCTGGGTCCTCTCAGCCCAAGGACATCTGGTCCAGCTGGCGACAGTGAGCTCTGCCCTCTCTGATCTTGGCATCTTCAGCTTTGCCCTTGGAGTCATTCTTTCATTCCATCCTATTTCTGTCTCTCTCAGGCTTCTCATTTTTCTGCCAGTATAAAATTCTCAAAACCTTTGTCATTCTTTGTGGATGTCACGGTGATCCACACTATTTGTTGTGATGTTTCCTCAAACATCATTCCTGGATAACCTCTCTATCCCTGGCTTCTGCTGAGAAGGTTGATTGGATCTTGTTAAGTCACACAGCTAATCTCTTTAGTTAACATAGGATTTTCCAGCCACACCCTATTTCCAAAGTGAGCTTTCTGGACAATTTTCCAAATCAAGTGCTTGTTCCTTTGTGTTGATAAATTCAACACATAACTTGGGCTAACTCCAATTTTTACATTCCATTTTTTGAACAAAAATGTGTATATGGCTTTATGCCCATGAATAACACCTAATAAGAATTTACCAGCAGAACTCCTGAAGGGATGAATTTAAAGTACATCTATAAATGGAAAAAATCTATAACTACTTCCAATGCTACATAAATGGTAAGAAAACATAAATTATCTTTGAGTTTTATTTATATAAAAGTTGAGATAGGGTCAATATCTCTGTTCATTTATTTATTTATTTTTAATTGCATGTGTTTTATCCCCAGGGAACTGGCATAGAGTCTTTCTCTTTCTCTTTTACATAGTTGTGTACATAGTACAGATAAACTCTTACACAAAATGAAAGTTTATGTCAAAATATTCAGAAATGTTAGTCATCCAAAATCAATGATAAATGTGGAGAGTAATAACATTGGAAATGGAATTTTTGAAAAAGGTGAATATTAGCCCTACTGCCTATTGACATGCGCTTTGCTCTTTCATGCATATAGCAAATACTTTATCTCATATGTTGTTAATGTCAAACACATAATAAATACTTTGTGTAAAGTACCTTCAGACCCTGATACCTCCACACCACAAAATCTGTTTTTTTTCTAAAAAAAAAAAATCTCAATCTCTTATTTTTCCTAAAAATTGTGCTTAGTTGTAATAAATATGAAATGTAAGATGTGAATCATTTTTCTGCGTAAAATGATTTTTTCTGCGTTAGAGACAAAGATTTTATAGAACGCAGTGATTTATGCATACATACCACACCCTGTATGTATCCCCTAATTGAGGCCATCTGTGATTAGACTACTAATAAGTGCTTCTTAATGATGAGGAGGAAATCAATTTTTAATAAGCTGCTTCCTGAAAAGTACTATCCATTCATTAGCTATAAAATGCTGACCAAGCTTTACTTTCAATGTGTATATTCTGTTCTAAAATCAAACTAAAATTAACGTGTGTGTGTGTGTGTGTGTGTGTGTGTGTGTGTGTGTGGTCTGTTTCTTTTATTACCTTATTGCTTTTCTCTAAATATGAAAGCACTGTAGAAAATTTGGCAATGATTTATTAATTATGGAAGCACCCACTCAAGGTTCTGAAAAGTTGTATGCATCTTAGCATGAAAGCAAGCACATTACCAGCCCAAATTCACCCCCATGCAAGACGGAGGGGATAAGTATCAGGGCTGCCTGGCTACAAATTCCTTCCCTTAACCCCTTTCTGAGCAAGCCACTCAGGTATCTGTCCATGACAGGTCCGGGCCCCTGTGTTTTTTGAACCTCAGATATGAAGTAAATGCAGTGGGGGCTTTTGTATCAAGTAAATCAGGAGACTCTGTTCATGAAGCACAGATGGGGAACATGGGGCTGGGCTGTAGCTGTGACCACAGTGACCAAAGCAGATTAATCACACTCATTAGGTCTTACAAGTATTTCCAGGAATAATTCAGCATTACCCCTGCATTATAACGCATAACTTGCGTCACCAACTCACACAAACACTGCTCAGTACATTAAACCTACATATATGAAAAGAGTGTAGGAAGGATAACAAGTAGGTAATAGACTACAGAAGTGTTTTGTTTGGCCTGAACTTGGTTATAAAATGTTTGCATTTGAATACTCTTCAATGGGGCTCTGGAATTTGCCAGTCCCCACAACTTCCTATTGCCCTGTAATCTCCGCACTCATTTAACTACCTTACTTGGTCCCTAGAGGCAGTTGAGTTGGCCACCTGAAGTATATCAAGACTTTGATTTCCCTAGTATTAGCAGTCTTTTATCACCTGAAAATACTTGCCAACGTTTTCTCTTTAAAAAATAAAGCTTTGCTAATCCTTTGAAAAAATAATTAGGATGAGAAATTAGATAGTCTTCAGATGTTTTACTATTCCAACTTATATGAAAGCACAGATACTATCGCTCCATGTTGCTGTAGTAGAACAGAAAATTATGTTAAAAGAATAGGAATAAGAAAGCTATTTAAATTTGACTCTTCTGTTTTCTATATTTTAGAATTGAAAAACATGTAGTTTTGCCCTTGAGAGGACACTTGTAATATTGGAAATAATACATATATCAGTAACAATATGTGAGGCATATATGACTATACCTCAAACTCAAGCTGAATTATGAACTTTGTCCTTAACCACAAATTGAATTAAGATGTATTTAAAATCCTAACTTGTTGTATGATTTCTGTGAGCTACTTGAAACCAGTAGCTTTTCATGGTGCAAAACATAAAAGGTCAATTGAGCAAAATTGCTTTTCCCCCCACCTTCTTGTCATGTGTCTATCAGCATTTGTTTTGAACTAAGTTACCTGTTATTCCTGGCAAGTTCAAAGGGAAGATAAGCCTCTGGGTCTCCCTACTAAGTAAACACAGCATTTATGTTTTGTCATGGCAAAGATATGTTTAGTTTCAAAATGGGGCCAGATTCTTTAAGCTAAAATGATAAGCCATTTATGAAGCAAACAAAAAAATAAATTCACTAAATAAAGTTCTTTGAAATGAAGGATGCCTGGGATTAAGCATCCCAAAAGCTGGTTAGCTCATGAAACACTTTAAAGCCTTGGAAGGAGTGAAAGAGCCCAGTAAGGAAAAGGCAGCCTTCAGTCAGCAACCCCCAAAAGGCACACATCTGAGAACGAGGTCCTCATTTTTTAATTAGGCTTCTATAGAGTTTAAGATGTTCATACCGTTTTTTTGGTTTTGGGGGTTTTCATTTGTTTTTTGGGTGGTGGTGGTATTGAATACTCTACCTATACAGCGGTTTACTCTACAGTAATCAAAAAGCATCACAACAATTAATATAACCCTATTTAGATGGATTCTGCAGGGCAGATAAAACTGTGCCCCTTTGTCCACCAAAGCATACCAGGACAAAAAAAAAAAGTGGAGAGCTGGGTCCACAATTTTACTGCAACTTCATTCATATGAGCCACAGACAGGAAATGAAGTGTTCTTATACCCTGTGCACGGATTACCGTGTTTCCCCGAGAATAAGAGCTATGTGAACCATCAGCTCTAATGCGTCTCTTGGAGCAAAAATTAATATAAGGTCCGGTCTTATATGTATTATATTAATTATATATATAACATTTATATTATATTATATTATATTATTACATTACATTACATTAGACTGGGTATTGTAGTAAAATAAGACTGGGTCTTATATTAATTTTTGCTCCAAAAGACGCAGTAGAGCTGATGGTCCGGCTAGGTCTTGTTTTCGGGGAAACACGGTAAGACAGGATTGTATCCCATCATTCCCTTTGCAAGGGCCACAAAAGGCAAAAGAGGTAGAAAGGAAGTTGTAGTGTATTTGCATAATTTAGGCTCCTGGAAATTAGAAGTATTAATCACCTTATGATTTTGTATTGAAATGGAGAAACTGCTTATCACCAAATCCAGCCTCCTGCACAGTGCCTGGGTGAAAACAAACAGCAAATCCCATCAAAGGGAAGTTTTGAAGTGAAGATAATGCTGAATTCATAGAGAAATAGTCTGTGTGGTTCCATTATTTTTCACTTTGCTTAATTTTATTTTAACGGTTATCTTTGAATAAAAACAGCCCTTAATAACTGAATGATGTTTGTACTTGATGCTACAGTTTAGGGCACTTGGCAAATTTTAAAAGATTAAAAAAAAAACAAGTTGGAATTTTGCCCATTAACATGTGAAGATACACCTAAAAATATATTTAGTACTACATATGCTAAAAAAAACTTAATATTTAGCATATATTATAGTATTGTTTATTCAATAAACAGATATGAAAATGGGATACTTTTTATATGAAAACATTTCTCAATTCTGTTGTCACATTGTTGCAGATTAAAATAACAAAGCATCGACTATTAAAACAATATGGCAAATAGACACATGAAAATATGCTGAACATCACTAATCATCAGAGAAATGCAAATGAAAACCACAATGAGATATCACCTCACCCCAGTCAGAATGGCTATCATCAACATGACAAATAGTAACAAGTGTTGGAGAGTCTGTGGAGAAAAAGGAACCCTCATACACTGTTGGTGGGAATGCAGACTGGTGCAGCCGCTATGGAAGTCAGTGTGGAGGTTCCTCAAAAAATTACAAATAGAATTACCATATGACCCAGCAATCGCTCTCCTGGGTATCTACCCCCAAAATCTGAAAATATTTATACATAAAGACATGTGTGCTCCAATGTTCATTGCTGCTTTGTTTATGGTGGCCAAGACATGGAAACAACCAAAATGTCCTTCAATAGATGAATGGATAAAGAAGTTGTGGTATATATACACCATGGAATACTATTCGGCGGTAAGAAAAGATGATATAGGAACATTTGTGACAACATGGATGGATCTTGAGAGTATAATGCTAAGTGAAAGAAGTCAGACAGAAAAAGCAGAGAACCATATGATTTCACTGACATGTGGTATATAAACCAAAAACAACAAAAGAACAAGACAAGCAAATGAGAAAGAAAAACTCATAGACACAGACAATAATTTAGTGGTTACCAGAGGGTTAGGGGGCGGGGGTTGGGAGATGAGGGTAAGGGGGATCAAATATATGGTGATAGAAAGAGAACTGACTCTGGGTGGTGAACACACATGGGATTTATAGATGATGTAACACAGAATTGTACACCTGAAATCTATGTAAATTTACTAGCAATTGTCACCCCAATAAATTTAATTAAAAAATATGTATAAAAAAACAACAACAAAAAAACACACACAATATGGCTAGCTTTTTGCGTGTGAGTGTGTGCCCTAGTTGTCTAACACAATGAACTTATACTGTGGATGACAGAGTTGGTGAGATCTGCTTTGATTACCAATTTCCTTCCATCCATTCTAGCCACTTATAAAAGAGTCCCCAACAGTGTTTGACAGAGTAAGCCTGATAAAGGTGATTTCCTGATGAACAAACAAATGAATATTACTTTTTGTCTTCTCTAGTTAAATACCTCCAGTTCCTTTCATTTTATATTAAGTTTTGAGATCTTCTAGCAACCTCGTTGTTTTGTTAGTTTGTTTGTTTTTTTACCGGACAGGTTCAGTTTCTGATGGCTCATAGTGTGGCATCTGGAAGGTTTGACTTGTTCAGCAGAGCATACTGGTGAAGCCTGCACACTTTGGAGTCAGAGTTCCTACGTTTCTATCTCAGTTCCGACACTTAGAAGCTATAGGAACTTGGATACATCCCTTTGCAGCCTTTGTGCCTACATTTCATCAGTCTATAAAACGAGTTTAATAACATTTAATTCACTGGGATGTTGTGTGGATTAAGATATGACAGTCAATTGAGCATAGGGCCTGGCATATAATAAATGCTCAATAAATATTACCTGATAATATAATATGTATCTCTTTTTGTTGTTGTTGTTGAGTCAGCATGATTCTTTATTCAAGGAATAATTAAGTGCCAGCAGCTCAGCATTCTCAGCATTATATACGTTTAGTAATGCAACATAAGATGGCATTATTTTTTTGTCTAATTCATTTATACACTAGGTCCCCTATTATATACATCCCGAATATTAATTGGTCTCTTCGTTAGACTTAAATTGATTATAATTAATTCTAAAGTGTTATCTGTTTCCCCTGGTATCACGTAAGTTCACTGGAAGCAAACATTCTATCATTCACTACAACGGCAGTGTCTTGCACAATGTATGTGCTCAATAAATATTTTAACAAATGTTTTAGTTAATTATAACCGTACATTTTTTTCAGAGATGCTAATGTTATGATAATTCTTCCTAACGTTGTGTAGATCATATTTTAGACTTAGTGTTTAAGGCTTTTAGCCCTGTTGAACTCATGAAATACCAGCTTGTAATGAAATTGTTCAAATCCTGTTACTGTTGACTTTGCATATTGTTTAGTCTTCTCCCTTCCTCTTTGCATCGTATTTCGTTATCACCCAATTGTTCAGTATTCTATCAGTGTACTTATGTGTCTCAATTTAAATATTGAATGGCCTAAGGCTTAAGGCAAACACCCTGTGGTAGACTTCTAAAGACCTTGCTTCTAGTTGCACCAATGCATTTCGTTCATCAGCCTTTGGACGTGGTCATTCTGTTAGCTGTGAACGATGCTCATGGTGCTATCTTTTAGCACACTCTGCTTTATTTTGTCACATCCCTGGAAATCATAATCAAAAGACCTTTGAATATGAAGAATGTTTCATATCCAGTGTAGAATGGATTTCTGTGTCATGTTCTCTCACACACCTGCACACATGAGCTTCTCCTGTATCTTCACATAAATGCCTCTTTTTTATTCTACTTTTGGGTAATTGGCTTATGTATATTTCTCAGAAAAGCCTTCCCTCTTGAACACCCAACTCTAGTCATTCTTTTTTACATCACCCTATTTTATTTTATTATTAATGGTTATCCCGCTGAACTTATTATCTTATAGTTTTCATTTCTTCCTCTTGCCTAACCTTTCCCCTGTCGCATGCTGCTGTAGGTCCCTTGCGAGCAGGGATTTTTCTGTATTATCTGATGATACATCCCCAGCACCTAGCTGAATGTGTAGCCTAGTACATAGAAGACATTCAATAGAACATTGTTTAAATAATTCACTAATCAATAAAATTGATTGTATAAGACTGTCCTGGGTTGTACATATGCAATAGTAAAAAGGGTACCTATTGAATGTGGCTCAGGAGACTAGATAGATGAAGGTATTGTTAATCAACATTAAGAATTCAGGATGCAGAGCAAATTATGGCAGAAGAAGTGAGAGAATAAGAAGATAAAGTATATAATTTGGCATACTGACTGGGAAGCACCTGTGTTGTATGTTGATATGCGTATTTATGTCCAGTGGGTAGTTGGAAATGTGGGCCTGTAAATAGGTCTTAATTACAGATTTAGGTTTAGAGGTCTTTAGTAGGAGTAGAAGGGGTCGATGAAGGCATAAATACAGATGACATCTTGCAGTGAAGCTATGCAGAGAAAGTCGCAGGCACAAAGAAAATCAAAATGGAAAGAAAAGAGAAGCTTAGTTATATTGTTTCTATTATACCGAAATTTATTGTGGAGTAGGGTAACATAATCCAGTATCTTAAAGGAAAATAATACCTTTACTTTTCAAATACAAGTTGTGTTCAAGAACATTAATGGGTTTACTTGTGTATATTTTTGAGAAGTTAGAGAACTTCTAAAAAATAATGGCTTTCTGAATAACAAATGAGCTTTTCATTATAGACGGAAAAATTCAAACTTTATATCTGACATATGAAGAAATATGTCAACAGTGATATTTCTGTGCTTACTACATTCTCTACACCCACAGTTCACATTGTAAATCAGAACACTTAATTAAGTTATAAGTAACAGAAGCAGAACTATTAAGGAGAGCAACATTAACAAAAGACATAGTATTCTACTTACGTATATACATAACACCCCTGCATAGTCAGGCTTAAGCAATGTGTTTTCAATTCATCACTAGATTATTTTTAGATTATTTCATGTTTGATGCATGTTCCCTTTAAAATTTAATTTCACATTAATGTAAAAGCATTATAATCACTCAGTGATTCAGGCATCACCATTTTGATGGCTTTTCTAATTAAATTAGTTTGACTATTTCATAATTAATATATTCGAAATATCAAAACGGATGGGTAATTTTTACACCCAGTTTAAATTAAATTACAATAACCTGTAAGCTTTTATTCCAATGTGTAGGAATTAAGATCTCAATTATATGGCTCCTTCAAGATATACAGTTCAGATGGAATTATGTTTACTATATGATTGAACATAATGTTCATCGAAAGTAGCTATGAAGGAATCCATTATCATGAGTGACATTAGGAAGGAATCATTCTTCAGTCTGCTCATTCATCCATGCCGACACACCTGTTTCTAATTTTGAAACCATTTATGATTACCTCCCAACATCAGTGTTGAAATAGCATCATTAGTCAAGTTTCTCTATTTACTCAAAAAGAAATGTGAAAAGATGAAAAGTGTCGGCCATGGCCAGGTTTTTAAAAAAAAACTTTAATTGTATTTTTCAATTGTCTGTTTCCCAGTTCCGCCTAATTTTCTTCAGCTAGTAGTGAAAACTCCCAGGACCATACTTAGAAGATTTGGAGTAACTGACATCTGGGATAAATACATAGTATCTGAGAGGTCACTTTGAAAATAGTTGGCCTGAGTTTTGTTGACTTATGCTTACTTAGCCCATTTGTGACAATGTATCCAACCATAGTTTCAACATAAATTATAGCCTAACCTTGTGCTTTGGGAAAACTAACATCCATGGACATGAAAAGTCAGTTTGTTTCTTTTAATTTATTTTTTAAAGTTGCATGCTTTATTTTTATTTGATTTAAACTAAAATGTTACAGTCAAAACAGCATTGATACTTCTGAGTTTATTCGTGCATTCATCTATAATATATACATATGAGATGTGGACAACATAAAATAAATATGTAGCCACATTATCAGATTAGAATCGTTAACTACCAGGAACTAATTAAATCCCTCAACAAAGCTCCTTCACGGATCACAGATTTGATTACATTGTAGATAAAATAATGCATCTAGTGCTGCCCAACATCACACTGAGCTAGCCATTATGTAGGTATTAGCGTTGATCTTCTGACAGCGCCATGTTAATAGGATCTTTATGTAACAGCTAATGGTTAACTGCTTAAAAAAACAACAAAAAAACTTATCAGCCTCCATCCATTGTGCTTCTCAGAGTTAATGCTAAAAATATTTGTTCTGAATTTTTATTATAACTAATATTGATTTGTTCTGCATTTTTATTACAGCTGTAATGTATTATAGCTAAAGACTAACAAAAATATCTTGTGTAGATTCTTGCTTTGATGGAAATTTCTAATTGTTAGAATATACTTGTGTTGGCATTTTTTCGTATATCTGTTGGCCGTTTGTATGTCTTCTTGGGAGAAGTGTTTGTTCAGGTCCTCTGCTCATTTTTAATTGGATTTTTTCCTGTTGTTGAGTTTTATGAGTTCTTTATATATTTTGGATATTAGCGCCTTATCAGAGGTGGTGTTTGCAAATATCTTCTCCCACTTGGTTGGTTGCCTCTTTGTTCTGTTGATGGTTTGTTTTGCTGTGCAGAAGCTTTTAAATTTGCTAAAGTTCTATTCATTTATTTTTGCTTTTAATTCCCTTGCCTTTGAGGTCAAATCCATAAAATCCTCTCTATAAGTTTAGTACTTGTGCTTTCTTCTATGCAATTTATTGTTTCAGGTTTTATATTTAGGTCTTTAATCCATTCTGAGTTAATTTTGGTACATGGTGAAAGATAGCATTCTAGTTTCATTCTTTTGCACATGGCTTTCCAAATTTCCCAGTACCATTTATTAAAGAGATTTTCTTTTCTCCATTGTGTTTTTAGTTCATTTGTCAAAAATTATCTGCCCATATACATACAGATTTTCTGGGTTCTCAATTCTGTTTCATTGGTCTGTGTGTCTGTTTTTCTGACAAAACCATGCTGTTTTGATTATTGTCACTTTGTAGTATAATTTGAGGTCAGGGAGTATGATACATCCAACCTTGTTCTTTTTTCTCAGTATTGCTTTGGCTATTCAGGGTCTTCTGTGATTCCATAAAAATTTGATTTTTGTTGTTGTTGTTCCATTTCTTTTTAAAAAATGGCATTGGCATTTTGGTGGAGATTGCATTAAATCTGTATATTGCTTTGGGTAACACAGCCATTTTTACTATGTTGATTCTTTCAATCCATTAACATGAAATATCTTTCCATTTCTTTGTGTCTTCTTCAATTTCTTTTAATAGTGCCTCCTTACTTCTGATGAAAGCCATTTCTAAGCCAGCTTTATCTAGATAACACTTTTTGACTTCACAGAAGAAGTAAAAGGGAGTACTAAAAAACTTTTAAGAAAAAATTTAGTTTGTTATTTAACATTACATATGTGTTAAAATTCTAGAAATAAGATTAAATATTAAATGATATATCATAGGATATAAGTTATACAATAATTATGAGAAACGTTCTATATATTGGTGCACATGCAAGACAATTTAGGTGGCTCAGAGTATTATAGTGGGAAAATTTATTGTTTTTTCAGTTTAAGTTATGACCAGAGTACAGAAGACAAAAAGAAATGATACAATATGTGTCTGTAAAGATTGTTCTCAAACTATGAAGAGCTTTGGATGCCAGAAGTTTTAGGTTTTAATTCCCAGGGGGAAAAAAAAAAAAGGAAATCTTAAAAGTTCTTAAAGGGAAATCAACATAAGTGATTTAAAAAGACACATTTGAGAAGATGTGGATAAGACATGAGGGTGGAAACACTGGTCAAGAGATTAGTCCAAAAGCCCAAATGAGAGATTATGGAGACTCTGAATTATGTATTAGCATTGAGTGTGTCTCACGTATATGCCAATAAGGATCATTTCCAAGATTCAGCTGAGAGGACTTAGGTATTATTAACTGAGGGGAGCCAGTGTAAGAAAAAAAAAAAAAATCTTAGGAACTAGACCAAGAAACATTGGTAATAGAACAGGTATTGTTTTTTTAATTACAATTTTCTTTGCAAGGGATATGCAGAGTTAAAGAAAAAAAATTTAATTTCAAATGTTAAATTTGATATAACTGAATAATAAGAAATTCATGAGCCTCAGAGGGAAGGCTATAAGTAAGAATGTGAGAATAACTGTTATATAGTTAATATCTGAAACCATATCTACCATAGAAACACCAGGTACAGCACTATAACTATATTATCACAAAAGAATATTGCATTCAAGGATACTTTTAAAAAATGATTTAAGTTTTTTTGTTTGTTTGTTGTTGTTTTTTTAATCAATAAGACCAGTGGCAACTAAAGGGGTGGTTTCAAAGATGTCTTGAGTTTTTCTAAATGTAGATTTTAAGAAAAGAAAAAGAAAACTGAAACACAAGAGAAACAAAAATGTAAGAAGAACATATTTCTTATACATAAAATATATTAAAATTTAATGTTACAGATACCAATTTGGTTATTGGTTGTTCTGTTAAAACTGAAAGAATTTTCTGAGGTGAAAAATACTATAATATGCATATAAAACTAATGACTAAAAATTTTATATCTGTAATCAGATTTTAGAACCTCAAAGAAACATTACTTTTTAAATTTTCATTTTGTCATATTAACAAAGGAACTCAAAATTGAGTGTTAGAAATCTATATAAAAAGACGTTTATTTTTTAAATTTGATTTTTTTTCATTCAATAACTAAATGGCATTCAACATTGTGATTTTAAAAAATGCTAAGTCTCTACTTTTATTTTTAATAATAAAACTGGCCATCAGGAATAATTTTAGAGTAGATAACTTTGCAGTGTACTGGATTACTTCTTACCAGCCATACGTGTTGAGCTGGGGACCCTATTTATTTTGTATTTTTAAGGCAACAGTTCTCTAACCTGTATTGTATATAAAATCGTGAGGGGGAGGGGAGAATATAAATAT
This sequence comes from Rhinolophus hipposideros, assembly GCF_964194185.1. Taxonomy (NCBI): domain Eukaryota; kingdom Metazoa; phylum Chordata; class Mammalia; order Chiroptera; family Rhinolophidae; genus Rhinolophus; species Rhinolophus hipposideros. Next base: position 32,245,108 of record NC_138063.1, read on the forward strand.
TGCTACAAAGAGAGTTTGTTAACATAATAATATGTTCTTCCAAAGTTTAATTAAACTCAGATAACGGCAATCCTGCTGTGATTATAGTTTCTGAAGTTAGAAACAAACTTAATCTGGCTTTTCCGTTATTTCAAATCTTATCATTAGGTTCCTTGGATTTAGTCAAAGCACGTCTGTCTCAATTTGTCTTAGTGGGTTTGGGAGCATCTTTGCAAAGAACCATCTTCTGTTTTAGCACCTTAATCATTAGTATGGCCAACAAGTGGAGGAAACTGTATGGAATGCTCCTAATTATGTGAAAGCAATTACTTCCTGAGTGTTACAATACATCTGAGTGGGTATGTGTTTTGATGGCATCGTAAGTCACTTGTCATCCTCCCAAATAGTAAGCACATTTACTTTAAGTGCAGACCATTTTTTTTTTTAGCAGGAAAACAGTTAAAATGGGATCTCTGTTTCTCTCAGCTCTTTTATGAATTTCCTTGGAAACTCTTAGCAATGTACTTAGCTCTGGAACACTTACTATCAAATGCAAGTAGAGAAGCTTTAAGAAGGTAGAGATGTTTTCCAGTAGTTTATATATAAAATAAAATTGCACTCCCTCACCCAATCTGTACTAACAGAGCAAGGGAGAAATTTAGAGCAGTAACTTAAGTACAAATGTTTCTATCATATAGATTACAAAGAACATGTAAAGATAGGAGAAACCCAGTAACAATCTTATAGAAATTTTAAGCAAATTGATGTCTGGATTAATCATGTGCTTACTATTTTGCACTAATAAGCTTATTTGAGGTCTATTTCTTTACCTTAAAAAAAGTGGACTAGTAATGCCCTGACCACCTCAGTGATGAACTAAAAATGTAATTCGATATTGATGCAACAATGCCTTGCAAACTCCAACTGCTGTAACAATGTAAGGTAAAAGGCAAACAGAAGAAAGGCATCTGGATTATTGAATCTAGCAGTAAGTTTTATTGGAGTTTTCTGATCATAGGCAAAGAAAAGTTAAAGAAAATATACAGTATATTTAATAGATGGTAGAGGATATAAAGTCTAAGCAAAAATAGAGGTCTTGGGAGATACAGTAAAGGCAATGTAACATTTTTCATGCTTTTTTTTTTTTTTTGAAGCCTACTCTCAGAAAGTTAAGTGGAATCACTCAAAATTCATTTTAAAAATGTCTGTGTAAGTTATTTAAGCAAAGGATTCCCTAGGCATCTGTAGTGAGTTAGTAATTCAACCTGTGTGGACCAAGCACCAGATCAGTTTCAGCAAACTCAAGTTTGCTTCTATCCAGTTTCTATGGATAGAATATAAAGGAGTAGAAACCAGTCTTCTCAAAGAATGTGATAATGAGTGGGTCATGAATAGACAACATTTACTTTTGTAAATCATTCCATCCTTGCCCGCCATTTATAAGTAATTATCAGCCGATTGTAGGCCCATTTATTAAAAATATGAAATACATAATTATATATATTAAGGTCAGATTTTTACTTTTTAAAGTAGAGGTAATATTGGTTTATATTAGGTTGGTGCAAAGGTAATTGCAGTTTAAAAGGCTAAAAATGATTGCAAAAACCACAATTACTTTTGCACCAACCTAATAATATTATGTAAGTTTCATGTGTGCAATATTATAAATCAATGTCTGTATGTACTACATTATGCCCACCACCAAAAGTCTAGCTTCCATCTGCCACCTTTACCCATTTTGCCTTTCCTCACCCCATCCCCATCTGGTAACCACAAATCTGTTGTCTGCCTCTATAAGTTTGTTTTGTTTTGTTTGTTCATTCACTTTGTTTTTGTTTTTGCTTTTATATTCCACATCTGAATGAAATCTTACAGTATTTGTCTTTTTTCCATTTGACTTATTTTACTTAGTATAATACCTTCACAATCCAAGAAATCAAAACAACCTAAGTGTCCATCAATGGATGACTAGATAAAGAAGATGTGGTATATTTACACAGTGGAATACTATTCAGCCACTAAAAGTTGAAATTCTGCCATTTGCAACATGGATGAACCTTGAAGGGTATATTTATTGATAAGGACAGAGCCAAATTATAGAAATCACCATAAGTATTTCTTTAATCTGTTGTATATTTTTAATCAAAGAAATCTGAATCAAAACAACTCTGCATTACTTAGTGCACTGCTGGTGGTCATTCAGTCATTGATGCTATCTTATTTTCATGGAATTTTAAAAGAAAATTTGAAATATGTCTCATAAAAGCTGGGATAGGGATAGGAATTTTTCTGTTTGATGAGTACAGTTTATTTTGTTGCCTGTATATGCAGTCTTGTAACATATTAATATTATCTTCTTTTGAAAATAGTCTTCATAGCAACCCAGGGGGCAAGCTGTCAGCTTTGAGACTTTGGGAACTAATGATTAAATATTGCTTACAGAGATAAAATGTGACTCCTGGGGATATTATTTTTTATGTCATTAAAATCTATGTTTCTTTGAAACCAGTAATAGTAATCATTCAAGAGAAAAAACATGAATTAACTTTATATGAAACTTTTGCCCAAAAGACACTACAGACCAGATTTTATTAGAATTTTCTTATGTTGTATTTCTCAACATATAGTGGCCTGACAAGAACATTAATAATGCAAATCTGTGTTTAACTACAAGTGACTCCCTACAAGGCCTGTTTCGATTATTAATGGAATTAATTATCTGCCCGCTCAGTGCAGTTACTGTGGTTTGGAATAACAATTAATAATGGAAGACTGAGGCAAATTTTAAATATAGTATGTTTATGTTTAATAATACAAATTAATTCTATCAGACAAAAAAACGAGAAAATATTGTGCAGACAATGCCTTCTCCCTTTTTTTTCTTCATTGAGAAACTCTTCGTCTGTGAGTGGATTTCATTGTCATTTTCTAAACACAGAAAAATAGACTGGTATGTTTCAGAGGAACCACCCATTTTCCCAGACTAGAAACTCAAATTTTATCATGTTGCCCAAGTTAGTTTCAGTCACAAAACTGGGAAGTTACACTAGTAGTGATGAAACTGTTTGAGGCCAGCCCCTTCCCAAGGACCTCAGAATTGCTGTGAAGTGTACAGTATTCTGCTTTCTTTCAGGGTTTCAGTGGCTATGTGTCTTTACAGAAAGAATAGTTTATAGCCCTATGGTGTTCATAATGCTTTACAGTGATTTTAATGAGTATGGAGTAGAGAACAGCAGAACTGCTAGTCTGGGTAAAGAGGAAGGATGCAGTGTGAAAGCAAGCATCTGTATGCCCTTGTCCCATAATTTCAGGAAGACTGAGACATTTCCTCCAGAAGCCTTATAGTTTCATGGACAGTAGTTTCAAATCTACTACTTTATATAAAATAGAAATCGTATGCATGAAAGTAATCCATGTAAATATCACAGATCTACTACTCTTTTGATAGGCTTTACTCATTTAATAAGCTTAAACAATGAATATATAAGACATGTCCCTATTCTAGTATGGGTGAATATATGTATATATATTATATAATATACAAATGGTTATGTGATATATATGTGTATATTTATATACACACACACATATATGCATTATATATATATGCAATTGTTTGTTTTTTTATATGAATAATAATTTCTGTCCCCAGACAGAGAAGAGATTTGTATGCCTTGAAGTGAGACCACTTCATCGTACCTTTATAAAAGGCTTCTGGATACTCCATGAGGTTTCCTCATCATTAGTTTCATCATTCTTCACTCACCCTGTCATTGTAACATGCCATTTATAAGACAATTGGTTACAGATTCTAAAAGTTGCTGTTTCTATACCACTAATACTACTACTTGTTCACAGCAGCACTGTAATTAGTATGAGTATTTACCCTACACCTACTTCCAACAACTTGAGATTCCTCGAAATAGTATCTTTAGTATCTTAGATTTATTAACCTCCTTTACTACTGTAATGTAAAATTTTATCATAGCATCAACCGCCCCCCCCCACTCCCCACACACATATTGTTGTCTTTAGAAAAAGTCCCTATTAGCCGTGGTAAATTTGGTGAAGGCCCAATATCTTCTTTTACAGAAAACTACAGTCTAAAATCCTGTCGTTGGGTATTTTCTACTAGCAAAGAATAACTTCCAGAATTTAAAATATTTATATACATATATATATAATATACATATACATATATAATATACATATTTAATATATATTATTTAATACAATATTTAATATACATATATAATATATATATATTATATATAGAACTTGCTGACTTCCTAGTCTAAATAGTAGAGCCTGTGATACCAACAAAATTTGATTCAATCTTGGTCCCTTCTTTAGTGCCCAGGAAAATTGTTGTTTTAAAGTAATTCACCCACCCAGGGATTTCTAAGGTTTAAATAACAAAGTGGAATTAATCAGACATTTCAGTTTGTACAGCAGTTTAGGTCAGTCAATTCATGTTTTATTTTACAAGGCAATTCTGCGAGAAAAATCTTTTTTTTTTTTTAGTTCACTTTTCAATAAGGAATGTTGCTGTTTATTTCATAATTTTATTTACCTAGAAATGGAAAGACGAAAAGTTCATAGATCATGTGTCTACAGCTGAATGTAAAGGTCAGAGTTGAGTAGATCAGTTAGAGTTGAAAAAAATCAGAAGAATAAGAGCAAAATAATAACTGCATAATTCTGATAATTATGGCTGTGCTTTCACTATGTGAAAGATTAGAATATTTCTGAGTATAACAATACTACTGGGTTCATAGAGCAAACTTGCTCTGTTTCCTCTTTTGTAGTGCTTGGTGCCACACACACAAAAAATGTATTACAAAGTTACATTTTTCATAAACATGCACTCCAATTTTAAGAGCTACAAAATACTTCTGATCGACAAAAACACTCCCAAGGATTCACTAGAAATCTGTTTATAATTCTTTCTTATTAAAAGAATAAATGAAGAGTGCAGTAGGCAAGTGAAATCATATATGTTGTATATGTTTTAGACTTTATACTCACAGCTGAAGGGCAATTCATTCAATCAGTTTTACTATTGAAAATATATACAATGTTATGCAAATTTCAATTTCAACATCTTTACCACTTGACATGGTTAGAAGTTTTAAAGGACAGTTTTTAGACACTAGTGGAGTTTAAGAAAGGAAAAACCAGCTGAACATCCTGGATTTATTCAGGTCTTTGTCAGGCTGCTGTGATGTGTGTAATGAGCCTAGTGTGGGGTAGGCATGCAATAAATTTTGCTGTAACCATAAAATAAAAAGAGGAGTGAGAAGGAGAGAGGCTGAGGGGACAGGCGGGAGGGAGGGAGAGAGAGAGCTGCAAAAAAAGATTTCAAGAATGTCAACTTTTGCAAATGTTTTCTGGCAAATTGTAATTTCTCTTCATGTAATTTTTTTAAGCCTAGCTAGTTCTTTTTAAAAAATTAACATAAAATTCACCCTCACAACAATTTCCGAGTGTACAGTACAATACTGTCAACCACATACACATTGTTGTACAACAGACTCCCCAGAACTAGCCCCCATCCTGCATGACTGAAACTCTACACCCAGGGAACAATTCCCCACCTTCCCCACCCAGCCCCTTGCAACTGCCTTTCTACTTTGTGTCTTTGAGTTTGACTGCTTTAGATACCTAGTGTAAATGCAATCATACATGTTTGTCTTTTTGTAATTGGCTTATGTCACTTAGCATTATGTCCTCAAGGTGCACCCACATTGTAGAATATGACAGGATTTTCCTCTTTTCTTAATGTTGAATATCTTATTGTATTTATATTCCATATTTTTATTCATTTGTCAATGGACTTTTAGGTTGCTTCCACCTTTTGGCTATTGTGAACAACTCTATATAATTTTAAATTTATTGGGAATTGGAAATTGCTCCATCTCCAATATATCTCACATTGTTACTTTGCTTTCCTTTTTTAGTTTTTAGTGGTTATTAAAAATGTGCATATGTGCTGACTTAATATGGATTAGCATATATGTATTTTTTCTTAATGCAGACATGTAGATAAACAATAAGATAGTTCTGTTCTAGGTGAAATAGTACAAGGGTTTGGTAAATAATGGACTGTTGTTGTCATTGCAGGATGAGTCGGCTCCAGGTGACAAACAGTGTAAACTAGAGGCGGCCCAGGCCACTTACTCAACCTCAGCTGTTTCAGGCTCACAGGAGGTGTTGTACATCAATGGAAATGGGACCTACAGTTACCATAGTTACAGAGGGCTAGGAGGGGGACTGCTCAATCTGAATGATGCTTCCAGTAGTGGTAAGTCTATATTACATATTGCATTTTTTGTGTCTACTTGGGGGCAGTAAATTCTCTAAACAGGAGAGAAGAAAATAAATAATACTGTTACAAGCAACAGTCAATGCCAATTTGCTAAGAACAAGACTGTTTAATACATAACATCCATCTCCCTACAAGGATATCTCCCCTTTCTGTTGCTGTTTCTGAAAGTAGCAGTACTATTATGCAACTGAATGATTGCTGTTTCATATTTTTTAAAAACAATTCTCAACTAGAGAAATAGCAATTTTTTTTTAACCAAATAGTTACACATTCTTCCCTAAAGCTGTAATGTACTGTTCTTCAAGAATAATGACACATTTTCTCAATGTTTAAAGGAGTTTTTTAATTTGGAAAATTTGAGACACCAGGAACTTTACTGACTTGAAGAAACATACACAGTTCTTATACCTAAGAACATACAAACTGAAATAACCTCTGGAAACAATCTATGGCCCTTCAGCCAATAGCTTCTCAGTGATAATGACATGCTCACCAGCAATGTGAGTGGTATTCTGGAGCCAGCTCCTATTGGCTCGTGCTGGCTAAGTGTTTAGGAATGTCTTGAGCTTGTATACCAGAATGAATTCCAAAAATGTAATATAATATTAAAGTCATATATATAGTAAGAATAAACTCATGGGTGAATTTCTTATAACTGGGTTGTAGGAAAAGCTTTCCTAAACTATAAACCCCAGGGAAAATGAGTTTCATCACACACACACACACACACACACACACACTTTTGCACAACAAAAAACTTGATAAGCAAATTAAAAAATAAATGATAAAGTGGAAAAATTATTAGCTACCTATTAGCTACCTTTGTATCTATACTACAAAGGATTAATAGGCCAATACCTGAGGGTTTTCTAAAAAGAAATACCCAAAACTATATATTAGAAAAAACAAGGCTAGAAATATGAACACACAGTTCCCAGAGAAAGCAATGCAAATGTACCATAAATACAGGTAAAGATACTCAACACTATTCACGCCAATAAGAGAAATTCAGCTTCTGTCAGATTAGCAAAAATCCCAATCTTTACACAATATCATTTTGGCAAGACTGTGGGGGAAATGAGTACTCTAATTCTTTGTGGAAATGCAAAAAGTTGGAGTGGAATTTGACATTATCTAGCAAAATTACATGTGCATTTACCATTTGACCCAGCAATCTCTTTAGGAATCTGTGGTTAGGAATTTATCGCAAAGACCCATTGGTAAAAGTAATACATAGATGCACAAGGCTATTCATTGCAGCATTTTTTACAAATGCAAAAAAAATAACTTACCTTATAAAAATGTCCATCAATAGATGGCTAGTTGATTCAAGTATAGTGCATCCAAACAGGAGAGTAACATATAGCTATTAAAAATAATGAAAAATATCTTTATATACTCCAAGAGCTGAAAAGTACTTATAGTATTCATTAAAACAGGATTTATATAATTTTTTTAAAGAGGCATGAATGGGGGAGAACAGAATGGGGAATGGAATGTAAGTCAGGATTCTCTGTGTTTACTTGATTTTTATGTTTTGTTTAGTAAATTTAACTTTGTAACAGTTTACATATTCACATAGTTAAGAAAGAAACTGACTTTAAGAATCCCTAATATTGAAAAAAATGATGCAAATCAACTTTACCTATTTATTGAGTGGTTGGCATTGCCCCATAGAGAGGAACTTTTCCACATGATCTAAAACAAAATCATACTTTGACTCCACAACATGGAAGCCTGTGATACCTTAAACTATTTTCAGTAATCATATTATTATTTTGGGATTGTTATCTGTGTGTTGTGGTTTAAGCAAAACGTGTAATTACGTTGGTGTCCCGTGAAAGCTAGGATTTTCAGTAGGGGGCAAAGTAGAAACAGATGTAAGTAAAATCAATCAGTTCAGGCAAAAACACCATAATTCTTGTATTTGAATTGGTAGTAACAGCGAGAACTCATTTGTTGTTGTTGTTGTTTAAAAAACATGTTTCCTATCTTTTTCCAATGAAAATGCCTAAAAAAAAAAAGACCAATTTGAATTTGAAGAGCTTGGTGTGCTTTTACTATATTTAGGAGAGAATTGCATTATTAGGGTCAAATGAGTATGTACTCTAGAAAATCACTTACCTTTATAGTACTGGGAATCTGTTCCATGTGTGTTCAAGAATGATTCTTCTGGAAGATTGGGGCTCTTCGGTGTGCCTTAAAATTAAAGGTCCACTAAGGACAGGATCACTGAGTTTTGGTCTATATACATTGCCTTCCAGCTCAAAAGATTGGCGCCTCAAGTGGAAGGAGAAAAAAAGTTTTGCTCTGATTTTCTGTGTCTTAAAGTGAAAAGGAAGACATTTATTTGAAGTCTTTTTTTCTCTTTATATATAGGCATTTGTAGCTATAAATTTCTTTTTAAGCACTGTATCTGCATTACATTGCTTTGGTATATGTGTTTTTATTTTCATTCACCTTAAAGTATTTTCTAATATCCTTTATTATTTCTTCTTTTACTTATTGGTTATTTAGGAGTATGTTCTTTAATTGCCACATATTGGTGAATTCCCCAAATTTCTTTCCGTTAATGATTTTTAATTTTATTCCATTGTGATCAGACAACATACTTTATATAACTTCAGTCCTTTCAAATTTATTGAAGCTTGTGTTATGACTCAGATTGTAGTCTATCCTGAAGAATGTTCCATGTGTACCTGAGAAGAATGTGTATTCTGCCTTTGGTGGGGTATTGAGTAAATGTATATTAGGCCTAGTTGGTTTAAAGTGTGGTTTAAATCTTCTATATTCTTGATCACCTGCCTAGTTTTCCCATCCATTATTGAAAGAAAGGTATTGAGGTCTCCAACTACTATTGTTGAATTGTTTACTTTTGCCTTCAATTCTGACAGTTTTGTTACATTTATTTTGAGACTCTCTTGTTAGGTACATATATTGTTTATATTGGTATGTCTTCTTAATGGAGTCACTCTTTTACTGTAAAATACTCCTCTTTATCACTAGCAAACCTTTAAGTCTATTTTTCCTAGTGTTAGCTATGTCTATAACATCAGGAAAAGACAGTGGTAACTTGGATTATAGTGGAAGTACTGAAATGAAGAGAAATGGGTAAAACTTTGCACATGGTAGTGGCATATGAAGAAGAATATAGACCAAATTGAGTATTGCACATCTCTACTCAAAAATAACCAAAATAACTTAATGTTTGCTCCATAAATGGCTTAAGTAATTTGGGGAGCCCAATGCCAAATGAAAATGCGGGGCCTCTTATTTAAAAATTAAGAATTTCAGGACAGTGATAACAAAACATCTGACTCTTCTAAGCACAGGATCCTGTGGAATGACACATGTTGATTGTCCCACTTTGTTCCTTTAATTTACTTAGTTAGAAAGTTGGAGGAAGCATTGTGTTTTCATGAAAAAGGCATGAAAAATCTACTAGTGGGGGCGGAATATAATTATTTTTATATAAAAATATATTTTTATTTATATATTTTATATATATATATACACAAAAAAAAGGAAAAGGAAAATATTGAAGACAAAGGGAGAATATATTGAGAGAGCTTTTGAGAAGAGAGGAGAGAACTTTGGGGCAACTGCCAACTATGAATAAAAACTGAGAGGGAATTTAAAGTAAAATTTTTGCTATGAAATATTGAGCAGGGGTCCAAAAGTTTTCCTTGCCCTTCAACCCATTCTCCACAGAGAAACCAAAGTAATCTTTAAGAAAAGGAAAATCTGATAACATCACGTCCTCTTCTAAAACCCTTCGGTGGGCTTTCCCTGTTCTTAGGAAAAGGACATTATCTATCTTTTCATGCTTTCCTCAGTGTCCAAACACCTGAACTTTTCTTTGTCCTGCCTTTTCTCACCTTCACATCCCTAATTTATTATTCATCTTTTAAATCCTGAACTCTAAGTCTAGATTAAATATAGTTATATCTCAGCATCCTGAAGTTGTCCTTTGAAACAGATGCCACACGTGCACACACATGTAATCATAATACATTGATATTCATAACTCAATCATGTTATTCAGTAGTGCTCCTAAGCCCATAGGTGATTTGGTATAGATTCCGGGTATACAGTCATGTAAGTAGTTAGAAAGTAGGTTTTATAAGTTTGCAATTTGAATGTAGATATTATGGTACTGTGGTAAGGTCCACCTTGTCTGTACGTGTCCCCCTGTACCCTCCAGAAGAACCTCACTATCATAGATAGTATATAAAAGGACTTGAGTGACATTTTAATAATAACATCTTTATTTTTAAAATAGTATAAAGAAAGAAATAGGCCAGGAAAGTTAGGGGACTTGCTCAAGGTTATATAGGTTGCCTTGTTGGGTGTTTAGTTCACGCATCTTTTGGCTTCTTTATGATGACATAAAGATCTCTTAGGGACACAGCAAAGAACAACTTTGAACTCTTCAGACTATCTGTGCACTGCTGAGAAGAAACAAGAGTAGCATATTAACTAGTATGGCATGAAACAAACCAAACATGATGTCACTTTCTTTGAGCAGTAGCATTGGGCGGAGTGCCACTGGGTTAAAAAATGACGAAAGACTAGTCTTAGCAAATAGCAGCTTTAGACTTAGACCAAAGAGAATTTTTCAGCTCATATTTGAGAAAGGATTCCAGTTATAGTAATGGTAGCAAAGGAAATGGTTAATTCCACGTTGTGAAAGAGCTCGAAATAACTTTTCTTCTCAAAACAAAACAAACAAATACAACACACAATGCAATATGTAGATGATGTATTATACATTTGTAAACTTGAAACCTATATAATTTTACAAACCAATGTCACCCCAATAAATTAAAAAAAGATATAAAATCAAATATTATCTATAAAACTGATATTGGCTAATGCTGTTTTGATTTTGTTGACTTTTTGCTTGTTTTAATCACAGAAAAGGCCCATGATTTCCTTTATTTGAGGACTTTCTTCATAAATTCTGAGAATCCCAAACATTCTGACTTTTAAAAATAGCATTATCTTTAGCTTATTTCTTCATTTTTAAGACATTGGAAAAGCCATTCCCTATAACAGGTTTGGACCTGTGGAGAAAGAAACTACACACATATATATAAATCGTGACAGTTAAAAAGGACATAGCAGAAGATTAGCAGCATATGAGATGCCAACATCATATCTGATGGCTGACAACTCCAGTTAATCTAAGTTTGGGACTTACTGAATTTAGGATTTGTAGAGATCTTCTGAAAAGTAAAGAAGACAGCAATAAGTTTCAAGAGACCAAGTTGAATTATAATAGCTATACATCTGACTTAATTTATAAAGCAGATGAAGATAATCAGAATGCTAACCATTAACAGAAACTGGGAAATGTGATGTGGATTGGTAGCATAAATAGGAGGACAAAGATTGTAGGAAATACAATGTTTGCAGAACCTTTTAAACCAATGTAATAAGAATGTGAACCCTGCAGATTATACTATGTTCAAGAAGAATGTACAGGCAGAAGAATGAAAAAGTATACCTTACCAGCATTTGGATTTAATTTAAGAAGTATTTTAGGGTTCTCATGTTCAAATAACTGTAATAGCTACTTTGTTAGTCTGTTCAAGCTACTATAACAAAAATACCATGGACTGGGTGGCTTAGACAACCACAACAACAACGAAACACTTTATTTCTCACAGTTCTGGAGGCTGGGAAGTCCAAAATCAAGGCACCTGCATATTTGGTGTCTGGATAGAACCTGCTTCCTGGTTCATAGATGGCCATCTTTTCACTGTGTGCCTACATGGTGGAAGGAGTGGGGGAGCTCTCTGGGGTCTCTCTTAAAATGGCACTAGTCCCATTCATGAGGACTCCACCCTTCTAACCGAATCACCTCCCAAAGGCCCTACCTCCAAATACCATCACATTGATATTTGATTTCTCTATGTGAATTTTGAGGCGAATGAAAACAGTAAGTTTATAGCAGGTACTTTAAAAGAAACGAAGTTGGGTAAGGTAGAATCATTCTCCAGAAACCTACAGATCAATTCGAGATTAAAAAAAATTGTTTAAACATCAAAATCTTTTGATTCTGATTAAGTAGTATGCCCTCTGTGAAACCTTACTCTACCTGGACACCCTTCCAGCCTCGTGCATGGGCCTTTCTTTTAGCACTTATTTCATTGAAGTGTGTGTGACATATGTTCTCAAATATATTTCCCTATATAGATATGCACTCCTTGAAATCAGAAACTCTGCCCTGTTCACTATTGCATCCCCTGAATAAGGCCAGACATATAGTAAGTGCCCAACCTTGGTGGCTTAATGAATGAATAAAATTTTAAAAATAGAACACTTGGTGCCCAAAGACAAAAAGGTACAAAGAGAATATTTATGTGTATTGGATGACATGAGTGAAACATTTTTTTCTTTGATAAAGCAAAGGAATCAGAGAAAAGAAGAAAGATTGAAATGAATTTGAAGATTTTGTTGATGAAAGAGGAAGGCTCCCAAGAGTTTTATAAACTCCTATTTAATGTTGAGTACAGTAGCAATAGGAAAAGCTTGCCCATATCAGTGACTTCTTAGCATGGAAAGGGTGCCCTTGGAATCCTTCCTTAGCCAACTTACATTTTTTTTAGAGCTGGCAAGGGTCTGCACCTAACAATCTAAATTTTCAAGTTGGAGTGTTATAAAAATGACAGCAGTTACAATTTGCATAAAGAATTTATTCAAATTATCCAATTGAAATGAGAAGCAAGCAAGCAGCCAATCCTCCCATTATTATCACATCCAATTACATGGGACTTTCTATCAGGATGTTCACAATGAGTTGTCTAAAGAGGGCAATTGTGGTTCACTGTGGTTATTCATTGGGTCTCTTGAGTCTAAATTATATGCATGATGCATAAGTTAACTACTGACGTTTCCTCTCCACGAACTCCATTGGGCAGACTTTTCAATTTGTTTTTCAACTCTCATGTAAACTGGGCTGACACCCAGACCAAAATCAAACAAGACCAAATTGTAATAATAATGACCATAATAACTAACATTTGTATGGCAATTTCTTGTTTGCCCGAATCTTTACATCCATTATCTTCTTTGTTCCTCACTAACATTCAGGATCGTTGTCTATAAAGATGTTTTGGATAAGGGCCTATAATTATGAGTCTAAGGAAGCTGGCCATAAGATTCTGCACTAGCTGGTTCATCTTGGTATAACTGGCTTTGTATGTGGATAGTGCTGTCTCTAGGTATCAACATTCTGAAACATCACTGATCTGAAACTTTCAAAGGAGTGTTTCTGTTCATTTACTGTCTTCCCTTCTCATCTATCACTCACTCTAATCCTCTGTAGCCGACTTTCCCCATCATTTTGCTAAAACCGATCAGGTTAAGTTTACCAGTGATTCCACTTATTGCAAAACTAAAGATGACATTTGCTCTTTTCTTATCAGATTTCTTGGATATATTTGAATCTGTTGATGATTAGAGCTTTGAAACATTCACTCTTGGCTTCCATGATAACATTCTCATGTCACCTTGTGCTCCTCAGATAATCCTCCTTCTTCCAGCTTTCTGGGCTTTTTCTCAGTACTCATGCCCTTCCATGCTGGGATGCTCCCAGCACCCTGCGCTTGTCTTGTCATCCTCACATTCTATACACTACTTAAAGGAGAGCCTACTGACTCTTATGGCTTCAACTGCAGAATATGCCTAAAGTTGTGTATCCTCCCCATGCTTTGCCCTCAGCTTCAAATTTTGTATCCAGTTATCTACCAGATAGCTTGATCTAGACATCCCAAGAAACCTAACATTTGATTATTTAAAAATGAATTCTTCATCCCCACACATACTATTGCCTGTTTCTGGGGTTATCTTATGCAGGAATGCCCTCTCCTGAACCTGACATTGCATCAGCTATTATTTATGTTCTCTGTGGTAATTTTCTGGTTGCCTCACCCATTAAGTTTCCTTCCTGGATGTTCCCACAATACCGTAGTCATATGTCTTATTTAACCTGTCTATGATATGCTCTTTTCTGTATTAGACTATGTACACTTTGAGGGCAGGCATGATGACTTTTTTATGAATATTATGTCACCAGTGTCAGTAGGTAACTGGCTTATCTTGGTGCTCAAGGAATATTAAATGGATAAATGAAAGACTCAGTGAAATAAATTATTCTGATAAAATATTGTGCCTCTTTGGAGAACTTAACTAAATCCAGCTGAGCATGGGAATAATAAAGATGAGGATGTCTTGTTGAAGTTTGTTCTCTTTTTATCTTAATACCCCTGAAGAGCACAATATAGGAAGAAGAGAAGTATTTCATATCAAACATTTCAGACAAATATTTTGAAATACAGAAATTCTGTTTTAAAGCATATTCAGCTTAACTTCCCTGATTCAGGAAAGAATGTTTCTCATAATCATCCAGGGAACTCGGAAGGTTCTTTACCTGATCCTCTCAATAACTTGTTCTGGTTCACTAGCCACATGCACAGTAGTGCAGATACGTGGGGAGAGAACCATTGTCATCCTGCTCCCAGAAACCAGCTGGGTGTTTCTATTGTGTGAAAAATGCATAAAGTCTATTATGTTGAACTGTGTAGATAATGATTTTATAGAGTAGAGCCTAAAATTGATTCACAAAAGTTAAGCAATCTCCTCTCTTTAATTTGTATGCCCTTTACACAATGGGAAGGTCCTCGTGATAACATTATCATGTGAAGAAAGGTGACTGTGTGATCTAATTAAGTCAACATAATTGGGATTGTGCAGTTATATATCTCAATAGAGTGACAATAAACCTGAGTGAGTTGTCAAAGCACCTTCTATAGTACATAGTGAAACTTTGTCACTAGAGATTTTTCTATCAGAGTCCAACTTGTGACTGTCTATTCTGGAGTAAGCACATTTCTCCCACATGTATTCCTTTGATGTTCTGACTCTAAACTTTAAGCCCTAATTATTTGTATCCTTACTTTGTTTTCCCTTTCAAATATGAGTTTATCGACATACATATGTGCTGTACAATACGATAACCATATGTGGCTATTGAAACTAAAATTATAATAAAATTTAAAATTCAGTTCCTCAGTCACATTGGGACACATTTCAATGGCTCATTTGTTAAAATGGTGACTGGCTACTGTATTGAAGAACACTGAATCTAGATTCAACTATTCTCACCTTACACCATTATATCGGTCTTTAAATGGTTTTATTATTACAGAAAACCTTTCCTACATTTATTCCATTTATTTATGCATGTACTATTTTTATATTAATTATTTATAATTAATTATTTATAACTATTTATAAATTACTTATAATAATTTATAAAATTATTATAAATAATTTATAATTTATAAATTTATAATTTATAATTTGTATAAATTATATATAAATTATATAATTTATATAAATTATATATAAATTGTATAATTTATACATATATAAATTATATATATATAATTATATATAAATTATAAAAGTATTATAAATAATTTATAATTTATAAATTATATAAATTATATATAAATTATATAATTTATATAAATTATATATATAAATTACATAAATTTATAATTTATAAATTTAGTTATAACAATTTATACAATTATTTATAATTATTATTTATTTATAATTATTTATAATTATAATTATTTATAATTAATTATTGCATTTAATTATGTATGTACTATTCACTCAGTGAAATAAGTGGTCAGTGAATAACTATGGAAACTCAAACGGCGATTCTTAATGAGTAATGTTTTCAATTTCAACTGCTCAGCTTTTAAAAACTTTCAGCTGTTTTAGGGTTCTGATAATTGCTAATAAGTTGTAAGATAGGCATTGAAAACCTCTTTGACATAGGCTGGGATGAGTTTGAGACAGAAACTGTCGGGTGAAATAAAGAGGTAAACTGAGTGTCGTGCAGGGGACCCTGCTGGCTGCGCCATTTGTCATGCGGGGCGTCTGGCGGGGTCTCAGCTCCTGCTCCCCACATAAGAACGCAGGATATGGTGAAGCCAAACAGAAACACCCACGGAGCCATGGACAGGGGAGTCAAACCAATATATTCTCGCTGGCGGCTGGCCTGGAGACATAGGAAGTAGGATCTACATAATCTGCAACCCACCGTCCTAACAACAGTCTGCGCTTGCCAGCCATCATCTTCTTGCTAGCCCCCATTCTCTGCTAACGTAGCCACAGCAGTTATATTACTGGCCAATGGCTTACGGGTCACAGCTGACAGCCAACTAGCAACAGCTGATGGCCATCTGATCACAGTTGATGGCCATTTACTACCCGAGCCAGCACCTTTCTATGTGAGGCCGAGAGCCTGGAAACTGTTTTCTGGGGCTCTGTCCCCACACTGAAACAAGCTAAAAAAAAATGAGTTTATTCAGGCATAGAAGAGGAATTGCAATTCAGGACACAAATTCTTGCAAGCTACAGGCAAGTCCAGTCCACTGAGGGTTTGGTGTAGACTGTATTTATGGGCAAGGAATGTAAAGAGGGTAAGGTTCAGTTAGAGTCTGTTCAAATAAAAAAACAAATAGAGACAAGCTTTGAAAATTCCCTGAGGTGACAAAACCAGTCCAGTCATAAAAACAAAGCTCAATTCAGCTCATTTTGCAACACAAGCCTGACCTGGGTTATTTCTTGTTTATACCTCTGGAAACCAAAAGCAAAACTTTCCAAGATTGATATGAGGCAACCCCTGATTAGCTCCATATCACTTGAGAATATTCCAATATTACTAGTTTTCTGTACATCAGGCCTTTATGGGAAATCAGTCTCTCAGTTCTTAAGTTTTGTTTTTGCAAGGGCAGATGGGTGAAACTTTTTATTTCATATCCTCTGGTTCCACTTTAGATTGGAAATTCTA
Organism: Rhinolophus hipposideros; assembly: GCF_964194185.1. Taxonomy (NCBI): domain Eukaryota; kingdom Metazoa; phylum Chordata; class Mammalia; order Chiroptera; family Rhinolophidae; genus Rhinolophus; species Rhinolophus hipposideros. Next base: position 32,262,291 of record NC_138063.1, read on the forward strand.
GATTTATGAAATTTATGAATTTATAAGTTTATGAAATTCTTTCATAAAACAAAAAAAAATAAGGAATTTCATTGTGTCAGAATTTAAAATTGTGTGATGTTTAGAGAAAGCAAACTCAAACCCAAACTACTTGAAATGTGACCACAGATTTGCCTGAGTTTATTCTGTTTATCCAGCTTTTCCACATATACTATAATAACCTAGAACTCAACTGAGACTATGAACGATTTACACACATACGTATTGAGATACAGAATTTCAGAGAAATGATGCTGTCGTGCGGGGGACCCTGCTCGCTACACCATTTGTCACGTGGGGTCTCTGGTCCCGCTCCCTACATAAGAACACAGGACATGGTGAGGCCAAAAAGGAACACCCACGGAGCCATAAGTAGAGGAGTCATACCACTATATTCTCACCAGCGGCATCCGCCTCTCTGCAATCCGCTCTCCAATCACAGTTGATGGCCATTTACTACCTGAGCCAGCACCTTTCTATGTGAGGCCGAGAGCCTGGAAACTGCTTTTTGGGGCTTTGTCCCCACAGATGCTTATTTGTAAACTATAATGATTGGAAATTATGTTAATCACTTGCTGGAAATTTGAAAGGAAAAAGATGAATTATCTGCAAAATAAAATGAACCATCTTAGAACCATCAGTCTATCTGACTAAGCACTCAAATTTTTCACTAGGCTTCTGTATTTCTGTAGGTCAGGGAGCTTCAGAGAAAGTGTTCTGAAATGAGAGGTGAGTGGCCCTGTTTGTTTCCTGAACTGCCCAGCACATGTAATGGTTTTACAGCTCAATATTGATCAGCCTTTTCTGGCAGCAGCTTCCTGAAAGCCTATTCTCTACAGTAAAATGGATCTTTATGTACTCTAAAGGTCCTCTTGAAAATTTTGTGTTGTACCTACTTACGAAAGGGGAGGAATGAAAAGAAGACTCCATAAGCATTCTGGCATATCATTCAGGGCTTTCCAGGTGGTATGAACTCATGATGGCTGGCTTTAGTTGTTTCCTTTCCAAATCCTTTGAATTTGGACATGTCCTCTGGGAATCTAGTTGAACAAATCAGTTACATTTTACTGGCCTCAACAGCCCTCTGCTACTCCTCAGCAAGGAGCTCTCTTGGGGAGTTCAGAATATTCTACTTTTCTAGTAAGTCAGAAATAGCACACTCTATATGGAAATTGAATTAGCCATTTTCTACATTCCTCTTTCCTGGGTTTGGGTACTGATTCCTCTTCCTGAAATAGGCACAAGGCTGCTCCCCTAGCCTCACTAGAGATCTGGAGTCTGTCGGCCTGAGTCACTCTCAGAGGGTAGGAAGGCCAGAGTTGCCTTACTTTATTTCCTCTTTCATGTTAAAAATGTCAAATGCCAAGTATGATTACAATTACATTGCTAATATTTCCTTTTGTGATTTCAAGGCTTGCGGTCACTTCAAATGACATTTAGCTCTTGACTAACATACAAATGCTTTTTCTGAAAGCCCTCCTCCAGTCCATGTATAATTGCTAGAACTAGTGGAAGCATATGCGTTTGAATAAGAGTCCACACAGTGCAAACTCTCCTCTGGCGTTGATATTTGGTCCACTCACTCAAATTCAGAAGTAACAAATAATTACAAAATTAAATGTGTGGTGACTGACATTCTGGCTAATATCTCAACGGTCTTATAGGGAGAAACAAATTATTTCTGGTAATTTAAACCTATTAGGGAATATAATCCTCTTGAGTACTTGGAATGATTCTAAAAGTAGCTTGTACATTACTCTAATTGAGGAGTTTTTTTCTGGTTCCTATTTCTGGAAATATAAATTATTCTTATTGTTCTTTGGGGCAATATTACAGGGATAATCATGTTTTATTAACACTTTGTTCCTCAAAAGATATTCATGAATACAGTTTATTCATAATTGTGAAACAAGGTTGGTCATATTATGTTAATTTTTTGTGTGATCTTTCAAAACAGACATGTTTTTGTTTGTTTATAATATACCCACCTCTTTCATATTTTCATCTTCCACAGGCCGTTCTTCTCCCACCACTCTGTCCAACTATGGTTTACTCCCATGATTTCTTGTTTCTTGTAAGGTATTAATTTGTATTCTATGCAACTTAAAAACAAAGGTTAAGAAATTGGGAGGAGGACATTAACATCTATGGAAATCCATCAACCCTGTTTACCTTCCATACAAGAAAATATTGTGCCTAGGTTCATAAAAATGATTGTGCTTAACTTTTAAATCTCTTGATTGTTGACAAAGAAAATATCTGATAAGTCATTGAGGAAAAGCAGGCACATGTATTATATCTCCAAATACAGCTTATTAAAATTCTATTTTCTAAATTGAGGTGTAATTGACAGATAATATATTAGTTTCAGTTGTATAACATAATTATTTGGTATTTGTATACATTGCAAAATGATCACCACAAGTCTAGTTAACATATGGCACCATTCATAATTACAAAAAATTTTTTTCTGTGATGAGATGTTTTAGCAACTATCAAATATGCAATATAGTATTATTAACTATAATTACCATACTGTATATTACATCACCATGACTTATTTATTTTATAATTGGATATTTTTACCTTTGGACCCTCTGCACACATTTCGCCCACCCCCACACCTCTGGAAACCATCAAGCTGTTGTACCTATGAGCTTAGTTTTTTGTTTTGTTTTAGATTTCACATATAAATTAGATCATATGGTATTTGTCTTCTTTGTCTGACTTATTTCACTTGGCATAATGTATTCAAGGTTCATCCATGTTGTTGCAAATGGCAAGATTCTTTTTTTAAGACTAAGTAATATTCCAGCTTCAGGGGTGTGTGTGTGTGTGTGTGTGTGTGTGTGTGTGTGAGAGAGAGAGAGAGAGAGAGAGAGAGAGAGAGAGAGAGAGAGAGAGAGAGAGACATTTTCTTTATCCATTCAGCCATCAATGGCCACTTAGGTTGTTTCCATATCTTGGCTATTGTAAATAAAGCTACAATGTACATGGGGTGCATATATCTTTTTAAGTTAATGTTTTCATTTTCTTTGAATAAATAGCCAGAGTTGAAATTGATAGATCATATGGTACTTCTGTTTTTAATTTTTTGAGGAACCTCCATTACCATTTTCCATAGTGGCCATACTAATTTACATTCCCACCAAAAGTGCACAAGGGTACCCTTTTCTCCACATCTTTGCCAACACTTGTTATTTATTTTCTTTTTTTTATAACAGCCACTCTAAAAGTAGTGAGGTGATATCTCATTGTAGTTTTGATTTGCATTTCCCTGAAAATTAGTGATGGTTGAACACTTTTTCATGTAGCCATCTGTATGCCTTCTTTGAAAAGATGTCTATTCAGATCCTTTGCCCATTTTTTAAATCAGATTTTTTTTTTGCTATTGAGATGAATGTGTTCATTACATATTTTGGATATTAACTCTTTATCAAATATGTGATGTGGAAATGATTTCTACCATTCAGAAGGTTCCCTTTACATTTTGTTGACGGTTTCCTTTGCTCTGCAAAAGCTTTTTAGTTGTGTGTAGTCCTACTTGTTTATTTTTCTTTTGTTGTCTTTGCTTTTGGTGTGAAATCCGAGAATTTACTGCCAAGACCAATGTCAAGTAGCTTACTGCCTCTATTAGGAGTTTTATGTTTTCAGGTCTTACATTCAAGTCTTTAAATCATTTTGAGTTAATTTTTGTGTATAGTGTAGTATAGTGACCCAATTTCATTATTTTGCATGTGGCTGTCCACTTTTCCCAACACCACTTATTGAAGAGACTTTCCTTTTCCCATTGTATATTCTTGGCTCCTTTGTCATAAATTAATTGACCATATATATGTGGGTTAATATCTGGGCAATCTATTCTGTTCCACAGATCAGCGTGTCTGTTTATGCCAATACCATACTGTTTTGATTACTGTAGCTTTGTAATATAGTTTGAAATCAAGGAGCATGATCATGCCTCTGGTTTTGTTCCTCATTCTCAAGATTGCTTTCGCTATTTTGGGGCTTTTGTCATACCACGCAAATTTTAGGATTGCTTGTTTTATTTCATTGAAAAATGACAATGGAATTTTGATAGTAATTGCATTGTCTCTGTTCTGTATATTGCTTTGGGTAGTATGGATATTTTAACAATATTAATTTTTCCAGTCTATTAGCACAGAATATCTTTCCATTTATTTGTATCTTTTTCAATTTCTTTTTGTCTTACAGTTTTCAGTGTACAGGTCTTTAACGTCCTTAGTTAAATTCCGAAGTATTTATTCTTTTTGATACCATTGTAGATGAGATTTTCTTAATTTGTCATTCTGATATTTCTTACTAGTGTACAGAAATGCAACATATTTTTTTAAATTTATTGGGGTGACAATTGTTAGTGAAATTACATAGATTTCAGGTGTACAATTCTGTATTACATCATCTATAAATCCCATTGTGTGTTCACCACCCAGAGTCAGTTCTCCTTCCATCACCGTATATTTGATCCCCCTCACCCTCATCACCCTCCCCCCACCCCCTTTACCCTCTGGTAACCACTAAACTATTGTCTGTGTCTATGAGTTTTTGTCACATTGATTTTGTATATTGCACCTTCACAGAACTTATTCATTAGTTCTATTTTTTGATGGTGTCTTTAGGGCTTCCTATACAGTGGTATCTCAGTTTTCAAGCGTCTCTGTTGACGGACATTTTGGTTGACGAACGCCGTAAATTTTATGGATCTATGGTATCATTAGATAGTAAAATTCAAGCTAAATTTGCAGTTTTAGGGGTTGATTTTAAAGGTCTGGAACGGATTAATCCATTTTGCATTACTTTCTATGTGGAAACCGTACCTCAAACATTTCAGAACTCAAACGGTCTTCTGGAACGGATTACGTTCGAAACCGAGGTACCACTGTATATATAATATCATGTCTCCTGCAAATAATGAAAGTTTTACCTCTACCTTTCTAATTTGGATGGCTCTTATTTCTTTTTTTTGCTTAACTGCTCTGGTTAGTACTTCACATACAATGGTAAATAAAAGTGGTGAGAGAGGGCATCCTTGTCTTGTTCCTGCACTTAGAGGAAAAGTTTTCAGCTTTTCACCATGGAGTATGGTGGGCTTTTATATATGGAAACTGTGGGCTTTTACATATGACCTTTATTATGTTGATGTATGTTTCGTGTATACCTACTTGTTGAGAGTTTTTATCATGAATGGATGGTAAATTTTGTTAACAGCTTTTTTCTGCATTAATAGACATGATCATATGATTTTATCATTCATTTTGTTAACGTGATGTACCACATTTATTGATTTACTTGTGCTGAATCACCCTTGCATTCCTGGACTAAATTCCCATGTTATCGTGCTGTATAATCCTTTTAATGTACTGTTGAATTTGGTTTGCTAATATTTTGTTAAGGATTTTTGCCTCTATGTTCATCAGAGATATTGGCCTATAATTTTTTTCTTGTTGTGTCCTTGTCTCATTTGGTATCAGGGAAATGCTAGCCTTGAAAAATAGAAGTGTTCCAACCTCTTCTATTTTTTGAAGAGTTTTATAAACTCTATAAACTTTTTAAAAAGTTTTATAAAGTTTTATAAACTCTATAAACTTTTTTAAAAGTTTTATAAAGGCATTAATTCTTCTTTAAATGTTTGGTTCACCAGTGAAGCTGTGTGGTCCTGGACTTTGTTTGTTAGGAGGTGTTTGATTACTGATTGAATCTCCTAACTAGTAACAGTCTGTTCAGATATTCTATTTCTTCATGATTCATCATTAAATTGTGTTTCTAGGAATTTATCCATTTTTTTCCTCGATTGTCTAATTTATAGGTGCATAATTGTTTATAGTAATCTCTTATGATCACTCTTCAAATTTTTTGAAGGGTTTCGGAAGGATTGACATTGATTCTTCTTTAATTGTGTGGTGGTTGCCCTCTCTGAAGCCATCTGGTCCTGAGATTCTATGTACTGGGAGGTTTTTGATTACTTTTATAATCCCCTTACTCATTATTGGTCTATTCAGATTTTCTAGTTCTTCTTGTTTCAGTCTTGGTACGTTATGTTTCTAGGAATTTATCTATTTCTTCTAAGTTGTCCAATTTGTTGGTATATAATTGTTCATAGTAGTCTCTTATGATCCTATGTATTTCTGTGGTATCAGTTATAACGTCTCCTTTTTCATGTATGATTTTATTTGAGTCCTCTTTTTCTCTTAGGGACTCGAGCAAAAGATTTGTTAATTTTTTAAAAAATATTTTCAAAAAACCAGCTCTCATTTTCGTTGATTTTATTCTATTGTTTTTCTCATCTCTATTTTATTTGATCTTTGTTATTTCCTTCTTTCTGCTAACTTGCTAACTTGGGCTTAACTTGGGCTTAGTTCTATTTTTTTCTTCTTCTAATTCCTTGAGGAGTAAAGTTAGGTTGTTTATTTCAGGTTTCTATTTTCTTGAAATATGCATTTATCAGTATGAAATTCCTTCTCAAAACTACTTTTTGCAGTATTCCATAGGATTTGTATGTTGTGTTTCAATTTTCATTGGTTTTGATGTATATTTTTATATCTCTTGATTTCTTCTTTGACCTATCATTGGTTCAGGAATGTATTGTTTAATTTCCACATATTTGTACAATTTCCAGCTTTCCTCTTTTTGTTGGTTTTTAGTTTCATACCGTATGATCATAAAAGAAACTTCATATGATTTCAATCTTCCTAAATATGCTGACTTGTTTTGTATTCCATAATATGATCTATACTGGAGAATATTCTGTATGCATTTCAGAAAAATGTGTATTCTGCCTTTGTTGGATGGAATATTCCACAAATGTCTGTTAGTTCCCTTTGGTCTAATGTATGGTTCAAGTCAAGTTTTTGCAGGCAATTAAAGTTAAGCCACTATCAACTTAAAAAGGGCTTTTTAATCTATGAGATGTTTCATGTTAAGTCTAGAGGTAACTATCAACTTGGTTAATTACTAGTAATCCTAATTTCAGAGGAGTTATTACCTCACTAATTTACATGTGTCCTACCTCATGATCCATCAGTATTTCTGCTATGGTTGTTGTTCTTCTATGTTTTTAAATCACTGGTATAAAAACTGTTATGTGGCTGTGTATTCACTATCTGGCAATTATTTGAGAATGTAGAACAGAAGCAACTTTTATTAAATCTTATTTTTGTATAACAGGCATCTATCCATCTTATAGTAAATATTTTTATGTAGCTGAAAACATTAAAAGTAATTTAGAATATTTCCATTTGAGATAACAGAGAGGGAATTATCTTGAGTAAGGTATATGAATATAATGTTTAATTTTATGTCAATTTGACTGGCCAAGAGGAGAACCAGATATTTAGACAAACATTCTGGGTGCGTCTGGGAGGGTGTTTCTGAATGAGATTAACATTTAAATTGGTACACTAAGTAAGCAAAATTGCTCTCTACTATTGTTGGGCTTCATCCAATCAAATGAAGGCCTGCATAGAACAAAAAGGAACTCCTTCTGCCTAACCGAGCTGGGACATGGGTCTTTTCCTGCTTTGGGCCCTGAACTAAAATACCAGCAATTCTTGGGTCTTGAGCCTTCCAGCTTTCAGACTGGAACTACACCATCAGCTTTCCTGGGGATCTAGTTTGTCAACTGCAGATATTGAGACTTCCCAGCCTCTACAATTGAGTAAGCCAATTTATGTATTTTACACACACATATCCTACTGGTTCTGTTTCTCTGGAGAACCTTTCCTATAATGAGGTACATCATTTTAAATAAATGTTTAAACTTTAACATAAATAACCCCTGATTACTGATAAGTTAGGCAAGCGTAGGATCCCAGTTAAGAATTAGTCACATTTTACTTGTGAATCTTGGAAATGGTAAATGACTTACCGAAATTCACAATTCACATATCTAGAAAGTTTTTGCATTAAGATTTGAACCCAAGTTTTCCACTTGCTAGTATTACGATCTTATCACTGTATGCTATATCTTTTTATGAGATGTCATCATTTGCAGATAAAATGTTTGTCCAACTACAAATTCATTAGTAGGTTTTTACTATTTGAGTTATCAGTGTTTTAACACAGGTGTAGAATTTTCATTTAATTTACATCTTTAAAGTGTCTTCAAATATTTCTGGAAATATTGAACAAATACCCATAAATAGATACATTTTACAACTAATATTGAAAAATTGTGGTTTATTGTTTTTTAAAATAAATTCCCTTAAAAATGGAGCAAAATAAAACTGTCGAAGAATAAAACAAACATCTAAAAGCAAATATCTAGTCTTTCCTGAGGGCATTCTATAGGTTTTTATCTTATATTGATCCTTGTTTGCTACACTTACTACAAATCTTTGGAAACGTAAGACTTGAACAGTGGCCAAAAAAGGCAGAACCCAATTGTCTAAGCAATTATGACATTTTTTACCTAAGCTCTCTGAAATAAATAATGGACACTCTTTTTTGGTTTTAGAGGTTGCTTTCTGTTACTTGAGAAAAGAAGTTATACATGTATGTAAATATATAAACCCATAAATCATGCAGTAATTCATTATGCTATCATGTAGTATATTTGATTCAACTAAAGTTAAACAGTAACTCCTCTCTCTCTACTGTAATATTTGTCTTTTCCCACAAGCCAAAAATAGGCAGAAAACAGAAGCATGCTGAAAGTCTTTCCCCTCACAAATTTCTAAGACTGCTGGGATAATAACTCACTTTTGTAGTTCATCCTCGAGTTTATCGAAATGATTAATCAGGTCTCTGCAAAACATTGCATTTGAAGCTCACACAATGAATAAACTCATGCAGTTTATAGAGCTGAGTACCAAGAATGAGCAAATGTTAAGTAGAGGAAAGATTAGGAAGACCGTGACTGAGTCTTTTCAAGTTGATTGTAGAGGAAAACACATTGAAATGGGAACAAAAATGCTGAGATGTTTGTTCAACTACAATTTTTCCTCTTTGATCTTTTTAAAAAACAAGATACACTTAGAAATAAACACTTAGGATTAAAAACAATGGAAATAAAAAAAAAAAAGATGTACTAGAGAAGACCTGGTAAAAGGAAAACTTAATACATGAATTTTTAAAGGCAGCTCCAAGAGCTTTCGAAGTATATAAAAGACTCAGCTAAATTTGTCCCAGGACAATCACGTATAATTTTTTTTTTTTTTTAATGTATGGGATATTGACTATTATAGTCTAAAGTAAACAATCAAAATTGCCTACACATCATCATGGGAAACATAATTTGCAGGGAGAGTAGGGGTGATTTATATATTCCTTTCTCCCTTGCATACTGCCTTAAACAGCTACTTGGCCCTGGCAGTGATCTGTATCTTGCTTTTTGTGTTTTCTTAGATGTCTGTAGAATATGCTCGGCAACTTAGTACATAACCTACAGCTGTAATACCCTGTTCCTTGGTAACCTAATGTTCATTAATCAGTGTTTGTTAAGTAGATAAGGTATGTAATGAGGTCAAGAGAAGCTAAGTATTTGGAAGCACCTTCATTAGGTTTATAGTGGACGTAAATGTGTTAAAAATGTCTTCAGTTTAACATAGACTTCAGAGGAGACAAACATTTCCCATTGAACTGTAGCTTCTGACCATCTCTCTTCCTTAAATCCCTGAAGATGGAGTGACCCCAGGCCTTACATTAACACCTCATGTCTTGTTCTATTGAAATCCATTGTATGTTAAAGGACAGATTCTTAGGTAGATGTATAAATAAAATGTAGCTCTATTTTGATGAAATGTACCCACACAAAACAATCTTCCAGAAGTAAAGGAAATTTATACATATATACACATGAGTGTGTTTATGTATATTTATGTCAAAAATTGTTTAAGATAAAAGATTTGGAGTGTGAAAGACTTATTACCTAATAATGAAGGGAATAGTTTATCAGAAAGTCACAATTGTCTAGAAACTATGTGCCTTAATAACATACCCTCAAATTAATTAAATTAAATGAAGATATTGACACATCCACAATCATAGCCATTGACTTTTAACACACTTCTCTTGGAAACTAATGGAGAAAAAAGAAAATTATTTGGATTTGAAAAGATAATTAAAATTTAATCTGGTTATATCTAGAACCTGTCCCTAACTATCTGATAATACATATTCTTTCAGACATGTTGATCATTTAAGCAAATGATGACAAAGAATAAACTGATAGCATTATGTTCAGATTTATAATTAATGAAGACGAAAGCAGTACACATTCCATTTGTGGGATAGAACTCTAGTGGTATTTTGGCATACACATTAGAAAAAAAATAGAAAATTAATGAACTACTCATTTAATTCAAGAAGTTAGAAAATGCAGACTTTAGAAGAAAATAAAGGGAGAAATTAAATAGAAAACAAAGTAATAGAGAAGACCAACAAAATCAAAAGCAGAATTTTTGAAAGGACTTAAAAAATATTGGACAAGGTGAACTCAGAGAAAGGAAGCATAAAATAAGCATTCAAAACAGAAAATAAAAAAATATTAATAGCTTTATGCTAGTATACTTGAAAATTTAGAGATACAATACTGTATTTCACAAAAATATAATTGGCCAATAGACTAAAGAATAACTATTCCAAATGAAACTTTAATAATTAAATTGAATTATTATAAAAATCTGTTCATTAAAAAAAAATCAGACCAACATGGTTTTATAAATAAGTTTACCAAAACTTGAAGGACTAGATAATCATTTTACACAAACAGATCTAAAAAAGGGGGAAAAGAAAAAGAAATGGAAATCACCCTGGCTCATTTTGTGGTGCTACAGTAATCCTCTCATCCAGAACAGTATTAAAAAGGCAAATTATATTGCAATCACTTGTGAATATAAATGTAGCTCATTAACATATTGACTCTAGCAATGTGTATCTATTATAGCCCAGGTGCTGTGTAGGATGCTTTAAATACATTAGCTAATTTAGCTAAGATGCTGAAGAATAATTTTTTTCACTCTTTGAGATAAAAGTATGAAAATAATATTAATGAAATACCTCTATTAAACATGTGATCAAAATATAAAATGAAAATTAGCCTGCAAACAAAGTAAGTTTCCAAGTAGCTCATGTATTTGTCAGTTAGGAAAAGTTACTTCACTTCCTGGTAAGTTTATTAAATTGATTGCAGCAGCTGAAGGAATGTGTCCAGAGAAAATAAACTTGTTTGACTATTAGTATTATGGCAAAAACAGTGCTTAGACGGTTGAAGAAATTGAGATATTGAGAATATCAATAGCCAATTAAAAAAACAAGTCAACTGAGTTCAAGTGGCTTTCCTTGTATTTTAATAAGTTGAGATGTTACTGTTACTGTTTATTTGAGGAATCAATGATGAGTTTGAAGTGACAGAATTGGCATCTATGAATAGTATGAATGAAATAACTATAATAGTATGAATGAAATAAATATGGCTGAGAATATTTTTCAAAGTTAAGAAAAAAACTAAGTACAACTTGTAGAATCTGCTAAGATTCATGAAGCAAAAACAGGCTTATTTGGACAAATTTTCAAAGTTTGTTAAAACAAGGCATTTGGAGCTCCCGGATGGCTCAGTTGGTTGGAGTGCGGGCTCTCAACCACAAGGTTGCCGGTTCAACTCCCGCAAGGGATGGTGGGCTGTGCCCCCTGCAACTAGGCAACTGGAGCTGAGCTGCTCCCTTCACAACTAAGACTAAAAGGACAACAACTTGACTTGGAAAACAAGGCATTTGGTTGTTCTTTGAATTGTTCATCAGCAGGTAGAGTGTGGAAAACATTTGAATCTATCATGCATTATTGAAACAGTAGTGTCAACTTTAAACTTCATTTGTTCTCATCAATTTAATCATTTCTGTGAAATTTTGTCAGAAATAGATTCTGAATATCCTAATATATATATATATATATATATCCTAATACATACTACCACACAGTAGTTTGATGGCTTAGTGGTAAATTTTTATTGCAATTTTTTTTTCAGGTCAGGGCTAATATTAATTTTTTTCTGAACAAGAACTGCCCTCAAGTTTTATTATCACACACTGAATGGCTTTGGAAATTAGTGTTTGCTACAGAAATGACAGTTCCTTGATGAATTTAAAATTACAAGGCAAAACAATGCTTTTATGTGAATCTTGTGCTGTGCTAGTTGACCAACATTGTTTGATCACAAGTAACGGCTAGCTGCTTAAAAACTTCCCATACTGTCAAACGTATAATAAAACAAAAAGTTAAATCTCCATTCCCTCAAATTTCTAGTGGATATATATTACTGAGCACACACTATAGCCTCAGAGATGGTTTGGGGTTCTTGATGCAACAGCAAAAGTAGATTCCCATATTTCAAAATCCTTTTCAGTATTCAATTGAAGAACTTCCAGCTCAGTGTTCAACTGGAAGTAATCAGTCTGCAATGTACTTCTCAGAGGGAAATTCAGAGCAATAAATGCCTACCTCAAGAAAAAAGAAAAATCTCAAAACAACTTTATACCTCAAGGGATAGAAAGGGAACAAACAAAGCCCAAAGTTAGTAGAAGGAAGAATATAAAGATCAGAGCAGAAATAAATGAAACAGACTGAGAAGACAATCAAAAAGATCAATGAACTAAGACTTGGTATGTTGAAAAGATAAACAAAATTTGTAATCCTCTAGTTCAGGTAGACTCACCAAGAAAAAGAGGACTTAAAAAATCAAAAATGAAAACAGGAATAATTACAATTGATACCATTGAAATATATAGGATCGTAAATTGGATACATTCACAGAAATAAATAACCTACCAAGACTGAATCATGAAGAAATAGAAAATCTGAACAGACCGATTACTAGCAAGGAGATCGAATCGAGGTAATTAGAAATCTCCCAACAAATGCATAGGATCAGATGTCTTTATCGGTGCAGTCTATCAAACTCTTCCAAAAAAAAAAATAGAAGAGGAAGGAACACTTCCAGATTTATTTTGTATGGCTAGAATTACACAATTCCAGATAAGACTCATCATGATCTCAGGTATCCAAGCTGATAATCAGAGGACTTGGTTTCAAAGGATAATGCAAGAAGGATGTTGAACTGCTTTGCAAATATTTAGTCATTGTTTCTGGTATTGCTTTTCCATCATTCATGGACTGATGTCCACTTACAAAAGATGCCAGGAGTCAGAGGACATCACCACTAGCCAACTAGAAGAACTACTGGGACAAGTAATAACCATGGTCAAATTGAGGCCCGACCATGAAGCCACCAACAGACACCACCTCAGTATCTTATATTAAACCCGATCCCCACTTGGCTCCCCACAGCCAGCACCCTTCAGTGTCCCATGCACCACACTTTTCCTTGCTCTTCCTGTCAGGGCATTCGTCCCCCTCTATCCTACTACTCAAATCTCCTCTGAGCTGGGCCACAGTGGTGCAGGAGGAAGGACCAGGAACTCATTATGGCTTTGGACAAATCAATGAACCTGTCCAGAACTGTTTCCCCAATTTTAAAATGGGACCAGTCATCCTGTTCTACTGTCCCCACTGAAATGCTGAGGGGCTCAAAGGGCGACAGTGTGAGTCTCTAGTGAGGGGCTAGGTGCTGAAAGGCCCTTTAAATAATTTGTCCACTTGCGAATATTTTTTGTTTTATATATATTTGGCTTCCTTGCCCAATCTCATAACTTTGAAGATTGGAATAATAAACACTCATCCAGAATAATTCCTTGTAGTTTTGATTTATATACTCAATCCTAATCATGTAGATCCAAAAGAAAGCAAGATAATGAAGTTAACTTTCTTCCAGAACACTAACAGAGGTATGAGTGGCTTCTAAATTACTGAGCTATCTATAGAGTTGTCTATGTTAATAATGATCTGTAAGAAAGTAGAAGCCATAATCTTAGTTTGGAAGCTGATAGCCTTAAGCCAGAGATGGAGAGTAATCCATAAACTGCAATACAGTCAGCCCTCCATATCCATGGTTCTGCATCCGGGGATTCAACCAACCAAGATTGAAAATATTTGAAAACAAAAAAGTTATGTTGTTGCTGACATGTACTCTGTACATGTACAGACTTTTTTCTTGTCATTATTCCCTAAACAGTACAACAACTATTTGCACATAGCATTTACATTGTATTAGATATTAAGTAATCTAGAGATGATTCAAACTATACAGGAGGGTGTACATTAGGTTATATGCAAATACTGCACCATTTGCTATTAGGGACTTGAACATCCACAAAATTGGGTTTCCTGGGAAGATCCTGGAACCAATCCCCCACAGATTCCAAGGGGCAACTATATTCAAATAAAATCACAGTCTCTCTCATCTCAAAAAGAACTTGGAGCCTGAATCCCACACTTTGTCAATTTCAGTTAAGGATGACAACCAGCAACTTGGCTAGTCAGCAAAACTCTCATAAAATGTTATACCTTCTAATGAAATAATGATCATCAGCCAACCAGACACTAGAGATTACATAGCTGAGAGGAAATTTCTTTCAACTTTCCTTCCTAAAGATCTATACTAGTACTGGGAACTGGGATTCTTGAATGTAAAGAAAAAAATATTTAAAATAGTTCATCCAGAGACCAGAAGCTCTGTTATGTCATAAAGTTTTTTAAATCCACTCAAAACTTTCCAAATAAACTGGTGGCTGAATACTTGTTCAGTAATTTCAGTTTGCAAGTGTGACCTCCCTTCATCTCTCCCTTCCAGCTTGTTATGTCAGTATCATGATTTTATAACATGAACAAATGGAAGCTAACTCCTGCTAGGAAATCAAAGCTTTGAAAGGTCATGGCAGAAGTGGACATAAGTTTCTCTCCGATGTCAGAGTTCTTGTGTGCTAGTCTTGTCTCTGTCCTAATTAAATTCCAAGTGAAGCTATTTCTTTCTCATGGGACAACTGCCTCCTGGCTGACAGAAGACTTCTCCCTTTAGGGTAGAGGTGGAGGGGGTTGGATCTTGACCTGTCTCCATGCCTCAAGGAGAACTAGAAAGATAAAATAACATCCCTTGTTTAGTACATGAAATGAACTGAGAAGTTATATGTTTAAAATATTTTCATGTTATAGAATAACTATAGTTTTTGAGCCTACCTTTAGTTATGTGCTTAGTAATATTTATTCAAGGATTTTACAGTTATTACTCACTGCAAATTAATTATAGCAATTGCTTAAGGAAAGGTAAGAACTATAACAATGAACACTTAGGTGTATAATAAAATAGTATTAATCCAACAATAACTGCTGCAAAGCATTTTAATACAAATGTCTGAATTAAAGATTTTAAAATAATTTTGTAAGTTTATCTATTTAATTCATTGAGGCAACCTTAATTAATAACAATATATGTTTCAGATATAAAATTCTATAATATAACATCTGTATATTACTTTGGTTGCTCCCCACCCAGTCTTAAATACTTGACCCACTTTACCTTCTTCATCCTCCCCCAAGCCCCCTTTCCTTCTGGTAACCACCATATTGTTGTCTGTGTCTATGAGTTTGTTCATCTGTTGCTTTGTTTTATATTCCACATATAACTGAAGTCATATGGTTCTTGTCCTTTTCTATTTGACATTTGACTTAGCATAATACTCTCAAGATCCATCCATGTTGTCTCATATGACAATATTTCATCATTTACAGACCAACGGAATAGAATTGAGATCCCAGAAATAAACCAACACAAAAATGGTCAACTAATTTTTTTAAAAGGAGCCAAAAACATACAATAGAGAAAGGAAAGGCTCTTCAATAAATGGTGTTGGGAAAATTGAAAAGCCACATGCAAAAGAATGTAACTAGACTGCTATCTAACATCATATACCAAATTTCATTCAAAATGGATTAAAGACTTAAATATAAGACCTGAAACAATAAAATACATAAAAGAAAACACAGGCACTAAACTTATGGACCTTGGTCTCAGAAGATTTTTGTGAACATAACCCCAAATACAAGGGAAGTAAAGGCAAAACTAAATGAATGGGACTACATCAAAAAAAGCTTCAACAAAACAAAAATGAAACCAATCAAATGGGAGAAGACATTTGCAAATGGTACCTCTGATATATGAAGAACTCATATAGTTCAACAACAACAAAAAATCCGATTAGAAAATGGACAGAGCACCTGAACAGACACTTTTCCCAAGGAGAAATACAGATGGCCAACAGATATATGAAAAGATGCTCAACCTCACTAGCTGTTAGGGAAATACAAATCAAAACCACAACGAGATACCACCTCATGGCTGTTAGAATGGCTACTATCAATAAGGCAAGAAATAAAAAGTGTTGGAGAGGATGTGGAGAAAAAGAGAACCCTCATACACTGCTGGTGGAAATGTAAATCGGTGCAGCCACAATGCAAAACAGTGTGGAGGTTCCTAAAAAATTGTGAATAGAATTACCATATGACCCAGCAATCCCTCTTCTGGGTATGTACATAGAAATTTTGAGAACACTTTGTAAAGATATATGTACCCCTATGTTCATTGAAGCATTATTCACAGTAGCCAAGACACTGAAACAACGTAAGTGTACTCCAACAGGTGATTGGATAAAGAAAATGTGGTACATATGTACATAAAAATGACAAAATATAAATCATTTTTGAGTAAAAATTTACAAAGTGTCCAAAAACCAGATGTATCTGTTTTGGTTTAAATATATACATAAGAAAAACGTTTTGACACATGAGTATTTTGTGCAAGGTAAACACAGAAGGGACATTAATACCTAAAGGAGTATTCCAAGTCTAGTTTCTTTGTGGAATTGTTTGCATTGATCCTTTACTTATTGCACACTTCTAAAGCAAACTTCATTCTAGTATGTCCACAGTTTTAAATACTAGTCAACCTGGTGGAAAAAAAGCATTGGCCTGAAATGAAAAATTACCCAATTCGCATCCTCATTGCACCACTTAAAAGTTGAACTCTAAACATGTCATTGAACTCCCCCAGCTCTCAGTTTCCTTTGTTTTAAATAGAGGAGTTTGTAATTCAGTGTCATTAATATCACCATTTAGGATGTTTCAACTTCTGAATTGGTGGGGTCGAAATTATTTGATAACGAACAAAGCCAATAAAAAGCATTTGTAAATCCCATTGTTTTAAAACTACGACAGAAAAACTTCAACCTGTGGAAAGGAGACTTAAAATTGAATTTTCCAAAAACCACATGTGAAGAGAGGTCTTTACTGACTTGCCACCATGACACGAGATTGCCAGAGGCTAGACCAGGAGTCCAAGAGCACACCTAACTGCTTATTTTGCATCAGTGTTGCTCTTTAGTTTTTCTGAGAGATGCCTTTGATTAAAGGTATCAGCAGCTTCTCACGAAAGAATTCGGGAATTAAGTCAACGGTGATTGATGCTCATGTTCACAGTATCAGAACAAAAATTATTCGCATCTAATTTTGTCGTTATTTTTTCCTAGGCCCCACAGATCTCAGCATGAAGAGGCAGTTGGCAACTGGCTCAGGATCCTCTAGCAGTTCAAGCTCCAGACCCCAGCTGAGTCCAACTGAAATCAATGCCGTGAGACAGCTCGTGGCAGGATATCGAGAATCAGCTGCATTTTTATTACGTTCTGCAGATGAACTGGAAAATCTTATTTTACAACAGAACTGACTCAAATGACGGGCCTATTCACTGAGGTCTAAATTTGCAGTTTCCACTAATGACGTTTTGATTTCCCAGCAGAGATGCTTGTGGTCTTACTGCAGTCTTAAGAGAAATACTTCCATTATGCCACATTGTTCTTGCTCCTTAAAGTGATGCATTAAGGTGCTTCAAAGGAACTCTGACCTCTGAAGTACTTGAGATACTTGGTGTCTAGCCGACCGGTTTTTTTTGTTTTTAGTGTGTCAGCATAACTAGCTGGGGCAAAACAAAAACAAAAACAAACAGAAAAAAAAGGTTGTATATTCCAAATTCAAGGATAAAAGAGAAGAAGCTTGTGGTATAAAACTTGTTCAAGATCCAACTGAAATATTAGTGGAATTTGCTACTGACCTATTGGACTGAAAGCTGCAGTACTGGCAAAAAATAAATAAATAAAAAGCCAAAATTTATTGTTGCTACAGGATATAACAATGAAAAGGATCTTGTATTTTAAATATATACATATATGTAATTTTTATAAAAAAGAAAACTTGTTTTTCATTCAAAATTGTCATTTTTACTTTGGTAACTTTTCCATAGGTCCTAAAAGAGAACTGTTTTGAGAAACTACTGTAAGTACCTTTTCCACATCCATTTGCCTTCTCCTCTTTCCAAATTCTTTCTACAAAGATAACACGATGCTGGAGAAAACAAAAACAAAAACAAAAACAAACAACAACAACCCTTGTCTACGTTCTTTAAATCATCATACCAGGAACTACTTCCAAGAGAAGCCTGCATTTCTGCACTCAAGCATTCCCACGCACCACTGCAGCTTTCCCATAGAGGTTTGCATCACAGAAATTTTTAATATTAAAAAGACCTATCACTGGGGGGGGAAAAATCACACCTTGGTTTCTTCCAGCTCACCCCAGATTGCCGCTGCTTGTCTTACAGGCCTCCTTACAGCAGCAATTGGATGTAGATGACTGAATGTTAAGAGATTGCAAGTGACAATCTGAGAATTTGCACTCTTGTGTGTAGTTTTCTTTTCATTTCTCTAGTTCAGAAATAGTTTCCAAAAAAGACCATTACCTCTCCTGATATGATTTGTATGATTTACAGTTCCAGGTAAAAATGATGTAAAGAACTCTCAGCAGATACAGCTGCAACGTACAATGAACTGTCCCCCCACCCATTTCCCATACTTTGCCCTTCCTTATTTCAGTATGTTGGGTACACATGAATGGTGTTTTCTCTGTGTACTGAGGCAAGCCTATTTTTAAAATATTTAGGAGAAATACATCAGTTTATGCTTCTTGTACAATTATTTTCTGTTTAGCTTTGGTTGCATTACAGGTTATTTGTGCATTCATGAATTTGCCTTATTTTTATGTAAAATTGATGTCATTCAGTTTTTGATAATGAGTTTAAGGCATCAGTGATATTTCTTACCTACTTGTTACATATAGTTTTTCAAGTAATGACTGTGATTGTGACCAAGTAATGTGCACTTTTTCTTGTAACTGTGGACATTGCTATGCTTTTTTCTTCTAGTGTTTCTAGAATTACTGTTCCTTACAGTTACGTAAACAAAAAAACAAACAAAAAAAAAACCTTTTGTGATACTGTTGGTGAACATAATGTGAAAATCTTATTGAAATATGAGTATTTTGGAAATACATAGATGCACAAACATCTCTTAAGGTGTGGATTTAGAGTTTGCTTATTTAAATGAAAATTCAAAAATTGAGGGCTGGTATAATTTTCTGTTTTGTTGGGTTTAATAAACAGATTTCTGTGTTAAAACAGCGATTGCGAAACCTTATAAACTTTCTGAATGATATACTTTTACCTTTTGCTTTTAAAACAGGAAATGGTATTTCACCCCTACAAAATTGACAGATTTGTATCTCAAGAATATCCTAAGGTCCCAGAGTCTCAACATTTAGTCTAATAAATAATTTATTCCAAGAAGGGATAAAGCAAAGTAGCAAACCCAAGAATATTTCATTTATTATTTAAATATTATTTAAGTATTTATTATCTTTCATTCCTCATTTTTGCATGAGTAATCTGGCTCTTTTAGTCACTCCAGATTTAGCTTGGGAGAAACATGCCTGTTATAAGAGCCTGTCTTATGCTTTGGGTTTTGTTGTAATACTGTTTGAGGCTTTGATATAGTTGTTATTTCACAAAGTAACACTTAGGTTTGAGTTCAGCATATACATAAAAAGATCCTTAATAGTGATAATAAAACAAATGGAGTCGAGAAGCTAAGTTCCAGCAAGGTACTCTTGTTTTTGTTAAATTTTCATCTTGAATTACAACACATATGCCCGTCCACTCAGGACTAAGTTCACCAGTGTCTTCTCTGTTTTGTACATTTATCTAAATGATGAGGGTATTGGGAATCCCATCATTTCCCTGGGAGAGCTCAGGTGCCAAAATGAAATATCACTTTTGTTCTCCATTTCCTTTATGACTTGTACCTGAAAATACTCTGGTGCATTTTATACACTGCCATAGGAGAATAAAGAGATTGGAACCCCTTTATAAAGCATTTTGGAGAGACTAGCCGTGGGTTCATATTGCCATTCAAATGAGGTGATAAAAAATTGTCATAAACACAGAGATCAAATACAAGTTTCTGTCACTTCTGTCAGTAAGCTTTCAGTACGACAGCAGTTTCTGGTCACATATGTATTACTTTATCACACTTAATAAGAAGTATTACACTTGAAATAATCACAGAGAATACAAACACAAACAGTTACTGAATTTTCTTAAATTATGTCATTCAAGTAAACACTCCAAAAAAGGGTCATCAGATATCAGGATAACCACTATTTACTGACTACTTACACAAGGAAATACATGTTGTTTCCTTTACTTCTCACAATAACCCCAGGAGATCTGGGTAGTCATTGTCCATTTTACAAAGGCGGATCATGAAGTGAAGCAACTTGCCAGGAGCTCAGAAATGGTGAGATGTGAAGTGACCGTTTGAACCTAGGCACACCTGTCACTTGTAATCTGCTGCCTCCCAGGTACTAAATAATTACATTCAGCCCTGTGACGTAGACCCAGGCCTTTATACTAAAGTTTAGCAGTTTTATTAGTTTAGATAAATAACAGTTATTAAAAATGCACTTGATGTCAAATAAATCATTTGACTGAACACAGAGTTTTATTCTGCTTATAGAGGTTTAATTTTCTTTCTTTCTTTCTTTCTTTCTTTCTTTCTTTCTTTCTTTCTTTCTTTCTTTCTTTCTTTCTTTCTTTCTTTCTTTTTAAAAATTTATTGGGGTGACAATTCTTAGTGAAATTACATAGATTTCAGGTGTACAATTCTGTATTACATCATCTATAAATCCCACTGTGTGTTCACCACCCAGAGTCAGTTCTCCTTCCATCACCATATATTTGATCCCCTTTACCCTAATCTCCCTCCCCCACCCCCCTTAACTCACCATTAATGAAAATCATATACGTAAAGCATGAAGAGAAGTCTGACTTTTTAAAAGGATGGGTGTCAGCAGTGAATCAGGGATAAAAGGAGAAAAGGGATCATTCAGTTAAACTTAGAAAGGTAAGTTCTGAACTGAGAAAGGTAAGTTCATTCGCATGAGATTTTAGTCTTGGGCACTATGTAAGTGCTATTCCTGTTAGTGTGATTAGTGTGATTAATCCTGAAACCATTAATACAAATACCATGCAAAGATTAATCGTTGTATGACAAAAATACTTTCTAATTTCATATGGCCCAGGTTACAAACTTTAGTTCATAGAAAAGATCCAAAAATAAAGCAGGTAAACATCAACATTATTTATCTTTTAAATAATGAAATTGTGTGTTTGGGATGCAGAAATTTGGTAAAGTAAGGATTAACCTACAGAAGATTACAATATTAATTATAGTTCAGCTCTTCTTGAAAACTTTTTTTTTTTAAGAGTTAAAATGCTACTGGTAGAGTAACATGTCCAGTGTTAAGGTCAATCACATAATAATGCTTCATTTTTCTGATTACAAAAGAAAATTGGGATGTACAGAAAAATAAGGAAAAAATAATCCCAGGATCCACAGAGAACCAATAAATGACATTTTATATCTTGAAGATTTTATCTAAATGGGTGTATTTGATATTATTGTATACAATGCATCCTCATCTGCTTTTCTAACCTAACAATATACTATTGATATTTTCTACATCAGGTATTCATCTTAAGTATTAGTTTTAATGGCTGTGTAGTACTACATTGTACAAATGCACCTGTATTAGTTTCTTATTGTGGCTGTAACAATTACCACAGACAACACAAATTTATTACAGTCCAATAGGTTGGAAGTCTCAGTGGGCTAAAATCTAGGTATAGGCAGGATTGTGTTCCTCTTTGGAGGCTCTAGGTGAGAATCCATTTCCTTGCCCACTCTAGCTTCTAGAGGCCATCTGCATTTCTTGACTAGTGGCCCCTTCCTCCATTTTCAAAGCCAGGAGCTTAGCACCTTCAAGTCTTTCTGTAACTCTTGACCTCTTCTTCAACATTTAAGAACCTTTACTCAATACACTGGGCCCACAGGATGGTTAAACAGGATGAGCTTTTTATATTAAGGTCGGCTAATTATCAACCTTAATTTCATCTACAAACTTAATTCTATAATGTGATATGTAACAAAATGTATTGACAGGATCTGATGATTAGGGTGTGGCTATCTTTGGGAGGGCATTATTCTGCCTATTATAGTACCTTAATTTCCTTCTTTAAAAACAAAATACTTGTCTGTACTCAGTTGTATTTGTCCATTCTCTTGTAGTAAAGATCCTAGATTAGAAGCACTGGTTTTTTGGAAATTTTGATGGTATTTTTCTCAAATGTCCCTTGTTCAAATTAAATGTAACAAATAAATATGATAAAAGTGCAGTTAAATCTTTCACGGGTAATGAAACAACTGTCTCTGGAGACTTTCCTCCACTTTGATTCTTAGAAATTACCTGAGATATGTTTGAAAAGGCTCCAATTCATTAGGCCAGAAGGGGTGACATGAGGATCCAAAGTTTAATTAAATTTTGTAAGCAATCCAACCACATTCATAAAATACCTACTGGTAATTACAAGTAGAGTTTTATTTACGCTGAACAATTAAAAGACATTTTAACATTAAATGTTATTAGATGGCAGGTCTTTTAAAATTAAGAGTTTGGCAATAACATTTATTGAATTTAGGATAATCAATTGAGTTTAGAAATTAAACCTCTTTGCTTTTATTTCTTTGCTAGAAAACTATTTTTCTTTACATATTAAATGTTTTAGTTCCCCTCATTTTTTTTTTCTTTCAGAGGCCATTCACTGAAAAAAGAGATCAAAGATAATTCAAAACCATTTTTAATGCTATGAGCGAAAAAATACAATGAATGCATAGACCACAGAGAGCGAATGCTATTACTACCAGTGTGGGGTTGGCACATGTTTTGTCCCTTGGAAGTTTGGATTTCTCATATTTGTTTATTGAGGGATGGATTTGATCAGGCTGCCTGTGAGAAATGCCTTCTAACTTATGTAAGGTACTCCACTGCAGTGACAGAACAAGTGGCCAGAGATTTCACAATATTTTTTCTTTGTTTCTTTGCTGGTGGAAGGATTCAAAGGTATGCCATGAAGTAAACACCATAGAGTAGTAACAGACTCAGCTCATTTTAATTGTCACTTTAACCAGTGTGTATTCTCTGACCTACTATGTGCTAGGCATTGTCTCTGGTACAGAAAATCTATGCTAGCTCTCAAGAGTCTCATACACGTCTCATCTAGTGGAGCAGAGGGACAGAAGTGCAGATGGTTATAATACAAAAGGATGAAGAGTAACAGTGCAACATGTCATGAGAAGAACATGCTGGACAGATCAAAGGAGGGCATAGTCCCTGCCATGGTGGGGGAGGGGAGTGCTAGGGGGTAGATGGTCACACAGATTGGAGCTGTGGGGAATACTTGGCAAAACTGTTGAGTACGTTTGGAGAGGATAGAAGAAGAAAGAAAGATGTGTCAATAAAGGGCTTTTCAGCCACAGGAGACAACACATGAGGACAGAGGAGACATGGAATAGCATGGCATGCACAGTAACTCACGCAGTTGAGTGTTGCTGGAGGACAGAACCTGAGAATGAAGAGAGATCCCTGGAGAGGAATGAAGGAGCCAGATGTGCAGGGCCTGGCCTGCCATGCTAAGCACATCGGTTGTTTCCTGTAGAGGATGAAGACACACTGCTGTAGTAGTGGAGTGAAACATGTCTGTTGGCTTCTCCGTTGACTATGTGCATGAATTTCTGGGGAAGGAGACGAAGTAAGGCTGGATCGATCACGGGACATCCCTTCCCCAAAGTAAATGAAATTCCTAAATGTAAAAACCAAAAGTTATTACATGAGCAGCATAGCAACAAGGAAGGAATGAATGGCTTTGTCCCCTAGACATTGAAGAGTGGGAGCCAGGAAAGTTTAGTCAATGTCACATATTCCTGTGACTTCTTTCTCAGGAAACAGATTCAAACAAAGACAGATGAGTGGGAAAGAATATTGAAAACCCCACTCTTAAATCCCTAGTTTGGAAGGGAGAATGAGGAGCGGCCCTTCAAGAATACAATCCCCTGCCCTCATAAGCCTCCAGAAATAGAACCGCTCTCAGGATAGACTTGACTTTTTGGGTGTTCTCTGGTGGAAAAAAAAGGCTGAACAGTAAAGGCAGGAAGATGGTGATACCCAGGGCAAGTTTTCTACAAAAATAAGTGGAGATCTCAGCCAGCATTCCCGTCTTCAAGTCCTGTCCACTTTTTCCTCTCCTTTACCTCCACCCCACCCCTGATTACAACACAGCAGCCCAAACTTAGGAGCCCCCATTGGTCATATTTGCCTTTTATAAGAGGGAAATAGGCAAAGATGCTGGGGGAAAGGGTTAGGATTCAAGAGTAATGGATTACTGGGTCTCATTGCCTCTGTCAAAAGCAAACTTTCAAAAGGTCCACCCTGAAACTTGGGGATTTGGGAATCTTTAGACAAATACCCATCACCAAATACCAGTGGCATCCAATCCTGTCTAAGTGTAGTGAGTTATGAAACTGGACTACCAGTGATATTGCAGAAGAAAATCACAAACTGGTACCCCGATCTCAAAGGCCAGCAACACATCCCAGGCTCCTGCTCTCCATACCCTCAAGTAAAATAAAAGCCAAGGGAACTGGAATACCTAACTACCCAGCTGCATGCAGGTCGAAGAGAAGAGGTCTGAGTTTCAGAGAGGGAGAAAGAGATGCCAGGGAGCATTGAATCATACTGAGGAGAAATAGTACATTAAACAATGACCCACAAATATGAGTAAAATGTAAAGCAACAGCATAACACCTACATATCCAACCAACAGCAAAGAATGGGAGGAAGGAAGATGGACAGGGAAGAAGACTTTGTAAAAATTAAAAATATATATATTTGAAATAAAATAAAACTTCTACAATCAATGCTTTTCTTGTAACAGTCAACCATAAGACCAGGGAACAATTTTTCACCTCATTTGACAACCCTAACTTATAACAAGGTCCCCTATGACAAACCTTTCATTATAAGGAATCTTTCATAGATAGCTATTAAAAACAAAATAGTCTATTACTGCACACATTTTCTATCCACTATAGAAACATAGGAGGGATGCGTTACATTTCACACCAGACCACGGAGAACATATGAAGCTGGGAAAAAAGACCATTGAAGTCTCTGTAGCGGGCCTGGCACAGGAGAGGGACCTGTTTGACAATAAAACTGCAGCCTCATAACACGGTATATGTGTTGGGTTTTGTTTTAGTTTTGCTGATGACATAAGAATTCCTCATGAGTTGTGTGTTTCCTTTGGAAGATGTAACAATGTGACATTTGTACTCTGTGTGTCCCTTGAAGAGTGGAGTAGTGCTGGACCTTAGAGCAGCAGGAAGACTATGATGTGCCTGTCCCACTCCTAAATCAATTATCCTCCTTCTCTTCATTATTACACAGCTCGGCTACAGATACTGCCAATGCCAAAGGTCAAATTCAGATTTCTGCATAAGATCTTTGAATCAAACAGGAAGTCATACTCCTGACTGGTGCCTGCAACGTCATGTTTGGATAGGATTTCTTTCTCACAGGACGTTTTGCCCCACAGGACTTAACTGGTGTGTCCTTCTTCCCAAAGCCACTGATAGTTGGGAATCTTTCCTCAGAGCAGCCCACCCCTCACCTGCTCATTGGCCCCGGGGGAGTTGCTGTAGATGCTTTTAGCCACAGTGACCCTTGGGCGAGGCTGAAGCCTGGAGGGTAAGGAGAAACAGCTGGAAACAGAAAAGACCTTTGTGAATTGGGGATTTGCCCATAAATAAAGCGGGTCTGCTCACAGGGCACCTTGCTCAGTGGCCAGTCCTTCAGGCCACGAACATCTTCTCATTAATCTAAACATCGCTGCTGGTGTTGTGACAGAAGGCCAGCACTAGTGACACTTGAAATGAATCCTAAATATACAGGCAGATATGGATGCTCAGAAAGGAAAACCTGGTTCAGTTGGACAAACCAACATGACACAATCATTTATCACCCTCTTCACCACCTCAAGCCCCCTTCAATACATCACTAAATAAAAAGCAGAATGTAAGAAACTGCACAGGTACTCTTAGTATAGTACATACGTATAAGCACATAATATTTATGCTTAGAAATACAAGTTTTAGTGGACAATTTTGTAAGCTTTTAGGAAACCACTGTCACATGCAATATTGATTTATTTGATCCATATCATAGAGAAGACAGAGGTTTTATAATCACATTCTGAAACTGAAGCTCAGACTTGGGACTCTCCTAACTGTTCCAGCCAAGACAAGAAGCCAGGTCCCCTAATTCTGAATCCTGTGTTTTCCTTGCCTCCCACTCTCACCCAGTCCCATTATTTCACATTGCATTTCAAAGAATTCTTTTACATGTTACAAACATACATTATCTATGTTTTCCTAATGATTTATGATACCTATCCTTTGACACATTTATAACCTTTGAAATATTCAAACCAAAATATCTTGATGTTCTCCCCTCCTTGGCATGTAGATTGTTGTTTTTTTTTTCTTAATAAAAATTCATTAGGAAAGTTGTTCAACCAAAATGTCTGAAATGCCTGTAACCTGCAGAACCCCACGCTCCTCTGGAGTCAGAAGTGGATGATTTAGTAATAAACACATGCTTCTGAATGGTCTGCAAGTCACCAATGAGGATTTTGGCCCAGGCCTTATGCTGACAGCCACTGGGCCAGATCTATTTGTCCATGCGTAAAATGAGAATAAGCTCTTGCACAAATACAAACATGGCAGTAAATATGAAAATAGAACAGGTTTTGAGGTACACACTAATAACATTTAGAATCTCAGAGTACTATTCCTTTTTGCATTTCTATTTGAAGCCCTCAGCAGTGTTGTTTAGTTTTGGAAAATAAGAACAATTCTTGCCAGACCAATGTAACCAAATGAAAAGTAAAAACGTAAATAAAGCTGCAATGATAATTGGAGCACATATGTTTTTATGGATAACTGTTTTCACATTTTTTTGGTAGATACTCAGGAGAAGTCATGATGGGTCTTATGGTAATTCTACTCTTAATTTTTTGGGGAACCTCCACACTGCCTTCCATAATGGCTACACCACCATGGAAACAACCAGTGTCTTTCCATAGATGATTGGATAAAGAAGATGTGGTATATATGCACAATGGAATATTATTATGCCATAAGAAAAGATGAAATAGTGCCATGCGACAACATGGATGGATCTTGAGATTATTATGCTAAGTGAAATAAGACAGAAAAAGTCAAGAACTATATGATTTCATTGATATGTGGGATATAAAACTGAAAGCAACAAAGGAACAAGACAAAAATACAAAAACTCATAGACACAGACAATAGTTTATTGGTTACCAGAGGGTAAAAGGGATGGGGGTAGTTGATGAAGGTAAAAGGAATGAAATATATGGTGATAAAAGGAGAACTGACTCTGGGTGGTGAACACACAATGTGATATATAGGTGATGTATTACAGAATTATACACTTGAAACCTATGCAACTTGACTAACCATTGTCACCCCAATAAACTGTAATTAAACTTTAATTGAAAAAAACAAGAAAACTAAAAATGTAAGTACTTGCCCCACTATTTACAGGAAACATGCTTCTTAGTACCCTACTCTGAACTTCTAGGCAGAATGCAATATTCATAGATGATCTAAAAGGTTGCTCACACAAGGTCCCTGTTGGGTCTGCATGTCCACTAAAAGCAACATAGACTCAGAAAATGAAGTTGAGCGAGACTTAATTTTTAATCTGTTTGCTTGCTCTGTTTTGGACACAGTTATTTAGCAATTGGATAAAGAGACATTTGAAAACAAAAACAAAAACAAAGGATCATACATAAAAGTTGAATTTACATTGTATGGATTATTTTTGCTAATTCTTTAAGACTCTGATCCAGACAGGCACCAAATCAGTCACGAGGCCTCCTTTCCCCTGCTGAGCCGTGGGATTCCTTCTGTGTCCCATCCCCTTCCTCTGTCAATCACCTCCTCT
Organism: Rhinolophus hipposideros; assembly: GCF_964194185.1. Taxonomy (NCBI): domain Eukaryota; kingdom Metazoa; phylum Chordata; class Mammalia; order Chiroptera; family Rhinolophidae; genus Rhinolophus; species Rhinolophus hipposideros. Next base: position 32,290,521 of record NC_138063.1, read on the forward strand.
CTTACATTGAAATAATACCCATGACTAATACTTTCTGAGCTCTTACTATGAGGCAAGAATTAAGGGTTTTCCATATATTAGTTCTCAATCCCACTGTGAATTCAATTATATATATCTTAGTATCACCCCAGTTTTGTCCATGAGGAAACTGTCCATGAGCACCGGTGGCTTAACAACTTGTCCTTCACAATATACTAGCAAGTGGTGAAGAGGTGATTTGAGCTACTCTGTCTAGCTCCAGAGCCCATGATTTTGGCCACTCTGTTGAAATACCTGTGCCCTGTATTCCATAATTCTATAAGAAGTTTCCACCAAACACAGTAAAACCTTAGCTCTTATTACTTTTTTTTTTAAGTGAAAAAGTAAGATCAGTGCAGGATTTTCTACTTTTCTGCAGTATCAGATCAAGTGTATGATGCCCTGGTCCATAAAGGGGTAGGAAGTATACTTGCTAGAACAGCAGGTATATATATGTGTGTATATATATATATATATATATATATATATATATGTATGTATATATGTATATGTATGTATATATTTGTGTGTATATATGTATATATACACATGTATGTATCTATATGCATATGTATGTATATATGTATACATATATGTATATATGTATGTATCTATATGCATATGTATTTATATATGTATACATATATACGTATATATGTATATATGTATGTATATATGTATACGTATATATGTATATAAAATTTATATACATATACAGTGGTACCTCGGTTTTCGAATGTCTCCGTTGACAAACATTTCTGTTCACAAACATTGTAAATTTTATGGATCTCTGGTATCATTAGATAGTAAGACTCACGCTAAATTTGCAGTTTTAGGGGTTGATTTTAAATGTCTGGAATGGATTAATCCATTTTGCATTACTTTTTGTGGGGAAACCGTGCCTCGGTTTTCGAATGTTTCAGAACTCGAGTGGTCTTCTGTAACGGATTATGCTCAAAAACCCAGGTACCACTGTATATGTATGCATGTATGGATGAGGAAAGCGGTATTATCCACATTTTGCAGACGAGAAACCTAAAGCACAGGAAGGTGCTTTTCCAATGCCAATCAGCTAAAAAATAGCAGAATCTTAATTACCATGCAACCCTACCTTGCTAATAATTTCACATCAGTGAAAAATCTTAAGATTTACATAAAGCCTTGACCTATGATCATAAAATAAAATGAACTCACTATAAATACAAATGCACATGCCTAATTCCTGATCCCTTTAATTTTCTAATTCCAAAAAGAAAAATATGCCATTTTTAAGCCATAAATGCCATCTTTATGCCAGTCTATACTCTGACCCCAAACAATTCTTTACGCTAGAGCAGTATTTCTCAGAAAAAAATGATGCTGAATTAATTCTGAATAATCTTTTAGTTACCTTTTCGTGTGGAGAGGAGGACAGAGGGAAATATGCAAGATGTGTATTTTTTTCTTCAGATGTGTATGTTTTAATTGTGAAATTGTTGACACTTTCTCTCATCTTATTCAGCAGTGGTTGTCATATGAATAGGGAGCACCTAACACTGGGCAATATCCGTGGTCTGGGCCAAGGCTCAAGGGCAAATTGAGGTAGGCAAACCACCGGTCTGCATACTTTTTATGTGTGCTTCCACTTTTCTTTCCTCCCAATTCCCTCTCATCACCCTCAGTTCTGCAGTGTACTTCCCTGGGTACCAAACTGACCACTTAAAGTGATGAAAGGTGTTTCTATAGTGGCAGAACTGCCTGGTAAGGACAGAGAAAGGGCAGAAAAGAGCGAGCCCAGCCTTTATGCCAGTCTATATCTCTCAAACGCCAAACAATTTTTTATCCTAGAGCAGTATGTTTCAGAAAGTGTCACCTTAATGAGCTAGGGTATGTTAGATTAACTAAACAAGGAGACGATTACATCGGTATCGTGCTCATGCAGGGGTGGCCTGCTAAGTCAGCCAAAATCTATGCCTGTGAATGTCTCAAGTTTACAAAATCAAAACGCTAAGGACAACTAATCCCAAACAGCCCACTAGGCTTTAAGCTATAGTCAATCAAGTAATTTCCTTTCTTTGTTTTCTGTACTTTATCTGTGCAGGTTTTTCCCCGGGCTCCAGTTGACAGAGTGCTCCTAACTGCTTCTGGTTTGGTGCTACCCTGTTGAATCAATTTTTACTCAAACAGATTTTACTCTTAAAAGGTGAACTGTGGCATATGAAACATATTAACAATGTGTACGTGTTAACAATTTAGACCCCTAAGCACTCCCATAGCTGTATCTGAATCAGCATGGGGGTGGGAGGGGCCCAGAGTAGTTAGGGCACAGCAATCTGCCATTTTTGTAAGCTCTCCCAGGTGATTCTGAGACTACTTAATAGTTTCAAAACTTCTAACCCAGACCAGAGAAAGGGGATAAATGGGTTAATAAGTGGACATGTTTGAAGGAAAATAAAGTGACATCCTGAGAACCCAGAGTTGAGAGATGCTCTTACTAGTGTCTCTGGGAGGTGCGGCCGCGTGCTCTCCGCGCCTCAAAGTCTTGCCTCACAAAATTGAGGAAATCAAGGACTTCCTGCTCAAAGCCAGGCGAAAGGACAAACCTGTCACATCAAGAAAGATAAGGATAATGTGAAGTTTAAAGTTCGATGCAGCAGATATCTTTACACCTTGGTCACCACAAAGAGAAGGCAGGGGAACTGAAGCAGTTCCTGCCCCCAGGTTTGGCAGTGAAGGAGCTGAAATGAATTAGACATGCTGATCTGAACTGTATTAAAATATTAAAATTAAAGAGAGAGAGATAGATAGAGATAGAGAGAGAGAGAGAGAGAGAGAGAGAGAGAGAGAGAGAGAGAGAGATGCTTCTACAATGTTATGCTCTTGAGAAGCTCTGAACCCTGTGGCTACTTTCCCAACAAATGAACCACCTCTCTCTCACCCCACAGACTCCACTTTATCCCTTTGCAGCTTCTGGTCTGACAGAAGGATGGCCCCTGGCCATGGACTTCTTCTGATTTATAACAAGAATAGACTGGGTGGTTAGGACAGTCCAGTCCCTCTCTGTCCAACAGGGTAGAGACGAGTTTCTGGCACCCTGAGCTTTCCTGGATGCTTTTTATCACAGAATTAGTGCAACATTTGGTGATTGGGTTCCCTTATACTTCAATTACTGATTCTTTTATTGATACACATGTGTGTATATATATATATATATATATATATATATATATATATATATATATATATGTAGATATTTTCCAGATCAGGGGTCATAAAATTATGGCCAGTGGGCAAATTCCAGCCTGCTTATTATTTTTGTAAATAAAGTTTTATTGAAAGACAGCCACATTCATTCACTTATATGCTGTGTATGGGTGTTTCCACATTATAATAGAGAGTTAAATAGATGTAACAGAGACTATATGCTCCATAAAACCAAAAATATTTACTATTTGACTCTTCACAGAAAATGCTGGTCAACTCCTGGTCTAGAAGATTATATTATAGATTATAGTTATCTACTGCTATTACTGTGTAGCAGACACTTTACTAGGCCCCTTTTAAAGTTTCCTTTAATGCTCCCAATAACTTTGCTACTTATATTATAATCATGATATTCCTGAGGAAAGGGCCTTAGAGAGGTCAGCCCATATAGAATTTGAGGACTGCCTCTTCATCCCAAGAGAAGTCTTCCTGACCACCTGGCCATCCCTCCACTCTAACCTATTTCATTTTCTAACAATTATGAGTTCCTACAATCATTTTATTTAGTTGATAATTTCTACGTGGATCTTCTGTCTCCTTTCAGTGGAATGCAGTCTCCTTGCAAGGAGAGTTTTTGTTCCATTCACTTTTTCAACTCACAGCCTGGATAAAAGTCAAGCATGCATGTTGCTGCTCAGTCAGTAAGTATTTGATATCTAGCTCTCCTAGTAATGATAAATGTTTATATTGTCTTCTTTCCTAAACTATAACATCTGGATAGAGACTGAAGTATATAGTAAATTTCTATTTACTTATTTAGCAACAGTGGAAAATACTTTCTTGAAATCCCAGGAAGCATATAAATACTCTGGAGGAGAACTGGGCTAAGTGTCGATTTGGTGCAATATAGCATATTTGGCAAATTACCACAGTCACTCTTTTGGGGACTTAATAGAGTTAATCAGGAACATATATGTCAGGAAAAAAGTACCAGCTTTTCACTTAAACAGTTAACTCCAAATCAACATGATAGGACTCCTCATTTAACCCCTTAGAAGTTTGGGAGTTCACAGATTGCTACATCCTGCCCCCTACTGGAAGAGAGAGTAACAACAAACAATAACTAGTAGTTTAAAAGCATTTCAACAGTTTTTTAATCTGGAAACAAAATTTTTCACTGTGCTAGAGTAAATTACATACTCAGTTGCATTCTCCCCTCTATTTCCTTCTACTTCCAAAATAAACAAACAGTGAAGCAACAGGAATATAAGATGGCTTTCCAGTGAAATAGGAAAAAAAGAAGCCTAATACAGGACATGTTTTAAGAACAAAAATAATCTTTTATTTTTGTATAATTATTTAAAAAGTGTGAGCTGTTTAGTAATTATTTGTTTATATAAACTCTTACTATCTGGCATTCTCTTGAAAAATGTAATTATAAGGGTTATCTGACTTCTAAAAATAAAACATTTTCTGAATATTAGAGATAGCACATATTCATATTACATTAACTCATTTACTTCAGTTTCTCTTTAACTCTTAATAATATATAAATGTAGCCCTTGAATTTAAAAACACTCTCATAAGATACTATTAATATGTTCCTTTTATAGATAAGACTGATTTTTTTCTTCTGCCCAAATTTGTCCCTTCCAGTTCCATAACTCACCCTACCAAACCCCATATCTATGTGGAGGTAAATAAAGCCACCCCTAACCCATAATCCTGTGCCCACCCAGATGAGGACACCATTCTACAAACCAGCATTTTGACATCTGTAGGTATACAGCTTTAATCAATAATCTGCACTATATATTTTTAAGCATTGGCTAAATAAGCCAACTCCGCATTGCTTTCAAGCTGACATTTCCAAAATCTTGTTTAAAACGTCTGATATATGACCCAGACAGTCTAAGAGACAGATTTACTACCATATCTCCCTGTACCTTTAACCCCCACCCTTGTGCTAGGTAAATTACAATATTATAGAACAAAGCGTCTATGCCTCCCAGTTATGGGTTAATGCTGTTCCTCTAACTTTAGACTGTGACACAAGAAATTTCCATGTGGAGAATATATTGTTTCTTTTGTAAAACTGGAACCAAGTTCTTGAGTTGAATGTTTCTATATCATAAACCAGTCTAAAGCTATAAGCCTATATACTAAAGACAGTTTTCTCAAAATCACAACAAGGCAAAGCTTTTACTTTTTAGTGGGATTTTACTGGAGGGTAGGAAGAACCATTTTGGTTAAGAGCATAAACTCTGAAGTCAGATTGCCTGCTTTCAGATTCCAACTCTCTTATATACTAGCTATGTAACTTTGGGCATGTTATTTTACCTTCCTTTGCCTCAGTTTACTCATCTGTACAATGTGGGTATCAAGGATACCTGCCTCATAGGGTAGTTGTAGAAGCAAAAGAAATTCACCCATAAAAAAATCCTCAGAACTAGGCCTGACACACAGTACGCATTCAAGACATGTCTGCAGCAAATTCGTTTCTGCTCCTGACCCTGTTGACAGGAGACTCAGAGCTACGGGAAATGTCCCACTCTTTTGCTGTAACTAATTCATCCCAGATACCATCTTCGTCTGTCCCCCTCCTTCTTTGATTTACTTAATATAATTGATCTGTTTAGTATCACCTTTATTAATATAGGCTGACTTTAAATATTTTAAGGACTTGAACAAGATTTAAATTATAAATAAAGTAGATTAAATTAAGCTTGGCCTCTTTGGCCAATTATTTCAGACCAGGTTACTTAATATTCTGCTTTGTAAAATACTCTTAAGTAAGGTGACCTAATTTCAGAAAACACATCTTAGAATATGATGATCTTCCGTGTGCAGGAAAATCCAGAATTAAAAAAATATCTTATCTTCATATGAGGCTACTTTGATGGCACACATTGCTGTAATTGTTTAATAAATCCATAAAAAGAGATACCTCTTAAAACGTCAAATGTGCTGATGGGTTTCCATGTTCAGTGAAACTCACTGAACATGGAGCAGAGGACAGCTATTGTCCACTGGCCCTGAGTTTGGAATACATTAAAATCAAGCTTCCCGCAGAGTCCAATTCTGGTTAAAGGGTGTAAGAGGGAACCCAGTATGGAGTTCATCAGAACAGACTGATCTGGTTTACATGAGACGCTTAGAGCCCTCCTGGGGGAAATGTGGATAAAACTTGTCAAAATGGATTGGTGTCCTCATGACTTAAGCTCTCAAACACAAGTGAGGACAAAGGCTGTCTTTAACCCTTGGGGAGTGCCCCTCCAGATAAATGGGGATCATTCCTCAAGGGTTCTATTCTGGGACCCTAATCGCTGGGGATACAATGTTTGGGCTGCATAACAAGAAGGATTAATTTTATTGCTCTCTGATCAGCCTTAAGGAAGTATTTCAAGTTTCAAAAGGAACGTGCCTGAAAATGAAAAAGGTGGAAAAAAAATGCAACACAAGAAACTGGATGGAGCAAGTTTGTCTTACTGGGGAAACGGAGTGGAGATGGCGACAGGGTTATTAACAAAGGAAGAAAACAGCAAGAAATACGCATTATCATTGTTCACTATCAACCAACTGAGTGTGACTAAGGGAACTATTCAGGAATGCCCACAGGTGACAGTTAAGGAATAATTTTTAGGAGTGGAAAGAAAGAGAAAATGCTAGTATTCTAGTGGATTCACTTAAGGGGTAATACTAATATTCTTGTCACCCTTGTTATTTTTCTCTTAGGCAGTGAAAGCTGGAGAGTGTTATTTATAGTATAAATAAGATAAGGGTACTGCCTTCCAGAACGCATTGTTAGAAGACACACACTTGAAATGTGAAGTCATCTGTCCCCACCTGCAAATGGTATTTGTGCCCCACACTACACTGAAACAGTACTCAATACTTCTCACAGCTCAGAAGGAATCCTGTATTACCCAAAGTGTTATTCTTAATGTATATTTAGGGCTCTCATATGGAGGAAGATGGGGATAGCAAAAAGTAACATCACAGAATTACCAGAAAAGTATTTAATACCTTAAACAAATGGGCCTGTTGTCTAAAACTTATTCTTCTCCACAGAACAAGAAATGTGCTCCTTTATTGCCCGGCCTCATTAACTTTTTTCTTCCTCCTGGATTCCCCCCTCCTCCACCAACCAAACTCAAATGTCTCCACCACTTATTAGACAAAGCAATTCAATACCCCTCCCAATTCTGCATGTCATCTTCATCCTCACCACCATGAGCCTCAAGGTCATGACCGTAACAAACATTATTGTGTACTTCCATGTCCAACACTTTTCTAACGATTAGCTCACTTAATCCTCACAAAGACCCAAAGGGTTTAGTTTTATTATTATCATGTGCATATTTTAGGCGTAAAGGTGAGATAACTTGACAAAAGTTAGATAAATTGTACAGTTGGAGATAGAGTAGGGCCTTCAGATGCAGGCAGCTGAAACTCCAGTCTGTGGTCTTAGCTGTGGACACTGCTTCTGATGTCACATTTCCCATCCTACTTAGCAACTAATGGCCCACTGGTTAACAGTACACAGCTGCCCATACAATGCAATAAAAACTAGTAATCTTTTTTCTACTATAAAAGGTTAAATAATGAAATAGTGCACAGAACATCTGAACCTGCCAAAGGGAAGGCCTCTTCAGTAAAGTCTTTACATAGTGAGCTGAGTTTTAAGAGATGCATAGAAGTTCAACAAGCAAAATATGACACTGTAGCTATAGGCAATGTGGAAATGTGTGATTTATGTTGGAATCTGTGAGACTTTTGATTGGAGGACAAATTATTTGAGGAAGAATGGCTAGAGCTGCAGCTAGAAAAAAAAAATAAAAGAGAGACTCAAGGCAAGATAATAATTGGCTTGAATACCAAAATAAATATGTGATTAAATTTAGGTAGTAGAATTTCAGAGATTTTTAGAAGGGAAATTAATCAGATTCATATTTTGGAAAATTCCAAGTGCACAATGGAGAATAAATTGGAGGAGGTCAAAAAGTTTGTGTGTGGAGTAGGCATAGGGCTGGGTGCAAAGATATGAGTTAAGACACTACGCTTGTTAAAACAATAGCCTTAATTTCATTCTCAATTCCAGATTCCCAAAATATCTTCATTTCTTTTTTTTTTCTTTTCTTTTGTAAAGGCAAGTTATTGCAAAAATCATTTTCCTTAGATATTATTCTTTTAATCAATGTTCAATATTTTCCTCTTGTGTTATAGAAGAGAAATCATCAGAAAGCAATCAAAAACTAATTTATTATTTTTCCTTAAATCTATTTTCCTCTGCTTCAAATTCCTACTCTTAGGTTCATCCATTCATTGATTAAACAAATGCTTGCTGTGTGACTACTACCCAGTAGGCATATAAAGCTATTCCTTCCTAATTTTTCTCTGCCTTAAGATGGATTGTTACCTTTTGGGGAGGGTTGACCTAACTGAGACCTTGAGGCGAGATTTTAACACAAGGTGAGAGGGAGAATTGCCCACTGAAGGCAGCCCTCAAGTGAAAAGGCCAGATCTCCAGCTAGAATATGCCTGGGGAGATTTCTCTCCTCTCTCTCTCAATGCCTCTGATCTTTGATAAATCTAAAAATATTTGGGAAGGCTCCAGAAGGTCAGAGATAATATGATCTTTGCCACAGAGAAGCAGCCTGGAAGCATGGCAAAGAGGTCACTTGTGGGTAATCCTAAACTTAAATGAAGTAATCTGTATCCTATAAACCAGATAGTCAATTTTCCTGTGTTATCCTCAAGTCTTTTGAAAAATCTTGTTTCAAAGTTCCAACAATCTCTATTAAAGGATAAAAGCAGTCTTATTTCTACACATAGCCCCACCACTGAAGAGAAGGAATGCCCCCTTAAGGACAGTGAGATGAAGATAATTACTTTAATGTTCCAGAACAAAAATCAAGAAAAGGGGACTTCCGGTTTTAGCTTTGACATGTACCTTGGAAGTTGTCTCTCCCATACTGATAACAAGAAAAAGCTGAACAAAGTTAACTTTATCCCAACTGAGAAAGACATCCCCACTCTCCGCCTTTTCCCCCAATTCTTCCTGTCTCAACTAAGGGGTGAGGAGCTACACTACCAGAGAAACCTTGAGAAGGTGGAATCCCAGAGACAAAGGACCACTAAGAGACTGAGATTGAATCATAGCATTATAGAATGCTCTCCCTCCCACACACCTCTACCACTACACCAACAGGGTTTCACTATAATAGTGGATTACAGCTAAACAAACAGTAGGATGTATATTCTCTATGAGGAGAACTTAAGATAGCCAAAGTCAAGAAGAAGGAAAACAAAACAAAACAAAACAAAAAAACTCAACCCTAAATCAAAGGCACTTAAGGAATTTGAAGCCTCTGGAACCCCCAGTTACAGCAAACATTAAACACGCACAACAAGGCCTGGACACATGAACATAAATCCTCACACTAAAAGCCAATTTACTTCAGTTGCCATTACCCACTGAAATATGTCCGGTTTTCAAAAAATTATATGACATACAAATACATAGCAAAACAAACAAAACAAAAAAAAAAAACAAAAAACAACAACAACAAAAATCCCTCACAATCTGAAGAGACATAGCAAGAATCAGACCAGACTCATATGGCACAAATATTAAAATTATCAAACAGGGAATTTAAAAAAACTATAATCAATATAGTTATTGGATAAAAAGACAACATGACAGAACACAGGTAATGTTAACAGAGAGATGGAAACTATAGGAAGACATAAAAATTAATGCTAGAAATAAAAAACACTGTAACAGAAACAGAAGGCTTTGCTGGGCTTATTGGGAGACTGGACATAGATGAGAAAAACAGTGCACTTGAAGGAAGGACAGTAGAACCTTCTCAAACTGAAAAGAGAAAAAAGCTTTAAAAAACAAAACATTAAGAAACACGGAACAATTTGAAAAGATGTGGCATATACATAACTGGAATATCAGAAGGAGAGGAAAATAAAATGAAGCAGAAGAAATATTTGTATTAATAATGGCTTGGAACATTCCAAAATGAATGACAGAACCACACCCAGAAGTATAGGTAGCTCAGATACAGGAATACAGAAACTTCAGATTTATCAAGCAAATAAACATTAAAAAAACAAAAACAAAAAACTGGCAAGTACTTCTGGTTTATAATCCATCCAGCACATAACAAGCTGAGAAGTTGCTCCTCCATCTTAATAGCAAGCAAAAATCTGAACTGAAAAAGCAAATCTTCTTAGATTTTTAAGAGAAGTGAGATCATAGGGCAAAACAGCCCCCAAAATTGGAGAGAGCAACAATGAACAGAGAATCAAAACTTACTGGGGCAAAACACGATAAGCAGAAAACCAGGTGGGAACCAGTGCCGGGGTAGGAAAAGCTGGACCGTAAAACCTGGACTGTAATTAACAAACTCCTAGAGGTGCAGTGTGAACAAGTCTGAGAATTAAAAACTCCAGGAAGATCCAGTCTTAAGCCCCTCATCCCCACACACTTTTTGAGGTATATCTCCAGCAGATCTACCTGATCCTTACAACAAATTTTAGAGAAAAATCCCCTTGTGCTTCCAGCAGTGGGAGGGGACAAGGAATCAGTTTGAAAATACACCAGAGTGTTCTGTTTTTGTTAATAAGACCTACCCTCAGGAAAAACTATTTCACTGGAGCCTAACCTACTTGGATTGCATCAAACAACCTGGGGAAAGGGACATAGCTAACTCTAGCCCACTGCAGCCATGCTGTCTCACCTAAGAGGGGAGTAATACGAGAAACTTTTTGTGACGTTCCCAATCCAGAGGCACAGGCTTACTAAAAGACGAAGACCTAATTTTAGGTCTAGAGACTGCTTCCCTGCCTTCCACATTTTACTACATTAACCAAAGGCCTATTTCAGCAGTTCTTTTTGCCCAGTGAATCATATCTGGATAAGAAGAAAAAATAACAAGACATATTAGGAGGAAAAACAAAAATAAAAACACAGTTTGACGACACAGTGCAAGCATCAGAACCTGACATGGCAGGAACATTGGAATTATCAGACTGGGAATTTAGAACTATGATTAATATGTTAAGTGTTTTAAATGATAAAGCAGATAACATGCAAGGACAGATGGGCAAAGCAAGCAGAGATGGAAATCCGAACACCAAAACGAATTGCTAGAGATAAAAACAAATAAATAAACAAACAAAAAACCCTAACAGAAATGAAGAAAGCTTAGGATGAGTTTATGAGTAGCGTAGACATACCTCATAAAAGAATCTGAACTTAGGATAGCTGAGTAGAAACCCTGAAAACCAAAAAGCAAGTAGGACAAAGACTGAAAAACACAATAATATCTAAGCATTGTGGGGCAACTACAAATTTGTAACATACACCTAATAGAAATACTAGAGAAGAAGAAAAAGAAACAATATATGAAATAATGACTGAGAATTTCTCCAAATTCTTATCAGACACCAAAGCACAGATCCAGGGAGCTCAGAGACCAAGCAGGACAAATTCCCCAAAAAGCTACATTTAGGCATATTATCTTTAAACTACTAAAAAAATCAAAGACTTTCAAAGAATTACGAAAGAAACCAGAGGAAACAATACCTTGCCTATAGAAGAGCAAAGAATTACATCCAACTTCTTCCCAGAAAACATGCAGGAAAGAAGAGAATGAACTGAATTATTTAAAGTACTGGAAAAATAAAGACTTTCTTGGACAAACAAAAGTTGAGGGAATTTGTTGCCAGTAGACGTATCTTCAACTAACTGTTACAAGAAATTCTTTAGAGAGTAGGCAAATGATGTAGGTAAAAACATCCACACAAAGAAAGGAAGAGTGTTGGAGAAAGAATTAGTGACAAAATTAAAAGCTCTTATTTTTCTTATCCCTAATTGATCTGACAACAAAACCACAAAAATAGTATTTATAATATATGTTATCATTATTCTTTAATGGAATCTAACCATGATCAGTGACATGAAAAACCAATGTTGTATTTCAACTATAATAATAATAATAATAATGCCTTACATTCAAAAATCCTACCCACCAATTGAAATTATCATCACTCATTCATTGACCTACCAGCCCCATCAGATATTTCTTCACGATGAAACTTTGGATCCTATCTAGGAGTCTGCCTGGCCCAAAAAATCCTAGCAGGACTTTTTCTAGCTATACACTACACCATCAGACACAATAACTGCTTTTTCCTCTGTAACCCTTATCTGCCAGGACATAAATTACAGCTGAATTATCCAATATCCACGCACCAACAGAGAATCCACATTCTTTATCTGCTTTTTTCTCCATGTAGGATGGGGCCTATATTAGGGATCTTATACATTCTGAAAGACCTGAAATACTGAAATGACCTTACTGCTCACTGTAATAGCTAAAGAAGATGTCAAGTATCTTTCTGAGGAGCAACAGCCATTAGAATTCTCTTTTCAGCAATCCCTTACTTCGGAACCAACCTGGTCTAATGAATCTCAGGAGGGTTCTCAGTCGATAAAGCCACCCTCACCTGATTCTTTCCTTCCACTTCATCCTTCTACTGATTATCTCAGCCCTAGTAATTGTCCATTCACTATTTCACCACAAAATGGGATCTAACAACCCTTACAGGAATTCCACCTGACACAGACACAATTCCATTCCATCCATACCATACAAAGATAGCCTAGGACTTATTCCTAATTTTAGCATTATTAATATTATTCTTATTTTCACCTGACCTCCCCGGAGATCCAGATAATGACACCATAGCCAATCCCCTAAATCTTCCTGCATACATCAAGCTAGAATGATATTTCCTATTTGCTCATGCAATCCTCTTATCCATTTCCCACAAACTAGGAGGGATAGTAGCCCTAATCCTCTCAGTCTTAATCCTAGTTATTATACCTATATACCAGACCCCAAAACAATGAATGGAACATGACATTCCGACCCCTTAGCCAATGCCTGCTCGGACTACTAGTAGCAGATTTATTTATACTAACATGAATTGGAGGACAACTAGTTGAACATTTATTTATTATCATCAGCCTACTAGCATCCAGTCTATATTTTTTCCTTATTCGTATATAAATAACCCTAAAATACTACAGAAAATAATATCTTTAAATTAGGCTTTGTTGTGTACTTATTACCCTGGTCATGTAAACCAGAGGAGAACAATAATTCCCCCAAACATCAAGGAAAAAGCTCAATTTCTACCATCAGCACCAAAAGCTGAAATTCTACTTCAACTACTCCTTGGAAGGTCCTACATGAGTGGAATGAAATTAATTTTATTTATTATGCCAGTATTGAAATATTTTTACAATTCACCCATCATTATATACTTCATGCATTAGCTTATATACCACATATATAGTACATAAATGATTTATAGTATGTAATACACACTATGTACAACTGTGTATTAATTATTTATCGCATGCATATAAGCATGTACATTAAACTATATATATAGAGGATGAGAAAAAATGTATACACATTTTAAGAAAGAAAAAAACTATTAAAATTGTAATACCCAATATATACCAATAACAAAAGATGAATAAAAGTTATGCGTATACATTTTTTTGGCACTCCTGGTATTATATAATACATAAATGCCCCTCCGACAGTCTTATTTCACCACATGAATTTACATGCCACAATAACATGCTTGATGTCACATAGTACAAACTATTATTGATTGTACATACCACATTGGCAAATCATTTCTAGTCAAAACAAGCATATCATAATTGATAATCAATTCTTAATTACCAAGGTTCAAGAAAACAGTAACCCTTCCACAAAAGTACCCCTTTTATCGTTATAGGCCCATTGATCATTAGGGTTTCCCAGCATTTGCTTCTTATTTCAGGATCATCTCACCTAAAATCACCCACTCTTTCCCCTTAAATAAGACATCTCGAGGGATTAATGACTAATCAGCCCATGCAGACACATAATGTTGTGTCATGTCTTTGGTATGTTTTAAATTGGGGGTGTGCTAGGATCCAGGTATGGCCTCCAAAGGCCTTAACACAACCAAGCAACTTGTAGCTGAGCTTATCCTGAATATATCGCCAATATCACAAACTACCAGGTGTAGTTCAGTTAATGGTCACAGGACATAATTATGGCTTCCTCGCGTGGCAGGTTTAAATGTACAATGATTTAAATATTATCTGCCAGTATGAAATAACCATAAGGTACAATTTAGTCAATGGTTACAGGACATAATGAAGATTTATGCACATGTTTACGCATATACATATGTATATATGTAAATATATTTGCATATATATATGTATATGCCTATGTTTACGCATACATTTATGCATATGCACACGTGCTAGCCTGTGCTAATAATAACTAGCTTAAAAAACCCCTCTTACCACCCTGTTAAACATAATGTATGCAATTATTAATATATTGCCAAACTCCCAAAACAAGATTAAGTATACAATAATACATAAGGCCTATCCCCCACCATTATATATATACACAAATAAACCTATTATATATAATCAAGCAAAATTGAACAAAATCTACTCAGCCTAATCATTATGAAACCATTCAAAAGAAAAATAGTCCCCTTGATACAACCATGCTACTTTGATAAATTAATATTCCTTAGACAGCTACCCCTCTAAATCTGTCATTTCCTTTCAATCATCCAAAAACAACCATATATGCATACCCAGAAATTTATAAAAATCACTAATATTCCAAAATTAGGGCCTAATTAAGACTTCAGGCCTTATACCAACCCATTATCTAAATTCAACCTAAACTCAATCTGTTAATATATCTTAATATCAAAGCAAGTCACTGAAAATACTTAGAGGAGTTCACTTACTTAGAGGAGTGCACTTACTCATCCCAGCCTTTCTATTAATTCTTAGTAAAATTATACATGCAAGCATGTGCATCCCAGTGAGAACGCTCTTTAAATCAAATTAAAAATGATTAAATGGAGCCGGCATCAAGCATACTTAAAAGTAACTCATAACGTCTTGCTTAACCACACCCCCCATGGGCAACAGCAGTGATAAAAATTAAGCCATAAATGAAAGTTTGACTAAGTCATATTAACCAATAAGGGTTGGTAAATTTTGTACCAGCCACCATGGTCATATGATTAACCCAAATTAACAGAACCCTGTGTGTAAAGTGTGTTAAAGATTTTTTAATGATAAATTACATTTTAACTAGGCTGTAAAAGCTATAGCTAAAATAAAAGTAAGCTACGAAAGTGACTTTAAGAATCTTTACTACACTATAACTAAGACCCAAACCGGGATTAAATACCCCAGTATGCTTAGCCCTAAACCCAAACAATTTCTGTAACAAAATTAGTCACCAGAATACTGCTAGTAATAGCCTAAAACTCAAAGGACTTGGAGGTGCTTTATATCCCTCTAAAGAAGCCTGTTGTATAAACAATAAAACTTGATAAACCTTGCTAACTTTTGCTAATACAGCCTATATAACTCCATCTTCAGCAAACCCTAAAAAGGAACTACAGTAAGCAAAATATTAAGCATAAAATCATTAGGTTAAGGTGCAATTTAGGGGGTGGAAAGAAATGGGCTACATTTTCTATTTCAGGAACATTATATTTTATATGAAAGTTTTTATGAAACCAAAACTAAAAAAGGATTTAGTAATAAATGAAGAATAGAGAGCTTCATAGACATAGATAATAATTTAGTGGTTACCTGAGGATAAGGGTGAAAGCGGGTAGTAGATGAGGGTAAACAGGATCAAATATATGGTGATGGAAGGAGAACTGACTCTGGGTGGTGAACACTCGATGTGATATATAGATGATGGGTTACAGAATTGTACACTTGAAACCTACATAACTTTACTAATCATTGTCACCCCAATAAATTTTAATTAAAATTTTAAAAAAAGAATGGAGAACTGAATTGAATTAGGCCATGAATGAACACAACATCCATCAGTTCAAAATATCATAGCAATAATATATTCAATTATACACATATATGCTTTTGTATAAGTAAAATGATGACAGCAATGATACAAAGGATGAGAGGAGGAGTTATTTCATTATTACAAAATACTCAGATTACCTGTGAAGTGGTAAAGTGTTATGTGAAAATGAACTTGGATTAGTTGTAAATGTATACAGAATATTCAAGGGTAAACCCTACAAATATTTTTAAAACCAAGAAATGCAACTGGCAGGCCATGAAGAGAGAGAAAATGAAATCATAAAATGCTCAGTTAAAACCACAAAAGACAGGGAAAGAGTGGCAGTTAAAGGTAGGAAAAAAAGAATAAGGGCAACAATAAAAAATAGTAACAAATATAGTAGGTATTAATCCAACTACATCAATAATCACTTTGAAAACCAATGGCATAAATGGACCAATTAAAAGACAAATATTGCCAGAGTGGGTCAAAAAACTTGACCCAAATATATGTGGTCTACAAGAAAACCACTTTAAAAATAAAGACATATATTGATTAAAAGTGAAGGGATGGGGAAAGACATACTATGCACCACATATCAAAAGAAAGCCGGAGAAGCTATATTAATTTCAGACAGAGCCGAGTCAGAACAAGGAAAGTGATCAGGGATAGAGGGTGTTACATAATGATGAAGGGATCAGTTCTTCAAAAAGAGAACAGTCTTTAACATGTGTGTGTCTAACAACAGAGTGTCAAACTATGTGAGGCAAACACTGATAGAACTACCGTGTTTCCCTGAAAATAACACCGGGTCTTATATCAAGTTTTGCTCCAAAAGATGCATTAGGGCTTCTGTTCAGGGGAAGTCCTCCTGAAAAATCATGCTACGGCTTATTTTCCGGTTAGGTCTTATTTTCAGGGAAACATGGTACAAGGAGAACTAAAGAGATCCACTACCATAGTTGGAAATTTCAACATCTCTCTTTCAGAAATGGACAGATAACAGCAGGAACGAAAATCAGTAAGGACACAGTTGAATTCTAGAGCACTGTCAGTTACCTGGATTGATATAATTGCCATCTATAGACTACTTCATCCAACAACAGCAGAATACACGTTCTTCTCAACCTCACACAATACGATTCAACAAGAGAGTACCCAAAGAAGGTGAAGACTTATAATCACACCAAAAGCTGCTTATGGATGTTTATAGCAGGTTTTTTCATAATTGCCAAAACTTGGAAACAACCAAGCTATCCTTTAGTAGGTGAATGGATAAATTGTGATACATGCATACAATGGAATATTATTCAGCACTAAAAGAAAATAAGCCTTCAAGCCATGAAAAGACATAGAGGAAATGTAAATGCAAATTACTAAATGAAAAAAGCCAACCTGAAAAAGCTACATATTGTATGATTATAACTACGTGATATTCTGGAAAAGTAAAAATTATGGAGACAGTAAAAAAAATAATAGTTGTCAGGGGTTATGGGAAGAGAGAGATGAATAGGTAGAGCACAGAGAATTTTTTAGAGATTTTAAGTAAGAAATTACTTTATATGATATTAATAGTGGAAACATGTCATAAGTTTGTCCAAACCCATAGAATGTGCAACATTAAGTGTGAACTGTAATGTAAAGTATGAACTATGGGTAAGAATGATGTATTAATGTAAGTTCATTAGTTGTAACAAATGTATTACCACATGGGAGCTGTGGATATGGTAGAAGCTATGTACGTGTGTGAGCAAGGGATAAATGGGAAATCTCTGTATCTTCCACTTAAAATTGCTGTGACACTGAAATTGCTATAAAAAGTAAACTCTAATTTAAAAACAACAACAATAACAACAACAACAAATTACAGGTAGGCATACATACTCAAAAGGATGAAAGACAAAGACAAAAATTCTTGAAATAAACCAAGGGATGCTGAAGTATCTTATTTACAGAGGAACACAAATAAGAGTTAAAGCAGACTTCTAGTCAGAAGCCGTGCAAACAAGATAGCAGGTGAAATATTTAGTTTTGAAAGAAAAAAATCCAACGTATAATTTTATATCCAGCAAAATTTTTCTTCAACAATGAAGGAGAAATAAAAGACTTCCTCAGAAAAAAAACAACAACAAAAACTAACACAAATCATTGCCAGCTGACCAGTCTTTATGAAATGTTAAAAGAACTTCAAGGGGAGGAAAATTATATAGGTTAGAAATTTAGACCTAGATAAAGTACTGGAGAAGAAATATGTTAAAGTAAAATGAATTTTTTTCTTCTTCATTAATCTACAAGATAATAATTTGTTTAAAATAATAATACTAATGTAATGACATACGAATAAGTGAAATAAATGACAATGTCATAGGTCTGAATGGGGGAATTAAGAATACTCTGTTATAGGTACCTGCACTACACAAAAAGTTATGAGTGTCATTTTAATATAGGCTTACATGAGTTTAAAATGTCACTGTTTGTAATAGTCCTATGAAATTCCTTACTGTGTTTACACTAATAATATCACCTAGTACTTTGTTTTCTTGAAATAAAAGGTGCCCTCTCTATGAACACCTGTGGGTGTCAGTTCTCAGTATCAGATATAATTTTGCTTCCCATAGGAATTGATTTTGATCTAAGTTATGGATCTCCTAATTCATGTACTTTTTGTTGAATTTTTGCATAGTTCCCCAGAAAGTGCTTTAGGACATGCTTTTTGGAGATTAAATCACATTACTCTGAATTCATCTTACATAAATTCCTTTTGCCTCATTTTTTCCTTTGTTTTCTTTTTCCACTTTTCCCCCCCATGCTATATAATGTGGGCCTTTGTAAGCTACCTTAAAACCAGATAAAATAAAACAAATAAATGAATTAGTATTAAGTATACTCCTGAGGAATATTAGAATGAACTATAGCTATCACTTAGAGTGAACCAAATGGCATTTATCCTTTTAATCGCTGATGAAGTTATCCTTTTAATCGCTGATGAAATTATTTATTATTGTAGTTCACAGACTGATTGTCTGTGAACCACACTAGGGAGCAATAATGTCACTATGGCTTTGTCATCTTTTATATAGTTTTCTTATGTCACATAGTTATTATAGTACTCGTCATTCTTTGAAAAGCATTAATTAATTGCCAGCCAAATAACAAGTATTATTATCTTGATGTGGTTTACACTTGTCATTTCACAGAAACATCATTTTAGAGTTGGAATCTATTTCAAAGTATCATTTATTCTACTCCTTGCTATTAACTGATAATTATTTGCAAAGCTCCCAATTAAAAAAACAAAACAACAACAAAAAGATCAGGTTCTCTGAGAGGTTTTCAAAGATCTTTACACTTTCTTCTTCCAATAAACCCAGATTGAATATCGAATATCTAATTTACAAAAAAAAAAAAAAATTTTTCCCCATCTACCGTAAACATGTTAGTGCTCCTTGAAAACATTTAATACCATGATCAATAAACATTTTCTATTTCTGGGAAATGGCTATTAGAACTCTTAGCTGAGGACAAAGAGAAAAAAGTGCTTCACATTTTAAAGAGAGCTATAAAAAAATGAGGTCAGATTACCCTCATCCGCCCTGGGTTTATTAGGAGGCAGCCTCGGAAGGCTCTGGTACCACTGTACCATCGCCAAGGTGCTCAACTTCTCCTAGGCTGCGTAAGGAGAATAGGGCTTGCACAGAAAGAGACAAACTCTGTCCGCAATCACTGGCCTATGGGAAAGTGTTGTGCTGCCTGCCTGCATTCCTTGCTCTTGCCCTCTGCTACAAACCACGTGAGAGGAACTGTCTGAAACAATCATTCATTAAGACTGGGGATGACTGCTAGAAGGGGAAGATGAAATCTCATTTCCTACTTGGTATGTGCTGATGAAACTGCCAATTGTATCCTTGTCAAAGTAACAGGGACTCCTGATTTGCCCGTGAGCTCATCCTAACTTTCCTTGAGAAGAGTGTCAGCTCATTTTTGTATCCCCCTTCCTGCCCTCCAAATTAAAAACCCCGTGAAGTTAAGTACAAAATCATTTCCTAGTTAAATGTATTTTACAGAAGATTTGAGGAGATAGAAGAGAGCAAACTGCTAACTTCCAAAAGGGGCAGTATAGGGAGGAGTGTTTCCTCAATTATGAAATCCTTTGGTTTCATTTTCACAGTTCTTATTGTGGGATTAGTGTTCCATGGAATACATGTTGGGAATATTTCACTGGATTTATTAATATTAGCAACAAGAGAAGAAGGCCCATTTACACCTCACCATTACTATTTAATATTATTTTAAATTTTATTCAAGAACAATGAAACAAAATTTTTAAAGAATAATTATTGGAAAGGAAGTAAAATTATAATATGCAAATGATGTGATAATACGAGGTCTGACAATTAAGTTCACGAACTTGTTGAAACAATGTTGCTAACCTTTTTTGATATCATAGGGATGATTCATTAAGAATTTGTAGCAACTGGACAGTTAACCAAGTTTACTATTTGGAAGTGCTGAAAAGGCTGCGTGAAAAAGTTAGACAAAAACGACCTGAACTTTTCGCCAACAATTCATTAAGACAATGTACCAGCTCCCACGGCACTGTCTGTGAGGGAGTTTTTCCCAGTCAACAAATAACTGTATTGGAACACCCTCCCTACTCACCTGATCTGGACCCCAATGACTTCTTTCTTCACCTGAAGATACAGGAAACATTGAAAGGAAGATATTTTGATGACATCAATGTAATATGACAACAGCTCTGATGGCCATTCCAGAAAAAGAGTTCCAAATTTGCTTTGAAGGGTGGACTTGGCACTGGCATCAGTGCATAGCTTTCCAAGGAGAGTACTTCCAAGGTGACTGTAGTGATACTCAGCAGTGAGGTATGTAGCACTTTTTCTAGGATGTGTTCAGGAACTTAATTGTCCGACCTGTATAAC
This sequence comes from Rhinolophus hipposideros, assembly GCF_964194185.1. Lineage (NCBI taxonomy): Eukaryota > Metazoa > Chordata > Mammalia > Chiroptera > Rhinolophidae > Rhinolophus > Rhinolophus hipposideros. Next base: position 32,311,603 of record NC_138063.1, read on the forward strand.
AGGATGGAGAACACTAAGTGGTCATGACAACTAACTGCAATGTGAGATTCAGGATTGGATACTGAGGGAAGAAAAAGGATGTTAGTGAAAAAACTGATACATCCCAAAATTGAGTCTTTTGTTTAGTGAACAATATTATACCAATGTCCATTTCTCAGTTTTGAAAATTGTGCTATGATACTAGTTATGCAAGATACTAACATTAGGGAAAACTAGTTGAACAGTATATAAGAACTCTGTACTATCTTGCAACTTTTCTCTACATCTAGAATTATTTCAAAATGTAAGGCTTTTTGTTTTGTTTTGTTTTTTATGTCTTTAAAATATGTAGGAATTTAGAAAAATATGGGCTTGATTAACAAATTCCAAAAACATTTTATCCCCCAGCTCAGGCTCAAAGATATATAATATTATATTACCAAAATAATAATATTACAACTATGTTAAGGTTGTGCAGGAAATGGCATTCTGCTTCATAATGTGTAGATGTATGTTTTCTATTTGTGTAACTGAAGGGCTAATTCCTGGAGTTTCCTTAACACAAAAGAAGGCTGCCCCAAATGCAAGTTAAATGCTTTATTCTAGAGAAGAGAATAACCACTGGCAACTTGTAAATGACAGTTTTTCCCCACCTCCTCTCATCAAGGTTCCAAATCTTTATGTCTGGATTCCTCCAGGGCAACCTGTTAACTGTAATATAATTTGGGATGTCACTGTATCCTCTGTATATTGTATCGAAGAAAAAGACTGGTCTATGGGTGGGTAGTTATAGAGCCTTATGATATTTCTGAAATGAAAATTAGATTTTTATGATAAATGCCAAAGCCTCCATTTCAAAAACTGAATAGGATGATACCAAAATTAGGCTTCCTAAATCTGCGGCAATAAAATAAGAGTCCAATCAAGAATATTCTCTGGCTTTGGGCCCACCTCATTTCATTTAATTGCCAATAGAATATGTTTCTATTCACAATAATCATTTGCCTTCTAGCACTTGGTTATTCTGAGAGGGGCAACAAGTGTCAGTAACTATATTTGGTCCATGATAGATGCTTTTTTACATGAAGGTTCTATTTATGTTTATTATTGCCAGCTCAAGTTGGCCACATGCTTGTTGACAGTTTACTAGAACAATCAGTCAGACGTGTTTCTCTTCCTTGGCTTGCTGGCATGCAATTTATACCCAGGCCGCCCCGCCCCTTCTCCATTTTGAAATAGTATTTCTTCTGATCTCAAGACAGTACTAGTGACTGAATCAGAGATTCAGAATGTATCACACATTATTATTTTTTGGTAGAATAATATAAGAATGTGAATGTTTTTAGTCTTAGTTTTCTTTCTGAACCAGTTTCCTTTTTCTGCGCCAGTTTTTTCTTTTTTCTTTCTTTTTTTTTTTTGCCTACTGTGTGCAGACTGGGATCCCTACTTTCTGGCTTCCATGTGAGTTTGGCTAATGAGGGGCACAGAAAGCAATGAAGACATGGAAAGAGAGATGTCATGGTATTTTCCATTTTCTTTGTACATGCCTTGCAACACTTCCGGCCATGGTTACATTCCTCCTGAGAATAGATGTGTTCTAAATGTGGCTTTACCTTCCCTTTCCAACATATTATTGCCAAACTATTGTACTTGAAATAGCTGAGTCCTTTGTTTATTCCCACAATATCCCACACAACTTCATCTTTGACCTTGGAACATTTTTATAGCAAAAGGAGTTTGATAGTACAGTCACCCCAAATTTTACTTGTCTTACTATGGACTGCATCCTCCAGAAGCAGCTAGTGTTTGGGTTTTTTTGAAATGTTCTTCATTAAGTTAAGGAAATTCCCTTCTAGTCCTAGACTCTCAGAATTCTCACCATGAATGGGTATTGGATCTTGTCAAGAGTTTTTTTCTGTATCTATTGAAAAAATCATGCAATTTTTTTTTCTTTAGCCTATTGATACAGTGGATTACATGGATTGTTTTTCAAAGGACAGTTGATCAGAGGGGTGCCTTGTCAACCAACATTCCCTCCACTGATTACAAAGTGTACGCGTTACCTGTATTTTGGCAATTCATCTGAATGGAAAGAAAGCCCTACCTCTACTCATTACTAAGGGCAAGAAAGATAACGTTGAACATGTTTCAGGCATTTATGTTCTTGAAACTGAAAAAGCCTGGTGCACACAAGTAGTTATAAGGAAGTGGGTCAATTTAATGCTGCCACTTATTTTGCGAGGTGGCAAAAGAGGTCAGCCAGTCTGGGATTCAGCCAGCACTCACCGTGCTAAAGACATGAAGAACTTCCTTGTAGAGAGAAGAATAGATCAAATAATGATTCCCGCAGGAATGACTGCCTATCTCCAGGCTCTTGATATTGCAATAAACAAGCCATTCAAGGACCATTTGTGCATGGAAATCAATGACTACCTTGAAAACAGAATGGAGAGACATCAGTGTGGAAACTTTGAGAAGCCTAGTTTGCAACAGGTCGTGACTTGGGTGAAGAATTCCTGGGATAAGATCACTGACAGCTGTGTTGCCAATGCACTACAAACAGGCTTCATGGACAAGATGTGCTCATTTAAGGAGAGCTCTATTGCTTGACATGAGAGATTGGGGCCAGTGGTTCTACAGGAAATTGAGTTGCAAGAAATCCAAGCCAGAATTCGGGGTTTGGAGAGTTATGGCAATGTTTCAGAAGAAGATGACATGACTGTATTTGAATAAATGTAGATTTTTGTACATGAACAAATGAATAAATCTAGATTGTTGTACAACAAAAAAATAAGACATCCTCTTAAAATAAGCAATAATGAATCTTTTGGAGAGAAAGTTAATATAAGACCCAGTCTTATTTTGGGGGAAATATGGTAAGAATAGAATGCTTTAGGCATATTTTAATCTGGTTACTTTTCCACTCTCCCTGCCATAAGCACAAGTGATTTTTTTTCTGATCTTCACTGTGAGATCTTGGTGGGGGTTTCTGGAAGTAAGACTCACAAAAGTATAGGGTTTCCTGAATATGAATCTACTGGCATTTTTGACAATCAAATTTGTCTGTCCTGAGCATTCAGCAATTTGTTAATTGCACTTTACATTTTTCTACCCTGGGACTAATTTCTGAGGATATTTCTGCTCCTGAGCTTCTGCTTCAGTAAGCTGTGATACTCAATGTCTGTCTGTTTCTTCAGTTTTTGTGTCAACAGTTTGTCTTTAATTCTCTAATGACTGTAAGAAGAGTCATTGTTTTTCAATGTGCTCAGCTTTTCTGAGGATGGGAATGACTTCTAAACACTTTCCATGCTGGACCAGAAACAAGAAGTTCTCAACATGTGATTTTTAGTTATGAAAGTTGGAAACACATACAAGTAAATGGTCATTACTAGGAGAGTGAATAAATATACTGTGTTATATTTACATAATACATTTTTTATATCAATAAAAATTAAAAGTTACTAGAACTTTCTCAATACTGTTAAATAGCATAAACATTTTGTTGAGAGAAAATATCAAATTTATTTTGATACTATTTATAAAAGTTTGCAAACACGCAAAAACATTATATAGTATTTAGGCATACATAAACATGTAATAAAGAAAGTAGAAAGACATGCAAAGCAATAGTAAACTTCCAATTCAGGTTTGGAGTTATTGGAGAAGGGGAGAGCGCAGGAAGGGAATGGCATGGTATCAGGAAGGGGTTACAGAGCATGCTTCCACAATATCGGTAATATGTCATTTCTTAAACTAGACAGTGATTTCATAATCAGTAATCTTTATCTCTTTTATCTTAAATATTACTACTTAATAAATGAACATCCATACTTTGTAATGTTATATAATTATTAAAATGAATGAAGTAGAATTATGCATACAGAATTGGAAAGATTGCCAAAACATCATTTAAAAAAAGCAAGCATGCTACCATACAACTGTATGAATAAAATCAGAATGAAAGATAAGAGGAGAAAGTGAGAAGATTAAGCAGGGAATAGAAACATTCAAACTTCTCAACTGAAACACTGATGTTAAGGTGAGGAACCTCCTCTCTTAAAATTCATTACTGTCGACTTGTTAAGGTAGAGAAAATTCATGAATCTGTGGGGAGTAAATAGAGTAGTGGATAAAATGATATTTCAGCAGCACCAGGACCTGAATTCTTTAGAAATTTCTGGAATAGCAGTTTAGTGCCCTGATTAAAAGTCTAATGGTTTTCTTTCCTATGTATGTTTACGTGGTGTAATCATGAATATCACCCAATGAGTACTTAATTCAAAGAGATTCCCAAAGGAGAATCATCTAAAAAAGGTTTTCTTCCCTTGTAGTTGGTTAATAATTTCAAAGAGGAACTTTCTGATTGTTTGCTTGTGATTCAAAATTGTCAGATGGGGCATTGATTTTATACTTTGGTTTTATCTAGTGAAAGAATGGAGAGTTCCTTAAATAGTTGGTGATGATCTTGAGAGATTGCATAACATTTTACATTTTACTAGGGTTTAATATCCACAATTTGGAAACAGAAATTATAAGCTTAAAATTTTGATACTGTTGTTAAAATTAAAATAAACTATAGGTCACACAAATATTTTATAAACTTGGAGGAAAGAATATTATTGGCCAATACTTGACAGCTAAAAGTCTTACGATGAGAGAGTTAGAATATTTATATTCGGTGATCATAGACGCAAAGTAAACCGAGTGCATAGTAAGAGACAGTCAGAAGGGGGAGAAAGTTCTCTTTACATTTATGAAGGTTGTCTCTTACTATGTCTTAGTTTCGATACTGAAATGATACTGAAAAAGTAGAAATATTCTTCAGGGGATATTCAATGGGAATTGCAAGTTAGTTTGGTGTCTGTTTTTCCTGGAACATTAAATAGCTCTTGTTTTATCTCCCAGGAACAGAACACTCAACCTTCATGAAGCATGCAAAACACTGTATTTTTAATTGAACCTATAGAATATATTTGTTACAGAGAGTGAAGTATTTTTATTTAAATTGAAAATGCACTGATCAGTAGATAAATTACATAGGCTACTCTGTTAGAAAAACGTTCAGGTCTCTGGGTCTAGTTTTCTCCTCTGGTTACCAATGAAATAAAGCAGTGCCTCCAGCAGACCACAATTGTATTTCAATGCAAAGTTCTTTGGCAACTATACAAAAAATCACCCTCTATGTGTGTCGGCATAATTTTAATTATTTCTTCTGTGAACCAAAACGATTTAAGCTAACTTAGGTAGTAATTTCTCTATGATGAAGTAATAAGTCTATTCTAATTGGCTCTTCTTTCCAGCCATGTCCATACGTCCTTAATCATTAATAGCATTCTTTTAACTATGATAATCACTTTCCTCAACACCCATTTCCTTTGTTATTGACTTTCGGATGGAGAGCCAATAAATATTACAACATTAACAGCCTAACATAAATTCAAGATTTCATCTTCATTGATTATTACATTAGCAGAAAACAATTTTCAGATCATACATTTGCAATATGAAGTTTTCCCATTTCTACCTAAAAAGGAACTTACTTTCTGGAGGTCAGAAAGTAAATAAGAAAGAAAAGGACTGTCTGCTTGCATTCTGCAGGAATTACTTCTTCAAAGAAAATTGCATACTAAAAGAAAAAATGAGTTAAAATCTAATCTTAGTAGCTAAAAACAATAGTAATTGGTGTTTATTTACTGAGAGATGGGCTCTATTTTTAATGCTTTACTTGCATTATCTATTTAATCTCCTCAGTAACCTAATGAGATATAAAATTTCATCTCATTTTACTAAAGATGGAACTGATTAACAGGGAAAGTAACTTGCCCAAAGCACAAAGCGGGAATTTCAAAAAGCCAGACTTTGGCTCAATTTATTCTTTTAATTTGATTATTACTGTTTCCAATATCCAACTCACATCAAGTATATGCTATAGTATCCTGTTCACACTCAATATCCCTTTTTTTATCTGCAGCCACTGTCAGTAAAACAGCAGCACCAACAACAAAACCACCTAAAATTGTAACATGAACATCAAAAACAAACACATGCCACACCGACAATATTGAGTCCTTCTAAAACCAGAAGTAAACAAAGAATAATTTCCCTTTTATTTCTACTATTTGTAAATATAGTCTTAGGACTTTTATTAGTATACTTTTTTCATATTTGTTCTCTGATATGTATATTTTCTATTTTCTTTACAATCTTTTTGTTGTTGTTGTTCACCATACAGTTCATTATTCGTTTTTCCTCTTGACTCCCTACCTAGAAAATGACTTTTATTCTTTTATGTTATTTACATATAAAAACACCACCTGCTTTCCCCTTAAGATCAACTGTCCCATATCTCTATTTGATAACATTAACTTCTTACAGTTATCTATCCAGGTGTATGTCTTTGGCCTGTCACAGGAGAAAGTTTTCTTTCTCTGTGTGAATTCCATCTGCTTCTACTTCATATCCTTTTATTCTTCTCTTCTTGTGCTCAGCAATGCCAAAAGGTCAAGTCTATTTTATATAAAATGTATCGTTGCCACCTGGTGCTTTTCCTGATTTAAAAAATCAGCTTCTTAACATGGTTTCAAAGAAGTTTTGATGGAGGCAATTGTAGATTCTTAGCAGACACCTGGAAACGGTGGTATATTTTTTTCTCAGACATAATCACCTCTAAATTATTCTGTGACAGTTTTTAAATGCAACCTTAATCACAATGGTGAACATTAATGAAGGTTTGTGCCGGATGAAATGGGAAGTTGAAGGTCACACGAAGCTTGATAGACTTAAGAAAACTAACTTTGAGTTTCACAAGCAGTAAATCAGTGGTTACAAACTATTTCCTTGAACGATGGGGAGGAGAGCATCAAAGACTCACATTTCATGCAAAAGACTTTTCCACAGAAAGTAATAAATCATATGTTGAGTGGTCCCCTACACCCATAAATGCGAAGATGTGGCCAGTTTCCAATTGGTCAATATGAACCAGGAAGGGTACTTTTAGAATGAACTTTACTGAAGAAACATCAACTAGATTTGCATGTAAGCAAAGGAAGAAATCACAATTTCTCTACTGCTTCACTTGTGCCCAGGACTATCCTACGTGTCTTCATATATTGCCTTTTAATTGAAATTTCCAAAATAGCCTTCTTTGAAGGTGTTGATACTGTTATCTTCATTTTTCACAGATGAGGGGACAGAGGCTGACAATGCTTGACTTAGTGGGCAAGTAGGATTCAAATCACTGCTCTACCCAACAGTTACCCTCTTCTGAGAAAAAACGTGATCTTCATTAAGGATAGACAGGAAAGGTCCAGTCATTAAGCATGTGCATGCAAACTGGAAATGCCTTTCATTCCCAATACCCTCCTCTTTTTGCTGATTCTTAATATTTCAGGTGTTTTTTTTGTTTTTTGGTTTGCCCTAGACTTAATATTTATCATTTTATCCTAAAAGCAAATTTCTAGGGACAGGTAACAGAATATTTGATATTTTAGTGTAAATGTGTCATGCAGGATGTCTGGCGGGGTCTCTTCTGGGGTCTCTAGTCCCGCTTCCCACATAAGAACGCAGGACATGGTGAGGCCAAAAAGGAACACCCACGGAGCCATAGATAGGGGAGTCACACCACTATAGTCTCGCTGGCAGCTGGGTTGGAGACACAGGAAGCAGGAGCCACACTATCCGCCACCCGCCACTCACTTCTCTCTCTGCCAACCAACCTCACTTGCTAGCTGCAACCCGCTCTTGCTCGCTCAGCCACCAGCTCCTTGCTAGCCCCCATTTTCCGTTAGCGTAGCCACGGCAGTTATATTAGTGGCCAATGGCTCACTGGTTACAGCTGACGGCCAACTAGCCACAGCTGATGGCCATCCCATCACAGTTGACGGTCATTTACTACCTGAGCCAGCACCTTTCCACGTGAGGCCGAGAGCCTGGAAACTGCACTCCTGGCTCTCTCCCCACAAAATATTTCTAAACTTCTTTCTGGAAGGCAACTTTAAATAAAGGAAAGTAAATGGAAAAAGTGATGCTTGAGGGTAGGTTCAAAGTACACTTCAACTACCACACACTGTTAGCTCTTTATGGCCACCTTGACTGGGGACAGAATATCAGGCACTTTTTCAATGAAAAATTCGAAATACAAAGGATACAGCTCTAAGATAGCATCATTACACTTCTTTATTGAATTTATTGAGTTTCCACAGCAATAAAATTGATGGAAGAATGTTTTTCCTGGTAGATTGCTAAGACCTACCAAGCATGTTTTAGAAATAAGCCTCTATGTGTGTGTCCTGAGTTCACCTGGGATTATTTTACCAAAGAGAAAATAGTTTTAATCTTACCTTTGGGAAATCTCTAGATTTCTACTTCTTCCACAAGATGTTTCCCATTGTTTGTAAAAAGACAACTAAAGATCCAAGTCACATAAGTATTCCAAAAAAAAAACAACCCAAAAACAAACAAAACAAATCCAAAAGCTATGGTGAGTCTTTATGTTTATTTATATCCAGTATGAATATTAAGGTACTTTTCCTGTGTCAACTATTCAAAGAAGAAAACTTTACCCAAGGAAAAGACAGTGAGATTTTCAGCATTGGGAGAAAACTGTTTGATTGTATTTATTGTTTCATAAATCAGTTCAGTAATGACAATTAAAAATTAATGTGTTATGTCTCTAGATAAAAGTTTTTTACCCTCTTTGGGGTGTTTTCTATGCTCTCCAAGAACAGCTGATAAATGTAAAGTAATAAAATCTTCATAATATCCAAAATATGCTTGTCTACCGGGGCAAGCAAGAAAGTGCTTACATATCATATCTCCAGCCCTTGGTGGAGGGTGTTGTAGCTATTCTTTTTGCTCTGTCAGCTAAACCCAGGAAGATTAAATGCTATGTACATAATAGCCAGTTAGCACAGGCCTGACTTGGAGGCTGGCAGGTGTTTCCATGAAATTTTGCCCCACCTGTCACAGCATCTAGGGAAGCCAGCACCTGGCAACCTAATAAACAGCACACTCTTTAATTGCTTTGAAACAGCACAGGCAGCAGCTGCTGCAGCAAACATTGTTAAGTAAACAACAGGTTTTGCACCTGCTGGGGCAGAGGCCTGACCTTACTACTGGCCAATCAGGTGATACCAGGTAACTCAGGCAGTGGGTCCTAATGCAAGTGACCTAGGAAATTAGTAGAAATTAGAGTATTGATTCTTTTACTCACATATGTGATACTTAGCCCCTGGTTGCCTCTTGAGGGCATTTAATTCAAAACTTCAATATGAAAATCAGAATAGTTAAATTTGCTTTATGAACAGTTCCTTTTAGTTCTTCTTCCTTCTCTCTCTGCCTTCTTTTGAGGATGATGAGAAAAGATGACTTAGCGCTAATGTTCTAAGTTCTGTGTTATGAGCAATAGCTACTTACAGACTAGATTGGAGGAAGGGAGTCGTGCAAATGAACACTCTTTCCCTGACCACCCAAAGATCCAAGTTTTCAGCCTCCAGGACCAGAAAAATGGGGCTGCCACAAAAAATATGTGTTTATAACAGACCAGCTGGATTTTTTTAAAAGATAATTTTCAGTGTTTTATGGGCTTCGATAGCTATCACCTTTACTATCATGTTTCCACAAAAATAAGACCGGGTTTTATATAAATTTTTGCTCCAAAAGATGAATGAGGGCTTATGTTCAGGGGATGGCATCCTGAAAAATCATGGTAGGGCTTATTTTCCAGTTAGGCCTTATTTTCGGGGAAACACAGTCTATGAAGTGAGAGCAGGTAGCTCAGCTTTTATCTTCTGAAGCAGGAGTGAAGTCACGTTTAATAGGGCCCCCACTTGATATTTCCCCTCACCCTCCATAAACACACATCCACTATTCTGAGATTTTAGCAAGATCTATTCCAAGGCTCCGTAAGAAACACAGTTCAGGCTTTAGAGAATATAGGCCAGAAAAAAAATAGAAAGCAAAGGGAGCAATGGAGAAGCGCAATCCCAAGGTGTTCATGAGAATTTTCCTCTTTGTTCACAACTTCTACCATCCAGAAATGATTCTCTGAACGGAGAAAGCACTGGATTGGACTAAAATACACAAGCATTTCTAGGTGGAGAAGGACAAACCACCTAAGGCTAATTCAAAGAGCAAATCACTTGATATTCTCAGAATCATCAGATGACGATGCATTGGGCTTTGGTTATAATTAATTTGTATGCAATTTAATCCTCAGAACAAATCTGCTTGTGACTTGACTGTTTTCTAAAAATGATAAAGAACCAGGCTTTGGTTTAACAGAGGTAGTACATTTTCAATAGGAGAAACACACAACAATATAACCTCAGCCTTGAGAAAAAGAGAAAAAAGGAGTATTGTGAACCATGGGTGGAAAAATACTAGAAGATACAAAGTTTTAGGTTGTTTGTTTTCATCACAAGCACACAGAAAATTCAGCCTAGTAGAACAAAGACTGGATAGGCCTAAAGGCAAATGATCAAAAGTCTGTTTCAGATTCTAAAGCCAGCAGAATATTTTGCTTATGGGCTATTTAGCTTTTTTTTATCAAAAAGAATAATGCAATTGTGAGCTTGTCTGAGGTTGAATAATATTTCCAATGAGATAAGTTAATTATTTATTACTATTGATTTGGAAGAGCATATCTGCAAAGTATATTTCTTTTTTCACTTTAACATTTCTAAAAATTATGTAACTCCCCAAAGTTATTATTAAACCAAATAACTATTTTTATAACATCCCTGAAGCAGCTGGTTAATTTGCTATATCAAACACATATATTCATATATTTTTAATAAAATAAAAGTATGTGCCTTATACATAATAAATGAAGAATAATGGTAAGAATGTAAATTTTCACTTTTCAACTATTGGGTCATACTAACTAACCACTAAAATACTAGTAATGTACAATTGAAAAGAAATATACTCAGAAATTTGTGGGGAAATCTCTAGGGTTTTGTTGAATTCAATTTGTTGAAATTCCAAAGAACAATTAGATGATTTTAGCCAAGACCTAAAGGTTACATAAATGGAGTGTGAAGAAAACAGTGAAAAAGATCACTCTTTTTCTCTTATTCTATCCTTTCTTTTAACATCGGCAGCAACATCAATAAGAAAAGAGATATTTCAGATACAAAGAAGGGGCAAGTGTAGTGATGTGGATTATAGTAGGACAGGAGTGGCCCTATTTATTCATGAAATATATAGATGAGTATTTGAAGTATGTAAATAGAATTGTACAATGAAAACTAATTTTTCGTAGATATAAAAGGGATGATTATGACACCTGAATCCCAGAGTTTTTGTCTTGGTATGTGAATCTGAGAACATTATTTGGCCTGAGCTTCAGGGTCTTCATCAGTACAGAAACAATAACCCACTGACATTCATGGAACTATTGTCTGAAATAACTGGTAGGGGTCAGAGTGAAAGCTGGATGCTTATCTGTTTGTGTCTATTGTGTGCCAATTTTTTTTACAACACAGATGAGGCTACATCTTTTCAAAACTAACAAAACAAACAAAACTTCTTAAAATCATTATTCCTCCTTAAGCTAGTTTCAAAATCTAAAAAAACAAAAACAAATACAAACACCCATGATAACTGATACTGCATGTGAGTGATAAAGGTGGAGGGCAGGAAGGAGAGATCAATAAACATAGTTTGGGGGGAGGCTAACAGCTACGTAGAAAAGGGAGATCAACTTTTCTAAGTAACATAAAATGGTATGTTAAGGCTTTATACCCAGAATCGTGCCTTACACGTAATAGAACCTAAATAATTATTCAATTAACATTTTTATCAGTTCTGGTGAGGTATAATTTACCTATAAGAAATGTAGAAGTTTTAAATCTGCAATTAAATGACTTTTAACAAATGTATACACTTATATAACTGCCACCTTAATCAAGGTATGGGAAATTTCTATCACCCAATAAAGTTCTCTCATGCCAACAATCCTCACCTCCCCTCCCGACTCCAACAGGCAAACACTGACCTCAATTCTGCAACTATATTTAATTTCACCTGTTACAGAAGTTCATATAAATGGAAGCGTACAATACATTCTTTCATCAGACTGCTTTGCCCAACATACTTGTGAGTTTCATCCACGTGATTATGGGTATCAGTAGTTCATTCATAGTTCATTATTCCTGAGTAGTAATCCATTGTATTAGTATGCCATAAATTGTTTATTTATTCATCTGTTAAAAGATACTTGGATTGCTCCTAATTTTTTGGCTACTACAAATATAATAGGATGCCATAAATATTTAAATACAAATATTTGCAGACTTACATTTCATGTAAAGTGTCAAGTTTACTGTTATAGAGGTATTTTTCTAATATTTATTATATTCCCTATTTTTCATTTTCCTGCTTTCTTTGCTTTAATTGAGCACTATTATGATTCTATTTTATCTCTTTCTGTCTCTCTTTTGCTTACCAGCTATACTTCTTTGGTTGGTTGATTTACTTTGTTTGTTTGTTTTTTGTGAATGAATCAGGTTTTACACATCCAAGGCATCCACTCCAGTTGAGGTCATCAAAAAGTTATCAGGTGAAGAAAGGCTAATTTTCTGAGGCACCAGAGGAGGGAACTATCACAACCTACTGTGGAGAAATACAGTACTTCATATGCAAAATGAGAACCTTACAAGAGTACACCTCCATCTCCCCCTGTGCCAGTTATCAAGTTATTGATGTGGCTCCAAATTCATCCTTTGTCACCTGCTCTGTGATAAGGTAGGTGGACGAAATATTTTCCTTTTGTGAACTGAGGAACGTTTTGTCAGTAGAAGTTACTGGAGAGATACGGGAAGAGGAAGGTATTTCTTCCAGGTTCTGGTGTGCTTCTCTCTCTAGGCTCCTGCATGGTGTGGCTTTTCCAGGGCCCAGCGGCCAGCAGTTTCCCTGGCACTCCGAAGGAGGCTCTGCCATGAGTTCAAGAGTCAGTTCTTCTCTCAGGGCAGCTTATCCCATTAATACAGAAGGCAAACTTCCTGCACGTTTCACTAGCCCAGCACCTTAGTGACTTCTCTGCCACCCAATGAGCTATAGCCATGCCATGTGTAACAAGTTTTAGAGCTGGGTTTTGGAAGTGGGTGTCTCTTCCTTGGGCACTCTGTCTTAGCTCTAGATGCCACTTCTCCCTAGTCCATCCTTCATTATGCCAATCCCTGTTAAAGGTAATAATTTTGTATATTAAACTTTCCCTGTTCAAATTTCTGTGTGGTTTCTGTCTTCTGCTTGAACTCTGCCTGATACAGTTTTGGCATCAGAAACACACACACACACACACACACACACACACACACACACACACACACACACACACAAACCTGACTTGGTTTACTGTACTGTTGAATCCAGTTTCTAAACCTGAGTCAATTCACAGACCCAGATACCCTTGATTGAAGAGAAATTCTGGTCCCTGTGAAGAAGGACTCTGTACCACTGCCCCAGCTACATATTATAAATCTGTATCGAAGGCTTCCCACAAGGGACCTGTGGCCACTTACAAGAATTACTGTGCATTAGTGAAGTGCAACACCCAAACCTTTGGAGGATTACTGGACACTGGCTGGCTCTGAATTGAAGTTAATTCCTGGGGACCCAAAATGCCTCTGTGGTTGGGTGATAGATGGAGTAATATCTCAAGTCCAACTTTCAGTGAGCCAAGTTAGTCTCTAGACACACCTGATGGGTTATGTGCCCAGTGCCTGAATGTGTAATTAGAATAGAAAGACCTGGCAACTGTCAAAATTCTCATATTGACACTGATTCATAGGGTTTGGACATTATAGAAAGGGCTAAGTGAAAGGCCCTGAAACTTCCTACTCCCTATGAAGGGATACCACAAGCATCCCACATAACTGGGGAAATTTCAGATATTAATGCCATAATCAAAAAGTTGAGAGAAGCAGAAGTGGTGAAACCTATAATACCCATATATTACTCAACAGCTGAACCTGTGGAGAAATCATGTAGATACTGGAGAATGAATACGTAGCTGCTACTCTAGATGTGATAGCGTCACTAGAACAGCATGGGCCCTGCCATTCATAGGCAGGCAGGAGTGTACCTTCAGAGGCCTCCCTCAGGTGTCCTACTCTCTGCAGGAGCATAGTCTGCAAAAACGTTGACCTTTTGACATTCACTAAAATACTGGACTAGTCTACTATATTGATGATATTGTGTATATTATCTATGATCAACTGAAAGTGACAGGCATTTTAGATGGCTTTAGTAAGACACAGGTGAGCTAGAGTGTGCCAGGTAAACAAAAATTCTGGGGCCCATCTCAGTAAGATTTCTGAGGGATCAATAGTTTGGAGCATGTAGAGATATCTCCATCAAGATGAAAGATAAATTGCTGCGCTGCACATCACCCACCATTAAAAAATGCTTGGTAGGCGTAGGCCTTTTTAGATTCTGTAGGCCACTTACATCACATTTGAATGTAGACTTGAACCCAGCTAAAGAGTCATCCCTAAGGCTGCCAAGTTTTAGTGGAGACCAGAGGGAGAGAAGACTCTGGAGTAAGTTCTGCAGTACACGCTCTTCTATCACTTGGGGTTTATGGTTCAGCATATCTGATGATACTCAGTATCTGTGACAAATAAGGGAGCTGCATGGAGACCTAGGCAAACACCAACAGGGAAAATCAAAGTGTGTGTCTCTAAGACCCTGGAAAAACTTTATCTACATCTACCTCTATTTCGATTTCTTTATATATACAGTTATGCTTATATCTATATGTATATACAGAAAACTATTCTTTTAAGAAACAGCTTCTTGTTCTGGTTTTCTACTGGGTGTTAGTAGAGACTGGACAGCTAAATGGGACATCAGGTGACCGTGTCCCATTGATCTGACTATACCTTCATGAACTGGGTTGTCTGATCTACAAAAATAAGATTGGACAGCGACAGTAGCAGCAGCAGCACCAGCAGCAATCTATCATCAAATGGAAATGGTACAAAATAGTGCATCTTGGGCAGATCTGGAAGGTATGAGTAAGTTGCTAGGGCAGGTGGCACTGACTCTTTCAACATCAAGTAATGCTGCATTGCCTCTCAATAATACACCTACGGCCTCCTGGGGTATTATGACCAGTTGTCTGAGGAAGAAAAAAAACTCAAGTCTGGTTTCCAAATGGGTCTTTAAGATATGATGGTACTAATTGAAAATGGATTAGACTACAGTCCCTGGGGTACCCCTGAATGACAGTAGTGAAAGAAAAATCTTTTCACTGGGCAGGACCTTGAGCAGTACATCTGGCTGTTCACCATCTGGAGTGAGAGGGTAAGAAATACAGATCTACATGATTCTAAGGCAATGGCTACTGATTTGGCTGAAGGGTCAGGTACTTGGAAAGAGTAGGATTAGAAAATTGGTGACAGCAAAGTCTGGGAAAAGAGGGGTACAAGAGCTGCTGCAAGAAATGTACCCAGATTCTTCTCTCCTCTCATACTGAAATGAGGCAGGATGGGGGCAGTCTATGTAGACGCCCTTAGAACACCTGAGTAAGCTTTTGTAGCTGGGGAAAGAAACAAAAGTTACCTCTCCTTCTGGCAGTAGACAGTACTAGGCCCAGAATTAGAGCTCGAGGAGAAACAGGAACCCTGAGAAGGCCACGCCTACAACACCCAAGGACTGTGTCTACCTAAGACAGGCATAATGAGAACCATCTCGGCAGACTTTTAAAAAATAATCAACTAATTTAAAATTTTATATAGAAAGCCTAGGGAACTAGAAGAGCTGAAACAATTCTTAAGGGCAGGGCAGGGATTGAGGGTATTTTCTTTGTTTTTTTTTTTTTTTCCCCTCTGCCTACTTTTAAGAATTTTCTCTATCATAATTTGCATTTTCTGGCAGTATGACTAGGATGTGCCTAAATGTGGTTTTCTTAGTATTTATTCTAAATATCCTGAGTTGCTATCTTCTTTTTAAATAAAATTTGATGATTTTTTATCCAATGTTTTTTCAAATATTCTTTTCTCTTTCATTCTCTCTTCTTTTTTTCTGCTATTCCAATTACATGAATGTTAAATTGTTTGATATTTTCCCATTAAGACTCTGTTCTCACGTTTTCAATCTTTTCCTCCCTTGGCTTCCATTTGGATGATTTCTATTGACCTGTTTCCAATTTCAGTGATCCCTTCTTCTGTCTGGTTTGGCGTTAACTTCCCTGACTACCTTCCCAGTAAATAATATTTCTCCAAATAATTATAATCATCATTTCTTGGTTTTCTATTTGGTCCTTTTCAGGGCTTCCATATATTTCCTGAAATTCTCCATCCCTTCACTCATAAGATTTATGTTATTTTATGGATTCTTTAACATATTTACTATAGCTATTTTATGATAGCTATAATAAATAGCTATTTATAATAATAATTCCTACATCTTTATTATCTGTGTATTTGTATTTGGTGACTGATTTTTTTCTCCTTTACCGTGAATCATCCAGCTTTTCTTCCATGTCTTTTTATTATTATTATTATTATTTTTATTTTATGCCAGACAGTGTATCTAAAAATATATGTGTGCATTTCTTTTAAAAAAGAAGAACAAAACTTTCTTCTGTTAATGTTAGGTAGCTGGAGTGAAATAGGGTGAGAAGCTGTTCAGCTGGACTCAATCAAAGGTTGAGCTGGCTGTGGCTTTAATTCCTGTAGCAGAGCTTTGGAATGAGAACACCAGGAGTTTAATAGACTTCTCTTTGCTCTTCAGCCCCACTTACACTGCCACAGCACTGACATATTTGATCTCATCAGAAGTTAAATTGAGTGGGAGTTTGGTTATGAATTTGATTAGATTCAGTTCACTCTGGCTTTAACTTGTGTGACATTTAGTCCTCTCCCTATACTAGTTCCCCAGGACCAAATTACAAGTCTTGAAGACCTCAAGACTGCATATCTGTGAAACCATGAGATTGTTAGACCATGAGACTTCAAGATTAGGAATGCAGATCACAGGGTTGTAGAGATCTCTTTCCACTTTCCAGCCTCACCCCCAGCTTCTATTTACTTGTCAAAATTCCCATGTAAGAAAATGACTTGAAAGAATTGTCTTCGCTTTTGAGGCTCCTACAATTTCAAATCCGGCATGCCAATGGATGGGCTTTTTAAAGAGTTCTCCTTGTGTAGGCAAACACTATGCAGGGCTGATCCTTACCAGCCTTGCCTCCACCTCAGCAATTGTCCTAATTTAGTTCTTGTATTTCGTGTATCCATAGTTCTTTATTAGTTTTAAATAAATGTATGATCTTTTTTTTGTTATCTGGTGATTTTTTACAGTTTCAGTGGAGTGAGGATGCTGTATGAAGATTATGTATGCCCCATCGATATAGAGTATCCCTGCTGAAGCACAGAGAAATTCCTTTCTTAAAGTATAAGACAGATACTAAAATTAATAAAGAAAATAATTTTTAAAAACCAAATGCTATAAAAATCACCCTAATCCCATCACTGCCTTTTTAAGTATTTATACTAAGTAAAATTATCTCTCATTTCAGACCTCAAAAGTAATCATTATTAACATTTGTGGTTAATATAATTTAAAATATTTCCACATTGGATTTTTTTGCTACTCATACAGATATAACCATATGTTCATAAAATCATATCTGTATTTTTATTCAGAAACTATAATAATACAGCACATATATTGCTCTGTAACTTGCTTTGCTCACTGTCATTCTTCCAAGTCAAAATATATAGGATTTTGTTCACTTGAATTGCTACAGAGAATACCATTATGCTGGCAAACACAATTTATATTAATAATCCTCTGTTGAGAGAAATTTATGCTGCTTCCATTTTTTATTGCATTTAATATTCTTATAATTATTTCTTTAAACATTCCTTAAAAAAGCATTTCTAAGACATAAAATAGATTTTAATAGATAAAAACGCAGTTTCATAAGTCCAAGTACAAAGATAGAGCTATTGTATTTGATGTAGTAGTTTAGCTTTCATGTTTTCTACTTAGTAGTCATTCATATAAAGGCATTAATCACTGTTTACATGCCAGCAATTAAGCTTTCTTTTTAGGCCAAAAGTTTTTGGTTTCTAAAATATTTACTACATAATCATAAATGCTTCATAAATGCTTGAAATGTTCCAGTAAAACTCAGTGAAAAGAAGGGGGACTTTATTAGCCATATATGACCACAAGTCCCAGGTCAGCCATGCAGCGGCTGTGTGTAAACTTTGAGGATGTCAAGTGACAATTCTGTGCTTCATAGTTGTTGTGAGGATGAAATGAGAATGTTTGCAAGTCACTTAGACACTCTATGGGTATACACTCAGCAGTTCATACAGACCATCACTGTCGTTCTGGAAATGTTGATTCCAATGAAAGAGGGTGAGGAAGGACCAGAAAAAAATTAAATTAAAAAAATGAATGTTTAATAACTAACATAGGACTAGAGATAAAAATCAGTTTAATAATATGTGGTAAGTATAAATCTTAGGATAATGAAATGCCAGCTTTACATTTCCGAAGTGGCAAAAATCAATACCAAGGAAATTGAATTGAAATAATGTGTAATCAATTCTTTTCTTGATGGTGAAGACCATTAAAAGACAACTCTTAGATAAAGTAAAGAAGCTTTGGGGAAGAAGAAATGTCCAAAAGAGGAGAGAAAAACTGTTTGTCTCATAGGGTAGAAAAAGCTTATGACTGGCAAAATAGTAGGCAATTTTAAAATAAATCATGTGCATATATAAGGGGTAATTTTGTTCTATAAATACAAAAAAGAAAGAAAGGAAGAAAGGAAGGAAGGAAGGAAGGAAAGAAGAAGGAAGGAAGGAAGGATGGAAGGGAGGAAGGAAAAGAGTATTTCAGTTTCATACTTTACTGGTCACCTAAGTACAGAAAACAAAACAAAACAAAAGCAAATAATTGCATTATTTCCCCTTTTTATGACAGTATTAATCCATCTTTAAATCCATTCAAAGAAATGTTCTGCCAAAATCAATGCTGCTCAGTGATAGTGCTGCAACTATTTTCCTGTGAGTTATAATGACTAGTGAAATAAAATTTCCTAAAATAAGGCCATCTGGTAACACTCCCCTGAAGTCTAAACCCACAAATCCCCTTTTAGGAAAAACACCACCTTTGATTTTCAGCTCTCCACTCCTGTCCATGGGAGCCTGTGCTCCTCCAAAGCCCCTGCCAAACCTCAAGGGGAAGAAATCCATTGAGTCCCGAGCATGGACTGACAGCCTCCTTCTTCTACCGTCCTCTATGTTCCACACAGAATGTCAGGTATGATTTGCACTTCATGAACAGACTAGTTAATTGCAAACTGAGGCAACAACCTAAGTTGTGGACAGAAAAAGTATGAGTGGCAATTCTACGCAGGTCCCTTAGGTGGAAGCAGAAGACAGGTGTCAGGATCCATTCTGCTATTTTCAATTTCCCCCATGCATGTCCAGATACAGGGAAGAGAAGAATGGGGAGAGCTGTAAGGACCCACTAATGAGCCAGCAATATATACATGACCACTACAAGCAAATGTCATGATCCCTCCCACTCAGCCTTATTCTGTGTATGGAAAACACAGTAACCACCACTCAATGACTAACCATGCTGTTACCAATTTCTCTGTACATAAAGAATAAATAAGTAAAGCAGCTCTAACTATGGAAAAATGTGCCAATAGCTTTTTAAAATCTGTTTTCTGCAAGGGTTAGCACTCTCATTCCCTCTTTATATTGAGGCCCTCTTCCCCCACTCAGTTTTTGATAACCCAGAAATCAAACTGGATTTTAATCAGATTTCTGGGTTATCAAAAACTGAGTGGGGGAAGAGGGCTTCAATATAAAGAGGGAATGAGAGTGCTAACCCTTGCAGAAAACAGATTTTAAAAAGCTATTGGCACATTATCTTTATATATGTATAGTTTTTAGGTCTAACCAGTAGGCTAGAGAGGAAACCCCATAATGAGAAAAATTACCCAGGAAAGGAGACCACACATGCAGTAAACTCTTGTTATTCAGAAATACACTTGCACATAGTGTCTGTTTTGCTTTATTCCTTCACATTATCCGATCCATTAGCTACTCTACCAGAAAATATACCAAATCACAAAGAGAGTGAAATGAACAATTATTTTTTATTAGGTGTCAAAGGCACCCTTAGCACAAAGTTCCATTTTTTAAAAAGTTACCATTTATCATTGTGCTGGGCATTAAGAGGAGGTCAGGATCCAGATTAGCTTCTGCTTAAAGACATTCAAAACAAATCAGTGTATATTGTACTCATTAAGATTTGCTTTTTAATTAAAAAATACTAACAGTGGAAGAACTTCCTTTAATTCATTTATTTGATCATTGAACCAATAAAACGTTTACTAAGAGTGAGTGTGTGCGTGTGTGTGTGTGTGTGTGTGTGTGTGTGTCTGTGTATCCAGGGTTGTGCTAAGAACTAGGAATCCAGGACTAAGCCCTTTAGGGGTCAATAACCTAGGAAAGGACTTGAGACTAACAACCTACTAAGTTCCAAGTACTGGGCCATATATTCAGAGTTTGTGTGTTGCACCAAATCTATGCAGGTCTGTAAACTATACATGAGGTCAGACAAGTTAGTGAACGCATCCTGGAAAAAGTGCTACATACCTCATTGCTGAATATCACTATGGTCATCTTTGAAGTACTCCCCTTGGGAAGCTGTGCACCAATGCCAGTGTCAACTCCACCCTTCAAAGAAATTTTGGAACTCTTTTTCTGGACTGGCCATCAGAGCTGTCGTCTTATGACCCTTGATGTCCTGAATGTCATCAAAATGACTGCCTGTCAATATTTCCTTTATCTTAGGGTAAAGAAAGTAGTCATTGGGGGCCAGATCAGGTAGTAGGATCAGTTATTTGTTTACTGGCTAAAAACTGCCTCACAGACAGTGCTGTGTGAGCTGCTGCATTGTCATGATGTAAGAGCCATGAATTGTTGGCAAATAATTCAGGTCATTTTCATCTAACTTTTTCACGCAGCCTTTTCAGCACTTCCAAATAGTAAACTTGGTTAACAGTTTGTCCAGTTGGTACATATTCATAATGAATAATCCCTCTGATATGAAAAAAAAAGGTTAGCAACATCATTGCAACAAGTCCGCGAACTTAATTGTCAGAACTTGCATTTTTTAGATGAGGACACTGAGGTTCAGAGACGAGAAGTAATTTGCCAAAGGATATTCAGCCACTAAATGGGAACCGTAAGATGCATCCCAGAGTTACAGATGCAACTCTGTAGCTCCAAAGCTCCAGTTTTCCCCACTGTACCACACTGTCTCGAGTGGGGAAGACAGGACGGTAAACATGGCACGGTACAACCCAGAGGACAACACACAAAAAGGCTCTCTGGCATAATTCAATTCTTCTTACTCCATCCTAAAATGGTATGGGCAGGTTAATCAGAAGGAAAGTCAATATTGTGACTGCTTGCTTTTGTATTTCTGCCTGACCATCCAGATGAAAGACTTCAATTCTGAGTATCTTTGAAAACACAAAGCCTCTGAGCTCTGAAGCACTGATTCAATAAGCACTTCTAATTAAATGATTTCACAGGCAATCCTTACCTAGTAAGAGTCATGAAAAATTTACATATGCACTCACTGCTCAGTTGCCTTCCTCTCAGCAGATCATGATTTTTCCATGAGTAAATGCTCTCCAGCCCCGCATTCTATCTGTATTGCAGCTATCCTAACTTCTTTCCCCCATCTAGTCCCTCCAAAGACCAATATTTTCAACTTACTTCTATACGACTTTCTCTAGTTCTTTGTCCCTCCCATAGTTCCTCACTTCCTGTATCTTCAACATTTCTCTCCCCTGGCTGAAGGAAATTCTATTGATACACATGCTAAGTCTCTTCCATTTAAAAAATAATAAAAAGAGCAAAACAGAAACAAAACATAACCCTCTTAACTCTGCATCACCTTTTTCTTATTACTCATCTTCCCATTTTTCTCCATTTTCTGGGAAGTTTTGTCCATATTTGCTGTGTTCAATTTCTTACTTTTCATTCACTCCTCAACCCATAGTGTGCCCCCTAGGGACCTCTGGCCCTTCAAAAATCAAAACAAACAAACAACACCCTGAATTATTGTAGAACTTTATTCTTTTACTCATTCTATCACTTACGACATATACGTGAAGTATCACAAAAATGCTTTGGAAAATCTTAAGTCCAAACGCACAGGACATCTTTAGATTCTGACTTTTACTGGCCCTTGCAGCAGTGTGTGATGCTGCTGACACACTTGTCCCCCATGGCATTTCTTGTCGCTCTTTCTCTTAGACAGTTACTTCTGAGTCATATTTGGGAGTGCTGGTGTGTCCTGCCCTGTTGACAGAGGTGTTTCCCAGAGTTCTATCTTCAGGCCATTGGCTTCTTTTCTCCATACACTAACCTTGAACATTGTCATTCATTTTAATGCTATGAGCAACCATTTATAAACGATGACACTCAAATATTTATCTCTGGCCACATCTTTCTCCAAGGCTTCAGAATCATTTATTCAATTGCTGATGACAATTATAATTTTGATGTCTCACAGACACATAAAGTATCCAGTTGCATTTTACACCATTCCCTACATGGTGCTCCTCCCGTATTGGATAACTTAGATATCAGTGCTCTTATACACTCAACACTAAAAACACACAGTCTCCCTGCCATTGATCCATTTCCTCCCCCCCTACACCCACACTTTAAAGGGGTCCCCCAAATCTGTTTAACCTAGGTTTTAAATATCTCTCAGATCGATCCCCTATGATCTCTGGTATCATCTCTTCTAAACTACTGCAACAGGCTCCACCTGAGGGCCTCTGTGTGTTGTGTTGCTCTCTTGCTCTCCTTGTTCTCTACAGTGACATCAGAGTGACTGATTCATAAAGTAAAACCAACCATGTGTCAGCTCTGCTAAAACTCCCTCACGGGCTTACCATCGCCAGTGGGCTGAAGCCCACACTCCTGTTTGGCACAGGAGACACTTCATGACCTGGCTCTGCTATTCCTCTCCAGCCTTTTTCCCACCACTACTCCCTATTTACATGTTATGCTCCGGCAATACTAAGCAGCTTACAATTTCCTGTCTCTACCATACGTACATGTATTTTTCTACTCTTCCTTTGCTTCGAATATTTCTTTTAATTTTCTTTCCCTGGATAAACCCTACTCAATATACAAGATTCAGGTTCAGCACTACTTCTTCCAAAAGCCAATTTTCAACCCCAAATCTGATGTAGGGGATGATTCTCTGTGCTTCCACAGTTACCTATACCTTTTTCCCCCGAAAATAAGACCTAGCCGGACCATCAGCTCTAATGCATCTTTTGGAGCAAAAATTAATATAAGACCAGGTCTTATATATTATACAATATACAAGACCCAGTTTTATATTGTAGTAAAATAAGACTGGGTCTTATATTAATTTTTGCTCCAAAAGATGCATTAGAGCTGATAGTCCAGCTAGGTCTTATTTTGGGGGAAACATGGTATCACAGTATCTATAACATTATTTTAAAATGTCTGTTTCAATGCCATCTTCCCATCTAAACTAAAAGACCTTTAGTACACTTACCATTGTTAATTGTTTATTTCCACAGTCTACCCCAGGCCTTGCCTATGATAGGTACACAGTAAATTTTTCCTGAAATGTCCATTACTGCTTTGGTCCTGAGGAATTTGTCCTTCTGTGTGTTTGTTGTTTAAAAGGTGTCTATTCTGCAGTCTAGTTGAACCTGATGGATGATTAATGATATTCCCCAAACAGCATATATTCCTTTGATTACTTTTAGAGTAATCAAATAAATGATGAGTCGTTTGGTATGAGTCTACTATTTGGAATCTCTATTATCTTTCCTCCTTAGGATTATTTTGAGATGCCTAAGGCATACTTCTCCAAGGGAAAAGAAAATACAACCATAGGACTTCATCCATTATTAATGCTTGAGGCAAAAAAAAAAGAACTTTATAGTGAGTAATGGGCTGAAACATTATTGAAACAATTATCTAATATTTGCTACTATTCTTTTCCTTCAGAATTAAAGCAGCCAGTTTAAGAATCTTTAGAAATCCAGGTGGTAACCACTTCTTTGCTGAACATTTCCAATACAATGCCTCAAACACACATAATATATACCCTTGAATTACTGTATTAGTATTATTTTATATGACAATGATTAGCAATTATCTTTAGAGTATCAATAAAAACTCACATTAATAGAATGATAAAATTTTCCCAAATGGTTTGTAACTACATTATCCTAATCTTTAAGAGAGCCCTCAAACAGATATTGGTGTACCTAGTTTCCTTTTGAGCTAAAATTCCAAAGGAAACATGGTTAAATAAGTGGAGAGCAAAGTCAAAAGCAGAGAGGATTTTAGCCCATTGACTATTTGGGACTCTGAGAAAGACTCCTCTCTCTGATTGGCCCCTGCCCCGGTGAGGAGATACATGAAGAATAATCAGATGCAGATCAAATGGCCTACGTTGTCATAACTGTGGAGGTCTGCAGTTCCAACAAGGCCAAGTCGGGGCTGGGTCAGCAGAGAGGACCACTGGAGACACAAAAGAAAGATCACTGACTCACTAGCCACAGACCTAAGTTGCTGACACTTGCTGAATAATCAGTAACCAGATAGGCACGTGACATCTATGGGAAGACCAGATAAGACACAAAGCAGAACAAGAACCTGGGAACATACAGAAAGGCTCCCTTGTACCCCTCCACTAAAATTACATATAACCCTTCTCCCCGATGCCCATATGCCATCTTAGACAAGACCAGAGGAAAGAGAAGGGAAATCCAAGATGGAGACAGTTATTTAAAAGAGGAGGTTTCCTGGGCTTCTGGATTCAGCTCTGACGTGAAAAGAACTTAGAATAGCTGCTTCCATCCTTACGACAACAAAAAGTGATGAAAAAGCTAAAAATCAATACTTTTCATGGATCCATGAGAGAACTGACATCACAGGGCAAATTGCCCCCCTGAAATCTGAAGAGACAGATGAGTAGAGAGAAACACAGTCAAGATGTGCTTATCTGAAGCAGAAGCTGCTAGAGCCATAACTGTAGGAATATTTAAGTGGTGATTTTAACAAATTGCTGGAGGTTGAGTGTGGGCTAACTTGAAAGTGAGAAACTTCTGGGGATCAAAGTACCCATACTTTCATGGGTTTTACATTGATGACCCAGATTCTTATGGTGATCTGCCAAGAAAAACCACCTTCCTGTCTCTGACTGGAGGAGGTAAAAGTAATCGTTATGCAATACTCCCAGTGAATTCTCCATAATACAGGTCTACTCTCCAGGTAGAAAGAATTTACCAGAGCCTTATCTCACTTAGGCAACAGAAGGACAATTACACAACTCCCGCCATCTCAATCTAGGCTTCTTGGCCCACCTAAGGTGTGTGTGTGGGGGGGGGGATGGAGAGAGAGGAGGTACACTTATAGAAGTTATATTCCAGGGACTCAAGTCTACTAAAAGAATGAGATTTAACAATAAGATTATAGAAGGCTTTCTTTCCCTGAGTCCTTATCACTATATCAATAGGGCTCCAGTGCAATAACAGTGGATTAGTGTGAAGCACTTGAAAGCACAGGCTTTATTTAAGGAGTTCTTAGGGAGGATTCTGACCCTCTGGGTGGAATGCAAAGCTGCGGGAAATCCACATGACCTCTTAAAGGGTCTGCACACAGACTCATTTGCTCGCAGGCACTCACCCTGGGCTCCAGGGGAGGAACATTGACTTGGGATGGGGTGGGGTATGCGTCACAGACATATGGGGAGAGACTGAGTGGTATGGCTTCCAGGTGAAGAATAGAGGGCCAGTTGCCATTTTCCCTGTATGAGGTCCCCTTCAAACCTGCAGCCAACAGATGGGTGCCATCTTTCTTGTGCTGAGCCCTTCCCTCATGCCCATTATCAAATCTGACTCTGAATTGGCTTGTTCTACCCTGGTGACTCCCTGTAACCCCACCCTACCCAACTTGAGTACCTCATGAGGCTTTATCAGCGTCTTAACCTTATGAGAGCCAGGAGGCAGCAGGTGGCAGGTGTTTTCAGTTTGCAAATTGGCCTGTCCCATGCACCTCCAGGTTTAGCAGAGGCAGAGACCAACCACAGATCACTTTGTAGCTATTACTAGGTAGTCCCTGGCTGGTCACAGGCAGTTGCTGACCTGGGCCTGCACTGGAGCCCCTCCAAGAGGCCCCAGAACCAACATATCTGGAGGTCAGCTTCAGACCACAGCAGAGTACCACCCACTTAGCCCCACAAGTGGCATATCCAAAGGGCCATCTCAGCATGCACAAGAGCCCACTAGGGCAAATACCACTCAGTGGGGTAAGCCCCCTTCACAGCAGCCCATAAGCTGTGGATGTGGCCAGCCAGCCCGATGGTCAATCCAACCCACTGATGTGCCAAGAGCAATCAAGGCTTAATTATAACAGGAGGACACACAAAACCCACACAAGTGACACTCCAGGAACACCTGGTGCAGAACCAGGGCGACTGTGCCACTGGGTCTCACAGGGCACCCACTACATAAGGTCACGTGGCCAAGACTGGGAGACATAGCAACTCTACCTAATACATAGAAACAAACACAGAGAGGCAGCCAAAATGAGAAAACAAAAAATACATTACAAATGAAGGAGCAGGAGTAAACTCCAGAAAAAGAATTAAACAAAATAGAAGCAAGCAACCTATCAGATACAGATATAATCAAAACAATGATTACAAGGATGCTCAAGGAACTTTGTGAGAAGTTCAACAAAGAGATAGCAAGCATATAGAATGTCATAGAAACCATTAAAAGAAACCAGTCAGAAGTGAAGAATACAATAAATGAAATGAAGAATGCACTAGAAGGAATCACCAGTAGGCTAGACTAAACAGAGAATTGCATCAGGAATTTGGAAGACAGGTAGTAGGAAACAGCTAATTGAAACAGCAAAAAAAAGAAGAATTTTAAAAATTAGGATAGTTTAAGACATCTCTGTTACAATATCAAGCTTAACAACATTCCCATCATAGGGGTACCTGAAGGAGAAGAGAGAAAGCAAAGTACCGAGAACCTATTTGAAGAAAAAATGACCAAAAACTTCCCTAACCTGCTGAAGGAAATAGACATATAAGCACAGAGAGTCCCAAACACGATGAAGAGTCCCAAACAGACCCACACCAAGACACATTATAATTAAAATGGCAAAGGTTAAAGACAAAGAGAGAATCCTAAAAGCAGCAAGAGAAAGGCAACTAGTAACTTATAAGGGACCTCCCATAAGATTGTCAGCTGATTTCTGAACAGAAACTTTGCAGGCCAGAAGGGATAGGCATGAAATATTCAAAGTGATGAAAAGTGAGGACCTACACCTAAGGGTACTCTACCCAGCAATGCTATCATTTAAAATTGAAGGACAGACAAAGAGCTTCTCAGACAAGAAAAAGCTAAAGGAGTCCATCACCACCACATCAGTATTACAAGGAATGTTAGAAGGATTTCTTTAAGATGAATAAAATAAAATAAAAAATACGAATAATAAAATGGCAATAATTACATATCTATCAACAATTACTTCCAATGTAAATGGCTTAAATGCTCCAATCAAAAGATACGGGATGGCAAAATGGATAAGAAAACAAGATGCTTATATATGCTGCCTACATATATAAGAGACCCACTTGAGATTGAAAGACACACACGGAAAGTAATGGGATAGAAAAAGGTATTTCATGAAAATGGAAACAAAGAAACAACAAAAAATTGGGGGTAACAGTACTTATACCAGACAAAATAGACTTTAAAACAAAGGCTACAACAAGAAACAAAAAAGAAACCCAGAACACTACTTTGAGAGGATTTGTGAATCATATGTTCATTGCAGCATTGTCTACAATAGCTGAGATGTGAGGGCAGCCTGGGTTTTTGTCGAGGGATGAATGGATAAAGAGGAGGATATATATAATATATATCCAATATTGCTCAGCCACGGTAGGGAATGGGTTCTTGCCATCTGCAGCAGCATGGATGGACCTGGAGAGTATTGTACTAAGTGGAGTGTGTCAGACAGAGAAAGACAGATGCAATGTGATTTCACTTATATGTGGAATCTAATGAACAAAATAAACAAACAAAACAGAAACAAACTCATAGATACTGAGAACATTTTGATGGTTGCCATCACATCAGTAGGCTAAAGGGTGAAAAACGTACAGCTATATCAATTGTTGCAGAAAAGGCATGGATCAAAATTCAGCATTTATTCATGATAAAAACTCTCAGCAAACTAGCAAGACAGGGCAACTTCCTCAAGTTGATCTTAAAAAAAAAACAATACAAACAAACCTACAACTAATATCATACTCAGGATACAAAATTACTGTACAAAGCCAATTGCTTTCCTATATACAATCAATGAACAATTGGAATTTAGAATTAAAAACACAATACCATTCTCAACAGAATTAAAAAAATGAAATAGTTAGGTATGAATCTAACAAAACCTGAACAGAATCTGTAGTCAGCAAATGACAAAATTCTGATTTTAAAAAATCTAAGAAGATCTGAATAAATGAAGAGATACTCCATGTTTATAGATTACAGGGTTCAGATTGCTGCCATGTCTTCTCAACTTGATGTACAGATTCAATGCAAGCCCAATCGTATTCCTAACATGCTATTTTGTAGATATTTACAAACGAATTCTAAAGTTTGTATGGACAGGCAAAAGGTCCAGAAGAGCCAACACAACACTGAGGAACAACAATAAATTCAGATGACTGATGCTACCTGACTTCAAGACTTTTTGTATAATTACAGTAATCAAGGCAGCAGGAGATTCATGAAAGGGTAGACACCGTGATCAATGGAACATAATGATAGACAGGTTCACTCAAAAATAGTCAACTGATCTTTGACAAAGGAGCTAAGGAAAGTCAATAGAGAAAGGACAGTCTTTTCAACAAATGGTGCTGGAAACCGATGTTTGTGTGCATAAAATAAACTAGACATTGACCTTATGCCTTTCACAGAAACTAACTCAAATTCAATTGAACATCTACATGTAAAAAGCAGAACTATAAGACTTCTCGAAGAAACATAAAAGACTACGTGACCTTTGGTTTGCAGATGTGTTTTCATGTACAACACCAAAGCAAGATTCATGAAAAAAAAACACCAAAAAAGTTGGATTTATTAAAATTAAAAATTTTTACTTTGCTAAAGACACTATTAGAGAATTAAAATATAATCCACGGTTTTGGAGAAAATATTTGCAAAACACAAATTTGATGACACATGTATCCAAAATATACAAACAACTCTTAAACCTCAACAATAAACAAACAACTCAATTAAAAAATGGACAAAAGATCTTAACAGAGGACTTGCCAAAGAACATATACAGATGCCAAATAACCATATGAAAATATGCGGAGCATAAATGTCATTAGGGGATTGTGAATTAGAACAACAAGATACCACCACACATGCATTAGAATGGCTACCCTTCAAAAATATGACAATACCAAATGGTGGTGAGGATGCAGAGCAACAGGAATTCTTGTTCATTACTGGTGGGAATGCAAAATGGTTCAGCTGTTGTGGAAGATAGTGTGTCAGTTTCTTATAAAGTTAAACTTAGTCTACTACACGAGTATGATTCAACAAGTATGCTCTCAGGTATTTACCCAATTGATTTCAAAGTTCAGGTCCACACAAAAACTTGCAAGCAAATGTTTATAGCAGCTTTACTCATAATCAGAAACAACCAAGATGTTCTGTAATAGATAAATGGATAAATTAACTGTGGTAAATCCACAATGAAATATTATTTGGTGAAAAAAAGAAATAAGCTACCAAGCCAAGAAAAGATATGAATAAATCTTAAAAGTATCTTGCTAACTGAAACAAGAAATTTTGAAAGGACAACATAATGTATGATTCCAATTATATAACATTGTAGAAAAGGCATAACTATAGAGACAGTGAAAGCATCAGTGGTTGCTAGGGGTTTGGAGGGAAAAGAACAGGTTGAATAGGTAAAACACAGGGTATAGTTAGAGCAGTATAATTATACTGTATGATATATGATACTATAATGGTAGATACATGACATTTGTCAAAACCCATAGAATAAAGAGTAACTTTACCATGTATTAGATCCCTTTTACCCTCATCCACTAACCTCTTTCCCCCTTACCCTCTGGTAACCTCTAAACCATTGTCTATGTATATGAATTTTTGTTTCTTCATTTGTTTGTCTTGTTCCTTTGTTGTTTCCAGTTTTATACACCACATATCAGTGAAATCATATGTGAAAAAACAAATTAACTCAAAAAGAAAAAAGAGTAATATTAATGTAAGCAAATTAAAAAACAATCATTTATGAGATTAGGGGATTGCAAGGTGGAATGCAGACTGATCAAGAGAATCTAATGGTATTATAAATGTATGAAACAACCTCACTGATAGGTATTGTAGGAAAAAGTGCTGACCTAAGTAACTTTGGGAAGGAGTGGAGTTTGTTAGACTACCAGCAATAAGAACTCCACATAAGCACTGTACTCTAGTTGACAGAATTGTTTCCCATTGTGGTATGGGCTGACACTTCTGATACTGCTATGCATGTATGCTGGAATTGAAGAGTTAACAAATGGATGGCTGATTGTGGGAGCCAACTTTCTTACTGTGGAGTGGGAATTTAAAGATAACCAATGGGAGGGGACTAGGATTATATGAGTGTGACAATTAAGTTCGCAAACTTGCCGCTGTGTGCTTACATTGGCAGCACTGTACAAACTAGGAAGTCCAGGAAACTGTCACAGACAACAGGAGCCTAAGAAGACATGCTGACTAAATGTAATGTACTATCCTAGATGGGATCCTGAAACAGAAAAAGACATTAGGTAAAGCTAAAGAAGTATGAATAAACCAGGGACTTTAGTTAATAATAATACATCAATATTGTTTTATTAATTATAATAAATATATCATACTAATGTAAGATGTTAATAATTGGGGAAACTAAGAACAGGGTATATGGGAATTCTTTCTACCATGTCTTCAGTTTTTCTGTAAATCTAACAACTGCTCCAAAAATTAAGTCAATTATAAAAAACAAAACAAAAGAGTGTTACTTTAAAAAAATAACTTTAAATAACTAGACCTAACTGACGTTATGATCAAACTGAGGTTACTAGATTTGATTAGATTTGATTTCTGAATCTCCCTCATGCTTTTCTTAAATAGAACATAAAGATGATACATTTTCTTTGTACTCCTCAGTGTAATGTGTGCAAAATAGCAACAAAAAAAAAATAAAAATCAGAGAATTAAACTCACATAGTTACTAATGGCAAAGATGTGATTCAAATCCCAGATTTTAGAAGAATCTAGAGCCCTTTGGAGTGCTTTAAAAAGTACTGTGGGAAACTAACCAAAAATAAAACACACTCTTTTCTTTCAAGGAAGCTATTTTATGCTTATGGCAAATTCACCTGAATATGTGAAACAGCAAATTTCACATAGTCTGAGAAAGCCAGGCAGTACATTTCAGGAGGATAATACAGAGATAGCCATTGTGTAGACACAGAACAGGAAATAGGTATAGTGAAACCAATGAGTCAAATTTATTTCTTTAATGGTTCAAAGAACCATACTTAGGAATGAAATGAGAACAAAGTTAACTCAATTATTCACATCTAAAGAATCTTTATTGCTGTGTCTTTTACGAGCTTTTTCCAGGTCATCTGGTCACTGTGGATCAAAAGCTTAAAGTCTTCACCTGTAATCTAATTTGTTATGGTTTGTTACTATTTTATAATCTAGAGTATGAGAAAAATGTAATTAGTTCACTTTACAACAGTCAATTTTTAACACAGTAGCAGTTAATTACCCAATATTTGAAATAGTGTCTTTTCAAATTCTGACTATGGGTCCTTATTTCCAAAGCATAAATAGAAAAAGTAGAGAAGAGAAAACTTAAAATTATTAAATTGTGTATTAGTATTTACAAAGGCAAGTGCTACACAATTAGCCAAGATCTTCTTTAGCAATTAGTTGTGCAAATTAAAAAGTTAGTTGGAGGATATTATGAATAGAATAATATTAACCCTATAAATAAACTCTGTATTAAATTTGTAGTATATGATTCCACATATATGTAAATAAAGATACAAGATATTTAAAATAGCACATACTTGTTTAATGATGAAAGTTTCCTTTCAATAAATAAGCACTTCTGTTTCCATCAGAAGAGATAAATAATTATGTAACTCCGATTCAGCATAAGGGCTGAATACAAGTTAGAAAATAAATTAAAGCTAAGAGACTTCACTTTTAACCAGAGGACACATTTACCTTTCAGATGAAACACTGTTGAGTGAAAAAGGCTAATAGAAAATTATTATTAAGTATATGAAAACTCATAGAGTGGATTTAATTTGTCAAAAACTTACTTTTATCCCCCTACTCAAATAGCCTACGGGGCAAACAGTCAAATAAATTTAAAAAGTAAAGTGGAAGAGACATAAATGCTGCAGCTGAAATTAAATTTAAAAAGCAACGAAAAGGAAAAATATCGTTTGCTTATGTGCGAAACTGTGAAATGAACTCATTTCATATGTTTGCAAAGTCCCAGACTGTATACCTTTTCCACAAATCCAACAAATCAGCCTTCTCAATGTAAGCTTACCTGTCAGAGGTTATCTATATTATGGCTTTCACTGCCCACTTTCCTCCAGGAATTATGTTCTAAAGAGATACATTAGAGTTACACTACATGTCAGGATATAATAAAAGCAGGTGACAATCACATTCTCTACATATCTGCACTATATCAGCATTACCTGAGTTACCTATTGCATATATAGATTCTTGGGCCCCACTCCCGATATACCAATTCTTGATGGCAGAGACCCAGAATATACCTTTTCAACAAGCATCCAAGTTAGTTATTGGCACACAAATACTTAATAACCTCTGCTTCAAGCTAATAATATTGATTATAGTATAAGATATATAACTGTTAAATAGGAATTAAAAATGTAAAGAAATACTAAATATTTAATTACCTAATGCATGAATTTGTTAGATTACAAAGTTAAATAAGAACGTCTAAAAATATTACAGTATGAATTAAGTGATGATCAAATCTCAAATAGATTTCAGTGCTCTTTGAAGATAGCTTGTGTTTGAAAATTGTCCTTTTTTCCTTCTTCTTTCTTTTCTTTCTTAAGAAAAAATAACCTCATGTTTGCGTTGACTTGAGATCAGAAAAATATAAAAGCACCATATCTATGTTATATAACTGATTTCTGTGCTTTTATTTTTATTCAAAGCCACTCTCTAGCCTTTGTATCAATAATGATAATTATACAGAGGAAAATAAAGCAGGGAAAGAGAGAGGTGAGTGGGGAAGGCTATTGCATACAGGTGGTCAGCAAGTATTTAATATTATAAAGGCATGGCAACAAATACTTTAATTGGTCTTAATATGTTTCCTGTGTTGCTTACATAACATTAGCAGTTTCCTCAGTAATATACATGTATGTCAACTGCTACTGCTCTGAAATTCATAAGATAAATTTTGAGTAATTGATTTTCAAACAGTTCAGAAACATAATTTGAACAAACATGTGCTGTCATTTTACATGTTGTCAATTTAACAATATCAGTTGGTTATGTTTCTAAATTGGTCAATAGAAGGCAATCAAAAATTTACCTATTATGTTTGCTAATTCTCCAAGAAGAGAAAAATAAAAATCCGATCTCCATAAGCTTTGGCAGTCAAGACTTCCAAAGTAAAAACCTGACAGGAATGAGCCAAATCAAAAAGGTGTCATAAATACAAGAGCCTTGGGACAAAATTTTTTTAAAAAAGTAAAAATCATGTCCATCTCTCTAAGCTTAAAATAGGACCTGATCCAAAAAGATCGATGCAGGAATGAAAGACTCTGAGACCTACGTCTTTACAACTGACCAATCCTTGCCCTACCCTCCAACAACTTGAAAGCCCACTTCCCTGCTTTAGAATTAATAAGCCATAGGCACCAGTCATGAGTATGATTTTCACAAGTACTGAAGGGTTTTCCAGTCTGTCCTGTACAGAGCAACCACTGTAGGTCACTGTGGCTCAATCAGAATTTGAAATGTGCCATTATCCCATACAAGTGCTTTTTTATTCATTTTCTTTCAGCTCCTAAATTATTTTTTGACATTGCCCTTTCAAAAGCTTGATTTAGTATTGGCTTCAACTTTGTGAGCTGCCCTTCAATCAAAAGATGTCTCTATTTTTTACATGTATTTGACCTGGTTGCTATTTGGTCCCTAAATTGCCTTGCTTTGTGTTGAGGCATCTCAACCTTCATTTTTTCTTATATTCACGTCTTCTTTGAGAAAAAGGACTTTTTGACAGCCCTGAAGACAATTCCAGGTTGTTTTTTCTCTTCTCTACCCAAAGAAATGGAAATGCAAGAAGGAGCCACTAGACCAGTGCTTATAATGTCCTTCATTTCACAATAAATATTTCATAGGTTTTTTAAAATATATATATTATGTACATTCACTGTAACAATTATTAATTAAAAAAATGTAGAGGTGGGGGAAAGACCATTTTACCCTTTTATTTCACCCACATCATGTAAGCAGTGATAATACTTTGGTGTGTATCTTTCCATTCTTTTCTCAAGGCTTTTGCAAATCTATGGAAACACTGATGTACGTATTTGACCTTCACACTTCTCATCTGGTGTTCTAGAGGTGGCATGTTTTCTAAAATTTCTTTCTATTGGGATTGGAACTTGTTCAGAAATTATTTTTTTCTTACTTTTCATTCATGTTTGTACTTGTTTTCATTCAAATCATATTCTGGGGACCTCCCTTCAGCCAGTGGTAGACTTGCAAGTCCCTTTGTATGTATGTGTACCCCTGTCAAACTCTGGGGACGTTCAAGTATAATTTGGCCTCACCCTCACCTTTTGTCTTCTCTGAGAGTTAAAGGTGACTGGATCCAATTCAGTGAGTGGGTGTTGACGATTGCTTCTGTGTGGCAACTGTCCCTTGCACAGGATTCGTGGAACATTAGCTTAAGAAGGACTGTGCTACAGCAAGAAAGAGATTCTAGAATTAGTGGCATATACTGGGTGTGTAGGCAAGTCACTCATGTGGACCCAAAACATCTTACTGATTTTACCTACAAATAAATGATGTTCTTCAAGAACAACTTTATTGGCCAATCGCTATGTGAAAAATACATGTAAAACAGATTGGGCAGCCACTGGGTGGCAGCAGAAATTTTATAAACATACTACATGAATATACTTTCCTATTGTTTTGTCCTATCTCTTACTGTTTAGTGAACTAAAAGACAACATTATTTTCAACAAAAGGTCTTTTTGTGGATAATATCCATCCAACTGAGCTCTCTAACATAAACTAGCATATTCAACTATGAGAAAAAACATAAAACATTAAACCTTATCATCAAATATTCTACGAATATAATATAAAATTTTAACGTTACTCAGAATGACTTTGTAGATGGACATAAGTTGTTTTCATAATAATTAAAAGTTGCCATTAATTTTAATAGCTTTAAAAATTTTCTAACAAGTCTTATATATTCAAAGAATAAGTCTTGAAGAATTCAGAAAAGACAAAGAATAAAACAAAAATTACTCAAAACATCCAAACCTAAATTAACCATTGATAGTTACTTGCTACTATATATTGTATTTTTTGATGTATAGTTTGTTTTTCAATAACAATGTCTTTTTTAACCTAACACTTTAAACTGCTATATTTTTTCATTCAACATACTGTGAATTACTTCCCCATGTCACTAAATATCCTTTTGTAATATTAAATTTAGTGATTGTACTGTATTATACCATATGGCTAGACCAATATTTAACCAATTCTGTTTTGTTAAGAATTTACCAGTTATTTACCAATTTTTTACATATTTACTCTTACAGACAACTGTTGTTAATTTTAAAAGCTAGGTAGCTGATAGTTTTCAGCTTTCTAATGTTAAGTGGTAAATTAATATTTTATACAGTGAGAGATCTTCGTGCAATGTGTTTTCAGATTTCTCATCAGAATTTTCTGACCAGAATTACTTAGACTGGTCCTAAATCAGAACCCCAAGGTTGAGGCCAAAACTTGCACATTTTAACAAACTCCCTCAGCTTTTTAAATGCATACTGAAATTTCAGAACCATTGGCACTCTGAGTAAAACTGTATAGTCAGAGAACCTCAACAATAATATTAATAGGAAATAACACAAACTTGGAAAAACATCTACATTTCATTTGTCTCTGTCCCTTTATGAAATGGAAATGATAATAGATCCTAAAGTTAGGGTGATGCTAAGGGAATGCCGAGTCTATTTCCAACTTCAAAATGCAGTCTTTGCAAACACTTTAGGGAAAACTATGCCTCTTTGAATACCAAAGATCATTTATTGTGAGTGTAATATGTAACAAACATTATGCTAAGCAGTGTACATGTATTGTTAACCTTCAGAACTATCTTGCCAGGTTACCATAACTGCATCTTTATGGATAAGCTCCATAGGTTAGGTGGGTTAAGTAAATTAACCCAGACTACATTCTTTGTCAATGTCAAAATCGGAATTCAAGCAAGTCTTTCTGGTGCTATGACCTGTATTCATTCAACTCCAGGACTCTGTCAGGCAGAAACGTGCATGTATAAGTAGGCAGATGAAGTTTCTTCCTGATGTCACAGTTACTGTGTGGTTACTAGTTTGTCTCTCCCTCATGCTATTTATAAATGGCAAGGGAATACAGCAGAGCTGATGCTATTATACATCATAGACTTAACTGAGAGGCAAAAATTGGATTTACTCATTCGAGTTTTTTGAAGCTTTTGCATTTTAAATGGTGCAATTATCAAGTACAGGTCAGACAATGGTGTATACATTGTTCAAAGGTTTTGAAAAACAAAAAAAAGTAATGAAATGCTCCACCAGACAAAAACATATCCCTGCTCACAGTTTCTTTAAAATTTACAGCTCCCCCCAACTAGAAGTGAGCCGAGGGAGAGGAGCTAATTCTGGAGCAGTTCATTCATGCTGGCACGTATCTAGAACTGCATGGTTTATAAAAGGCATGGCCTTTGGAAACAGAGGGCCCTTTCTAAGTGACTTAATATGTTTGACTCTTACTTTCCTTATCTGAAAATGGGGATCACACCACTTTCTTAGCTCTCAGGGGTGGCTTCATAGCTAGCAAGGCACTAGATGACATGATACTTGAGGCCCTTTTAGTATCTCACTTGGTAAATAAATAATCCAACTTTTTGTTAGAGGCCTAATAACATGGGCAAAGGAAAAATAATTGATTTTCATCATTTACTGGGAAAATTCTACTTTTTTCTCAGGTTAGGTCTTTGGAAATAACTGATCCCATCAGTCATGCAACAGTCTTGTTAAATGGAAGTCCCAGAAAGTTCATTATTTTGCCTTGTGTAAGAGCCTCCCCTTCTAAGAGGGACATTCTGAGAGTCAGAGATAATTTTATGTAAATTATCTACCACAGCATACTGAGACCCAGGGGCCCTGCATTTGCTTTTGCCTGCACCCAAAGGCTGCTCCATCAGATGTCCCCTTGGCATGCTCCTGCATCCTCACATCTTTTGCAATTCTCTATTCACAGGAGACCTTCTATGTTAGTCAGTTTGAGCAACCACAACAAAAGACAATGGACAGGGAGTCTTAAACAACAGAAATTTATTTTCTCACAGTTCTGGAGGCTGGAAAGTCCAAGAGCAAGGTGCTTGCTGATTTGGTTTCTGGTGAGGCCTCTACTCCTGGCTTGCAGATGTCTTCTCGTATCCTGACACGGCTGAGAGAGACACAGTGAGAGAGAAGGAGGGAGGGAGGAGGAAGGAGTGAGGGAGTGAGGGAGTGAGGGAATGAGGGAGAGAGAGAGAGAGAGAAAGAGAGAGAGAGAAAAGGAAGACACTCTGGTACCTTTTCTTGTAAGAACATTAACCTTATAGTATTAGGCCCTATCTTTATTCTCATTTAACCTTGATTACC
The DNA here is from genome assembly GCF_964194185.1 of Rhinolophus hipposideros. Taxonomy (NCBI): domain Eukaryota; kingdom Metazoa; phylum Chordata; class Mammalia; order Chiroptera; family Rhinolophidae; genus Rhinolophus; species Rhinolophus hipposideros. Next base: position 32,349,667 of record NC_138063.1, read on the forward strand.
TTTCTATAGGGTTATCTCCAAATACAGTCACATTTGGTGTTAGGGCTTTAATGTATTAATTGGGAGACACAATCCATTTCACAGCACTGTCTCAGTGAGACCTTGCCTGGGAACCTTATACACATTTACAACCTCCATACCACGATACTCTATACATCCTTATAATGCTTTATTTTCCTTCATAGCACTTTCCATTTTCAAACATAATATATATGTTATATATTTATCTCTTTGCTACCGGTCCCCTGACACATGACTAAAAAATCAGACTGTTCATTTCGGTACTTGTAGTACCCATGACAGAGCCTGGCACAGAGGAAGCCAACCATATAAACACTGTTGGGCACATGACTGGACAATCCTATGTTATGTGCGATGGAAGCTGCTAGAAATGCCAAAATAGACCTGATCCTATACCTGCTTTTCAGTAGGTTTCAGTCCGGTTACACATATGAAGTTCACTATAAAATGAATGGCAGCTCTCTCTAACTATAAAGAGTAACTATATCACTCAGGAAATGATTGAAAAGGAATGTAGACCTCCATTTGTGCATAGTCTGGGGAAACATTTACTTCCCATGCAGGAGCTAACCTCTTCAGATTTGCATAAATCTATTTGCTGAACGATGGGTCAAGAAATCAGATTTCCCATTATTAAAGTTATCCTTCATTCTTGGCAATACTTATATGAGCCAACTGCAAACCATAAGAACAGGTCAAATCTATGTGCTGAATGCCTTTTAAATATCCATCTTCACAGGCAAATTACAAACAGAAATATCCCATGACAATATTTTAATAAATGACCATGTATAAGAATAGCCAATTGCAGAGCCCAGTTTTTCCTTTATGATAAATTAGTTTGATGTTAACTTTAAAAAGTATGATTTACTAAATCTTGGCCGAAGAGCTTTCTAACTCAGGGCATCCCCAATTTTATCAAGCTTGCAAAGATTATTTTAAAGCATCCCTTCATTAATTTGAATGTAAAACGATAGGGAAAATAATGTCTAATCTAGCTAGAAGATAACATTCATTTTCCTGCTAAGGGCAATTGACAAAAGAATGTTAATGCACATTGCTATCTATGACTACAATAGTGGAACCACAATGAAATGAGCAGATGCTGACTTACCTTCTCTGGTGAATCACGCAGGGCATGGAACCACATCCTGAAGCAAACCAGACCATCTGTTCTGTTTTCTCCAAGTGGGCTCACATTGGTGACAAACCATTCTCTATACAAAGAAGATTTCCTTTTTCTTTTTCTATTTTAACTGAGAAAGTATAATTTCTCCAGTAAAAAGTGCAGAAACGCATTCTGCTTCTTGTACTATATCGCCTAAATATTTTGACTCTGAACCTCAAGTAGTCATGAAATTAAATTACGACTTCAAAGAGATTTATCTTTCCAAAACTTCATCCCCTCAATTATTCCCCCCATCCACACCCAAGCTGTTCTGAGAAACAGGATGTTTCCCAGAAAGGTATTTTTGAGAATGGCATTTTCTGAGAAAATCCATTTTGTCTAATGACAATGTTTCTGGATACAATGCTGAAGCACAACACACTAAAGAAACTTTTATTCATCAGTAAAACCTTGTACCCCTATAATTCAGTAACTACCATAGAAGTAGTGATTAAAAAAGAAAAAAAAGGGTTTGCTCATTGAATGTTGGATAAATCTTGGCCCCGAAAGTGCCCCAGCTGAATCCCCTTACAAGTATTGAGAGTCAAAGAGTAAGGTCTGTTTATATTCAGTGAGATGGCACACTCCACTTAAGTAGGAAGGGAAGTTAAAGTATGTCTTTTTGGAAATGGCAAAATTCAATTTCTCACACAATCTAACCTTATAAATAGATTTATCTTCAAATTATAAATAGACATATCTTCAAATTACTACTTATTAAAATGCTGAAAATATTCTAGATGGCTTTAAGAAAAAATATTTATGAGGGGTGATAAAAGATGGCTTTGTCCTGTGGGGAAGATGGTGAGTGAAACACTGAATAGAAATGTGACTAAGCCAAATTCATGATCTTACAGCTCTGGCATAATAACGGACAGGAGGGTAGATTCCCTTGAGTGCTACAGAATAGGTTTCTGTGTACGTTAATAGCTATCATTCATGTTCCCAGTTCCCAGGCTGGAAAGAATGAAGCAGTAGGATTCACTTGTTTGTCTGGAAAAAAAATATTGAGGCAGGTGAAGTTTATCTCTGGCACTATATATCCTGGTGTTATCTGTTGGCTGCCTTTTGCATGCTTCTTCATTTTCCCCAATGGCCAAAATGTTTTCTTCTTGTGATCACCAGGAAAATGGGAAGCTTTTATTTCTCAGAAGTACTGGACAAAGAACTATGAGCGCTCTTAACTCAATCCAAACCTGCAGCTTGCAGGTACAGGATTCACTCTGTTTTCTTATCTGAATCCTACTGAAGAACATGAAGTCAGAAGCAATGTCTTCACCTTAAAAAAATATATATAGTCCACATTGTAATTTATATCAGGGCACTGCTCCTTTATTTTGGCTATAGGCTCTGTAATACGATTTGACATTTAACGTAAGAATATATTACATTGATTTAAAAACAAACAAAACTCAATGACCACTGAGGACTTGGGGTACCACAAACATCGTTTCAATATGTTAACGTTTACAAGATTTGAGATCTTCCGATTATTCTCAGAATCCCCAATACCAAATAGTCTGTGTAGCAGCCATTGTATCTTGTAGCAAATAAGAGGATGGGCTTTGGTCTCTGAAAAACCTTTCATACTCTAGATCTAGCTGTATTCTTTTCTTTTAACACTCGAAGCCTCAGTTTCCTCATTTATAACATGGATATAGTAATTGTGACTACCTAACAGGATTTTTCTAAGGATAAATGTGATACTACCTATGAAATGCTTTGCGACACTCGGTCCATAGCATTTCACAAGTATTTTTTATTATTTTCTAATAAAGACAATCGACCTTTTGAAACAACTCTGGAAAATTGCCTATATTTGGTGTAGTATACAGTTAAATCTCTAAAATTTTATATGAATTTTTATAATCTCCTTCATATTCAGGTTATGAAAGCTAAAGACTTGGAAATGATTTATTTATTACGGAATCAAAATTAGAAAACAGATTGTAGAAAGTGGTATCTTTGATTATTCCTAGTTTTTGCCAAGGAAAGCTTTTTGGACAGAAAAGACTCCACAAAAGAACCTTTCCAAGCTCCAGAGTCCTACTCTAAAAGTAGTTTTAAAAAAAATGTTTCTAAATTTTTGAATGTTTCTTTTTAAGGTGCCAACTCATTTCCCATAGCTTTATTCCCCCCTGGAAGTTTAAAAATTATTTTACCAAAAAACACGTAGTACTGAAAAAAAAAATCTATATTGAGCTCACATGTTAAAGAGAAAGTATAAAATGTCTCAGTGGCTTCTGCTTAGAAGCCATTATGGAGAACTGTCCCCTCTCATACACCAAGACTTTTGATTCCTCATTTTGAAATTTAAACTGGTTGGCAAACGAATTTTATACTACAATAAGAAATCATGTTGTTGGTTTTTTTTCTATATAAATGGACATAATTTCATGCTGCAGCTTCTGTATAGGAAGGGGGTGTCTGGGATTAGCTCATGTGATTCCAATAGTCATTGAGTCCAACCACACTTTCCTATATATGGAAGATTTTAGAGCATCCTAGAATTGGATACTGAAAACCTAATGAATCTAGGAAAATACCACCATATTTTCTGCACTCCTCTGAAATCCCTCCATGTTCCTTTATCATTGAAGAATAAGGCTTTGGAGCACAGTGTTTTCCTGAAATATAACCATAATTTAAAACTAGAGAGACAAGTTTGGTGAAAAGTAAAACCTATTTTCCATCTACAAGTTTATGATAAAATAATAAAGACTTTCTGAGGAACCCACAGAAAACAAGATATATCTTATGTGACCTCAAATGTCCAGGATCTTCTGTTGAAGCATCTGGTGCTCCCATCCTTTGCTATTTATGAGGAGTGTCCATTGAACAGGCTACTTATAAAAAGCAAAAAGGAGAAACTCCCGGATATTTTATTGTACTTGGGTTAAAGCTCACCTTTGAATCACCTCTAAATGAATTCCTTCAAAAAATAATATGAGATTGTAGATAGAAATTTTAGCTTAAGAAAAGTACCTCTGAAACAAACTTTCCCATAAATGCAAGGGATATACTAAGAATAAATCAAACTATTAATAAAAGCAGATTCAGGAGTTGCTTTGTTCAAAAGAACTAATATTCAGCCAATCTTCATTAGTTTGTTGTAATAGAGCCATCTCTTTTGATTTGTCTGGCATCTGTTTGGATTGGCTGATGCTTTGCAGGATTGCTAAATATTTTCAGTGTCAGCTTTACTTATAGTCAGGTATCACAATGGGATATTATTTAATAAAGCTGAAAAACCATACTGGATATTTTAAATAAAATGACAAAGAAAAAAATCAGCTCTTTGCAAATCCAGTGACCTTTCCGGTTAGTGAGAGTGTATGGTAATTAATTACACTGGCAACTTGGGTACAAGTTTCTTTAAGAGAACTAGATTCATTGCTCAGTTTAGACTTCCACATTGGCTGTGACATTGGATTATTCCAACTTCTCACTTCTGCATATCACTGTGGATAATTGTATGTGACGTGAAGTTGAAGTATTAAGTCTAGGCAACCTATAACTAAAATTTTCAAATAATTATGTGGAGTGAGAAACATTTTTTTAGGATTTCTGTTCATTGTATTCTACAGAAAGAAGCCCCCAAAAGTTGTGTCAACTACTCTCCTGGTTATGTTCTTTTAAAATAACATACTTACCTTTGATGATAGTGAAGTATCTGTGTGAAAACTGATGAATCACTGGGTAAGCCACTTGTCCTCAGATAAGCACTATGACAGATGTAAATAAATACTTTAGATCCCAAGAACTATTCCTCAAATTAGTCCACATTAATGTATTAAGAATAATGGAATATTTATATAAAAATTGTATAAATGTACCTGTTTTATGAGAATAAATGAATTAAAACATATATAACATTCAGATTAGTTTCCATAAACGTCAGTTTAAAGAATGCTGGACTGTTCAAATTTTTCTAATAAACTTTGGAATAGATGATGCCTGTGGAGCAATGCAAACAATAAAATAAATACTGAATGTTAAATAAAATGTAAAAGGTATTTTGTAAATATTTTAATAGAAAATATAGGACAAAAAAGGAATGTCATTATTGTAGTGAAAATAACTTATCAACCTTAAAAGTACCTATCTTCTATTTACTTACTTCTATGTGTTGGACTTTATTATAACCTTTTATTTTAGTTTTTAAACTAAAAAGGAGAAGGAAAAAGCTTGTTTTGTTCTTTTTTTCTTGCAAAAGTAAACATTCTCTTTCGCCATCTGGTGGCTGAAGACAGCATTTTCCGTGTAGATGAAAACAGTAGAACTCAGATTTATCTAACAGCCAATTGTTTAATGCTTTCCGATTCATTTTACTGTAAAGATATGCATATTTTTAACTAATGTAAATATAACTGAGGCAATTTTGTTCTAATGGTTCCCAGCACTTTATTTGAATAACTCTAGCTATAATATGTAATCTAAGATTTTTAAAAAACACCATTAAAATTTTTTGAAAATCGTTTTGAAAGTTAAAATTAAATATGGTAGTAACAATTTGCTTGATCTGAATGTCTTTTAGTATAAAGAATAAACAAGTTCTTTATGAAAACAAAAAGGTACAAATATATTTATAAATGATAAACATAGTAGACATGGTTAATTTCAGAGGTTTCAGTTTTGGTTTTTACTATTTTAAAAATAGTTATAATCCTATGTTGACAATTCACCATACCAAGAAGGGTAGATAATTTAACAGCATATGGTTTGCCTTCCCTATACATTTTTTCTTAAGTAAAATTTTCAATGTATTTATTAGTACATTTAATGTATGTATAGCTGCATTTCCCCAAAAATAAAAATGACAATTATTTAATGTTTAATTTCTTTATTTTCTCCAGAATAGTTTAATATTTAAACCCAAATTATTAGTTTGAGAAAGGGAAAAACAGAGAAACATGAAAAGACAAACATTTCATTTAACTTATGGTATTGTGAGCAGTCACTTTTGTAGGCAACACTTTTTTCTTTATAGAAAAGAAATAAAAAACAAACAGCACCATTAAAGAATGCATGATCCCTGAATTCTAAACAAAACACTGTCTAAAAATCGTTTAAATGCTTGTTGCACTCAGTCACATTTAGTCAGGTATCAAAGCAAGCATAACAGTTTTAAATTGTAGCAGTCTTACTGAATCAACTGCTCCCCCTTCTGAGGATTTTACACACCTTTTCTGAGTTTTTCCTGTGGGAATAATATATTCTTTGGTAAAGGACTGAAGGAGGGTTTTACTTTTCTGTATTCTGATATAAAACGTCTGTATGTTGAGGGTCTTAGCCCCAATCTGTGTTTGTCATGCATGTTATGTTTGGGTTGATTTCACATTTTCCTGTTAGACTGTGAGAGTATAATACTGCCTTTAAAAAAAAGGCATTAAATGGCTAATGTCAAACAGATGTAAACATTCAGAATACTGACCAAAAAAAAAGTCCAAAAACAAACAAAATAACCAAAAAAAAAATACAAAATATAAACACACACACACAAACACACATTTTTAAAAAAAGAAACTGTACTGAAAATAGGAATCAGATTAGGTTTCCATAAAGCAGGGGGAAAATACAGCAGTACAAGAAAGTTATGGCAACAAAGTAAAGCACTTTCTCTGAAACATTCATGAACAGTACAAATACAACAAGGTTTTTCTACTGTCTAAATTATTCTGCAACTATCAAATATAGTACAAAGCGAAATAGTATGTGCTATAAAAAAGCAGCTCCTTTAAATTATAGTAAAAATGCTTTTGTTTGCTTTACAGTGACAAAGCATGAAGACTGAAGACAAGATTTTTATATTCAGTGACATTTTGGCTACATAGGCCCCTGACAGTCTGCTGAGTTCCTTTGCTAGGACTCTTCACATTGTTCTCTGGAAACATAAATGGACAGTGACTCTGGGCTCTGCATGTTCAGCGGCCTCATTCCCACCAGGCAGCTGGCACGGTGCTCGGCCGTGACACCAGAGAGAGGAGGCAACCCTATCCTGGGTTTCAGCTTCTGGAACCCAGGACTTCACCAGACCAAGGGGGAACTGGGAAACCAAGGCCATAGTAACTTCCTCTTTTGAAATTGTGTGAGTGTGTAAAGGAAACTGGGCTTCAGCATCTTGTATTGTGACTCTTGACTGCATTATGCATACCACACGCCATCAGCTTGTTTTCGTATGTTTATTTTGAATAAGTAAGTTAAATTACCCAAACCTTTTATAGCTCATCTCAGAAACACATACCACCACGAAGTCTTTATAGCAACCAGGCTCATCCTCAGAGGTTCGTTTTCAAGTTTTCTTTTTCAAAATAGACTTTAGCAGGGAAATATAACTACGGTGCTCAGTTCACCAACATTTCTGCTATTCTCACTTGGGGGAAGGACATTATTTTCATTTTGGAAATGAATTTGCATCAGAATGTTCTTATTAACATGCCCATTAACTAACTAAACATCTTTATACACTCAGGCATATGCATATTATATAGGAGGGGGATTAGGGAATAGCGGTTTTCTTCCTCCCCCTGCTCCAAAAAGTGCTACTTATGTAAGTACATCCTTTGTGATTAAAAAAAAAAAATTACATGCCACATGTGCAAGCTCTATTCCTGATAGTGGATAGCATAGTGTCCAATAATCAGGATAATGCACACACTAAAATTTGCACATTCCACCACAATAACAATGTAGTAAATAACATACTCCATTTGCACATAGGCAGACACCTGTGGAAATCAGGAAACTAAGAACCTACTCACCAAATCCAAAGATGCTGGCTTTTGTGTGTGTGTTTATATATATTATATATATTAAATGGACACTTGTAAAATATCTGACCCACTTTTTACTTGTGAATTTTTCTTTCCATTATTTTTTAGCCCAAAGATACTAATTTTTCAGGAATAAAAAGCATAGGTAAACATTAGGAATTTAAACTGGGCAAAAAAAAGAGCCAGGGCATAGAACAATGATGAGCTTTGGACCTGGGTGATAGAATCCCAGGCACGACCAACAATTGATTCTCCCAACCTACTATGTGAAAAATCAAAACAGACAGAAGGGCACTTTTCTTTATTCCCAGGAAGCAACCTCAGGCAGTATTCCACAATGATGGAAAGGATAACGGGCTCTTTATCACTTCAGCCTCCATTGTATACAGAGTGCAAAGGTTTTGTAGACTGCCGCTTCTTTCAACACCGTGTCAGTTACTGACGTGGTAGTTTTGAATCTGCTGGTGGAGACAGTACCTGACACTGGTAGAGAGGCAACTGAATTTGGAAGGAGTTGACATGCAAGTGTCTGCTCTTCTGTGAGGCTGGAGCATGATCTTCTGAACCAAGCTGACATCAGAGCCAAGCAGACCATCGAGACCACCGGTGAGGATCCCACCCAAACGAAACCTGGCGCAGAGGGAACTTGGCGCAGATCTACTGGAACTTATACTGCATTTCTTGGGAAGGGCTGGTTAAGTGCTTTGCTAATATTTCTCAGTCGTTAGTTAATTTTGTTAACTTTAATGTGAAAAAACAGAAGTGATAATACGGAAGCCAGGCCCTCCTTTGCTTTTCTTTCATTTTTAAGATAAAGTATCTTCCACTATCAGCAATAATAATGCTGTCTCTGTCACCTAACAAAATTTGGCAACATCACAATAGAAAAAAAAAATATTGAGGGGAAAAAAAAACAAACATACACCAAGATTGATTACTATTAAAAAAAAAAAATCACAAGTATTTTTTTTTCCCCCCCAGGAATGTAATTTGTGTTCATTCCAGTTAACTTTTAAGACATATTTTAAGGGAATGTCAAAAGTTTATATTGATTAGGATGATCCCATGTAAAAATATCTGTCATTCTTACCTTGGACAGATGACATTTCCCCTCCATGTTTTTCTTTTAATTCGATGGCCTCAATTAATCAATGGGTTAATGGCACTCCACATTTTGTGCTCTGTAATCTTAAGTTAAATGGGCGGGGTTTTGTCATCTTTCATTTTCCCACAATGTGTATGTGCTTTTGAACTTGCTTTAGGGAACAGAGCCTCCTGAACTAAAACTGTTCTCTCTGGCATGAAGGTGGCCAAAGTATACAGAATGTAGCTCAAATAGTCAACACTCAGACTTTACTGGAGAAACACTGACAATATTTGTAAGATGCAGTATCCCTTTTTCAAAAGCAGTTCTACTCTCTCAAATATGAAGAATGTACTGAATTCACCTAAGGGGAAAGAAAACAAAACATGCAATACCTAGAATAGTTTTTAAATTGAGGGCTATATCAGAGTAAAATCATGAGGGGGAAAAAAAATTGTCCGGAAAAGTTTCAACACGTCAGAGTTCTGTAGTCCCTTTTACCATCAATGACACTTTTAAAAAGAGGTTATCAACCTCTGCAAAGCTGGAAGCCAGAATGCAAGGGTACCATCAACAAAGGGCTACATTATTCCCCTGCCCCCCCCAATTTTTATATCTAGTATCAGAATTAATAGAATGGAACAATATTTACATTATCCACCCATTTTATATGTGTTTTCATACACAACATTTTACTTGTTTTCTTTTAATTTCAGGGCACTTTGTTGTTGTTGTTGTTGTTGTTTTTAAATATTGGCTCTTAGAAGCCACACAAGCTCTGAAATCCTCTGAGCCTCTGGCTCTCTGGGGGCCAACTGATCTTACAGTATCAGGTGTCAAAGGGCTCGAACCAGACTACTAGGCATGAGGCCCACATTGCAATTTCAGGCCTAGGATACATTTCACTACAATGTGTGTACAATGTCCAAGGCAGACACACATTTTTCTGCCAGTCTGTGAAAAGAGTAAACAGGGAGGAAAGAGAATAAGGACAGTGGAATTCATTGATGACACACCTCCTTTAATGTATCTTTTGTGATATGAGTAAATACAAGGAATCATACATTTAAATCAGATTCCCCTTTCCAAATATGATTTAATCACTGTGGCAAAGGCAGCTTCAGAAGAGTCAACTGTGAAAATCCTTGCTATATATAATGGTTAATCTAGAGAAGAATGCATACCCACCTTAAATCACTTTTACTATTTTCTTTCTATATCTGCATTTCTGGTTAGTATTAATTTAAAATGTCCTTTTGCTAGCTACACCTAAATAAAAAACAAAAACAAAAACAAAAAAAAACAATGGGGTAGTGACCTGTATACACATGGACAGAAATTTTCCAAAGCTGGGAATGGCAACTAAATATGCAAAAGACATGCCGCTGAGCCACTCGGATGGGACGTGATCGCCCCTTTCCGAGAAATGCAAGAAAATAGTAATTCCATAGAGAGAAGATAACCTGTTCCAAAGTAAAATAAATTAGCACGCTATAAACCACTGAGTAATTCAATTTGTTGTTGCTGACGCCGTTTGGCTTTCCCATGTTGAAAAGGGATACTGCATCTTTCATATAGCTCTTATCGCACAACCAGGCAAGCTACACAGAGTTTGGAAGGACCTATGCAGTCGTCATGGCAGAAGGCCCCACAGCCTTTGCACACAATCATGGCTTTCAGCCGGCAAGAGCATTTCAGTTCCAATTCATCCGCGTTGCTGCTGTCGGCAAAGTTCTGAGTGGGCATCTGAGCGTTCTGACCAGGCAGGCCTGTGGCAGGGTTGGAGCCACTTCCCAAAATCCCAATGGACTTTTCAATGGCAGAGGCTGCCCTTTTGAAACTCGTGCTACCAAAGTGTATTGTTGGATAATTTCCACAGAGCTGCTGTTGTTGCTGCACCTGCATTTTCTGAGCAGCTAATTGGGTAAAAGGCTTTTGTGGCTCAGAAAGCAAATAGGAAGAAAAATCTGCATTTTTTAGCGCAAATGCTTTTAACTGTTCCTTCATTTCATTCTGGTCATAGGAAACTTGTTTCATGCCCAGTTCACAGCTGCTGCCTAAACCTTCCTCAAAAGAAAGAGGTTCCGATTTTATATTGCTACATATGCCCGTGGACTGTGGCCAACTAAGTCTCTTAGTGGTTTCCATGGTGACAGGAGGTTGTTTTTGATCGGCTGGGACTTCTGCATTAGGAAGAGGTGGAGGTAGTGGAGGTGGTGGAGGGGGAGGCGGGGGCAAAGCCAAGGGTGGAGGGGGTGGGGGTGGGGGTGGTGGGGGATGCACTAGTGCTTTGTTTGGCATCGCATGCCCAGCCCCTCCCACGTCCTCACCTTCTTTAATGGGCATACTGGGGGATAACATGTTGGCTAACCTTAGCTGGTGAGGCGCTGAAGAAAGGCCCACCTCTGCCAGTCCCTTTTGTTCAAGATGCCTGTTGAAGGCGAATGCATTACAGCCCACTGGGGCCTTGGCAGAGGCCTGCAGCAGAGCAGCGGTAGGAATGGGGCCCCTGGCAGCCATGGGCATTTGGTAAAACGGTTGTCTGTGGGAGGTACCAGCATCAGGGTGGAAGCTGCCATTCTTGTCACCATGAAAGAGGTTCTGCTGGAAGCTACATGAGGGGAGCAGCCGCTTTTGCTGTTTCACCTCAGGGCTGTGAACAATTCTGTTCTGCACTGCATGCTTGTTCAGCCACTCTTGCTTAAATGGCTGGCTGTGTCCTAGCTGATTCAGGCCGGCGTTGATGACACAAGGCACCCCTTTAAGATCTGGCTCCACCAACAATTTCCCCGGTTCACATTTCACTTGGGTATGTTCCCCCACAGTCCTGGCCACTCTCTTTTTGGGGTGGTTTTCTCGTTTTCTCATTTGGAGTGGTGCAAGGGTCCCTGCCAAGTAGCCCTTCCCGTCTGGGTTAGGAGAGCCGGACGGCAGTTCAACAATGTTCCTCTCTGGTGCTGTTTTACCCACTGAGGTAGTTTGAAGAGGCAGAGGAAGCCTGTTAATTTCAAGCTTGGCTCCCAGTCTGGGCTGCGGCAACACTTTTTCCAAAGGCAGGTTGCCCTGTAGTAACTGTGTCACCAGTGGATTATTTGCCTCCACAGATGACAGACGGCAGCTTGAGCTCCCTGCATTAGGAACTCTTTTCAGGGTGTCTGTAGCCAAGGAAATCGCCTCTTCCAAGGGACCAGAGGTGGGAGCCTTTGTGTTCTGCGTCTGTGGCACACTCGGGATGGCCTCTGCTGCTGGAGGAGGCAGCTCAGGGCCAGGGAAGTCTTCAGTATCCATTCTAAAGCCCTTGTCCGTTTCATGAGGTTCCGATTTCACGGGGAGAGTGACACTAGTTATAAGATTCCTAGGGTGAAGTTCCGACATGTGCGAGTAGCCAGTGTGTTCCGTTTTGATAGCCTTTGGACAGCTCTGCTCTAGATATTCTTTCTGTTTACTCGGACCCGAGTGACTAACCAGGGACTGTCCAGTGTTCCTCATGCTCTCATCATTCCAGCAAATCCGGTTGCCTGGGTTGTACTGATTGCTACAGGTTGTGTCTGCTTCACTTTTGAAAGTGGTCGGGCCACGTGCCTGCTCAGCAAAGCTATTACTAGGAGCAGCCGCCTCATTCACTTTATCTGGCACAACAAGGGGTACTTCTCGGAGACTGGTGCAGGGGGCCTGCATCATTTTACAGTCTTGTTTTGCTGAAGCAGCAGCAAGGAAACTAGAACCGTGATCTATGCTTTCGCTTGCAAGCGGCTCAGGCCTGCTAATAACAGACACCTGAGGACATGCCATGGGCTGGGTGGCTGCTTCTGTCCTCCCCGACCTGCTCTGGATGTCCAAGCTGGCTTCTGTACTTTCAATGGAGACAGTGAGAGACAAAGTGGAGGTCAGCGTGGTGCTGTGGTCGACGATGACCTTACACGGAATCGATCTGTTTATGGCTGCTGGTGCAAAGCCCCCTGGAGGGTGTTGAGGTTTCCCAGAATTGTCTGCCCTGTTGCGAGGCCCTAACTTTTTGTCCAAGCTTTCAGCACTTAACTTGGGAGGACTATCATCGTACGAGTTTATGGTCAGCATGCTTCCGGTAAACACGGCGACGGGTGGGCGTGCAACCAGCGTGTCCGTCACGGCTACCGACTCCCTGCAGCTGAGGGCGGCTCTCACAGTGGTTCCCATGGACACGGTGGCCTGTTCTTCACTCCCAGGCATGGCTATCTTCTCAGGAGGAAATCTGTTAATTCCCGCTGGGGGAATCAAGACAGAACTAGTGGAGAGATGGTTTGGCAAGTTATTTCCAATGGAAGGAGTTGGCACAGAGGTGTACTGACTGGAGACTAAATTACCAGCACTGCTGCTTGATAAAAGTAACTGCTTGTCATCCATGGAGCTCGATATGCTTTCGCCTTCAGTGGTGGCAGGAACAGGAGTGCTGTCAATACATTTTGGTATAATGGCTATGCATGGGGTGTCAGGTCCCTGGATGGTTTTTAACATGCTTATGTTACAAGCAGAAATTGTAGTGGTTGCACTGTCAACAGACATTAGAACAGAGGATTTATCAACAGAACTCACAAAGGGATGTTCTTTAATTGCTCCCGACATAGCAGTGCTGCAGACAGACGCAGGGACAGAATTTTTATTAAAAAGCATGGGCACACTGTTATTTTCAGAAGAGGTAGATGAAACAATTTTCTCAGATAAATGTGACACAGGTATGTTTTCGTCAGAACTACGCACAGATAAGTCAGTGGCAGTTTCTGGAAGTTTAGTTGGGTTAAGAGACTGCTGTAATACAGTGGTGGCCTCCCGGAGGTGGGCAGACTTGTTGCTAGGAGATCTGCAGTTTGGATTGACAATAATGACACCGGTTGAACCTTCAATTTTTGTTTCAGGGGTAGAAGGAACTTCTAAGCTAGGAGGGCCTTCCTTTGAGCCAAGCGGAGGCAGCCGGGTCTCTTTAGTGTTCTGGAAGAGGTGGGCTCGGGCTTGATGCTTTGCAAAGAGCTTCGCCTTTGTCTGTTCTTTGATGTGAGCCAGGGTTCTCACCTTTCCACCCTCTCCGGGGCTCCCCATGGCTCCAGAGACAATACTCGCTGCTGCTGCTACAGCAGCTGCAGCTGCTGCCTCTCGCTGGGCTCTGGCTTGCTGGGCTCGGGCCTTGATATCGGCAAGGGTCCTGGCTCCCGTGTTCCTCCCACCACTGACAGATGAGGGGGATGCTCGAGGCTCGGGTTTGGAGACAGGTTGGCTCTTGATAATAAAAGGTGGACCGATTTTGGAAAGCTGGATCTACAGGAAGGGGAGAATGGGAAGATAAAATGCTTAGGCCATGATCACAGAGGAGAGACACAGGGCACGGTACAGTGCAAAGGAGAAAGAGCTGCATTTTCTCAGAATGTGGCATGAACTACATACACCTGAATCCCTGAATGGGCCTTCAGGGTACAAAGCAACATGAAGTGCACCATGATCGTGAAAATGAAAATTTTTAATTTGTTTTTATTCTATAAAAAACATCAACCGGTGACTTCATTTGGTATGGAAATGAAACATCTTTTTAATGCCTCATCTAAATGGAAACAAAATCCATGCTTCTTAAAATGAGGTTAGCTGAAAAGACGTAGAGACGTTTAGCTTTTAGCTATTTTCCTCGCTGGCATGAAAATCTGGGACCTTTATCTGAGTTTCTAGTCTTCATTTCATACACACAGAAAAACCCTAGCCAAGAGGTCGGGAGACTAGAATTGTCTTCCTGGCTTCTCTCAAAGGAACTCTGTGATGCTAGGCAAATCACTGAGTCCTTGGGGTATTCAATAACCTCCCTGAGCCAGAGATTCTATGGTTTTTATGTATTCTCAAATTGCCTAGTATGCTGCCTTATACACATATAATAAGCACACAAAAAGAGTTTGTAAACTCAAATGTAAAATGAGACTAGTTATTTCGGGTCTGTTTCCTTCACAGGACTGTTATAAAGATGGAATAAGACTCTATTTGTAAGAGTGCTCTGCTTTCCAAAGGGATTTTATGATCATCATGTTTTCATGATGATAGCAAGGGCAATTCTAGTTTTTCGTATAGGTTGGACAGTTTCTTCTGCTATTGGTGATCTATAATTTGCTGAATTTCATAAATGTCCCAATCCATACTGTTCACCTACTTATTCTACCTAAGAGACTTGCAGTCCTCACCACAGTCGTGAGGCACAAGACCTAACAACCCACATCCCATAGCAACACTATGATGCTCTAGTCACTAAGAACATTCTTAGAGCCATAGATTTGTAGAACTAGAAGGATCTAGTTAGTCTCTCATTTTACAGTTGTAAAAACTGGAGGTGTTACTGCTCTGGGCCACATAACAGTAGTGACAGGAAGAGTCTTGGGCTCCCCATTCAGAGCTGTTGACATGTACCATGCTTCCTTTTTTCTCCCCTCTAGTAAAAGCTTTTACTAGAAAACATACTGTGGGTACCAAAAAAAATGTATACAAGCTCAAGCAGTAGTTTGCCGTAATCAGAAGTGTCTGGACACCAAGAGAAACCACTTTTATAATTGCATACATACGTGACTTGTATTCATCTTTTGTTATCGGTGTGTGTATATATATATATATATATATATATATATATACACACATATATATGTATATATATATATATATATATATATATATAGTGAAATTACATAGATTTCAGGTGTACAATTCTGTATTACATCATCTATAAATCCCATTGTGTGTTTACCACCCAGAGTCAGTTCTCCTTCCATCACCATATATTTGATCCCCCTTACCCTCATCTCCCACCCCCCAACTCCCTTACCCTCTGGTAACCACTAAACTATTGTCTGTATCTATGAGTTTTTGTTTCTCATTTGTTTGTCTTGTTCTTTTGTTGTTTTTGGTTTATATACCACATATCAGTGAAATCATAGGGTTCTCTGCTTTTTCTGTCTGACTTATTTCACTTAGAATCGGTATATATTGAGTATTACAATTTTAATAATTTTTTCCTTTCTTAAAATGTGTATAATTTTTTGGCACCCTCTGTATATCTCCTCTTCTTAAAATATGTATATTTATGCTATAAACACTTGACACATACTAGAGGATCATATCGATTTGGAATTATATTTTGGAACTTTGGTAGATGGAACCATCTTCCCAAGCTACCTCATTTCTCATTTTCAAACTTGTAACATCTCTCTTCTAATTCAAAGGCTCCAAGAAAAGATGGATTCAGAGATGAATTATTCACTTATGCCTTTTAAATACTTCCCCTAGTTAAAAAAAATAAAACATTTAAAAAATTAAGCCTAGATATACTTAAGCAAGAGCTCAAGGCCAAACAAACATCAAGTATATGTATAGTATCTGTTGACCTACCTGCCTACCTATCTTTACATAAAGGGTGCATCACTTTGAAAATAAGCTTTTGACATACACAATTAGACTGGTATGTTTAAAAATATTTCCTATGAAAAGCATGCTTACATTTTTCTTTCCACTGCTTCAGAAATTAAAACACACAGCAGGATTTTATGTTTATCTTTTACATCTCTAGAATCTCATTTAATAGGGTCTTGCTTTATTAAACAGAGTAACTACAACCACACTCTTAAACGTCAACCTTATGGACATCATGAGTGACACACAAAAAGGTGTTGAGCAAAATGAAGAGACCTACCTGCCTACCTATCTGCCTACAGAGCAGAGCAAAATAAAGAGAGATTAAGAAAAACAAAGCTTGAATATGTTTATAATTCTAGACCAACTATGATGGAACAATCTATTTTACTGTAGAACAAAATAAATGGACTGAGATAAAAGCACCAAATAAATTTAAATTATGGTGGGTAGAATTTATTATTATTATTATTATTAAACAAGAGTTTCTTTTGAATCAACCTTAATTTTCAAGTTTATTAGGCAGAGCCAATTTATATAAAAGGTTTGTTTTCTGAGAGCTAAAATCTACTGGGGTAAAATGAAAACATATATATAGGAATATTTGTCTACAGGCTTAATTTTTTTGTGAAGTTAAATAACTTTTTACTATCTTGGAAGTAATCAAATAGGGTCTGTATGCCTATATATCCACAGCATTTTCTCTCAGGGTTTACAAAGCAATTTCCTTGATTTGTTTAAGAAAAATTTAATGAGGTTCTTCCCTAAGCCAGGTCCCTTTCTGCTAGGTAATGGTGGTGTTCAGTATTTGTTGGAAAATGAAGGGATAATATGTACCTTCATCTTTTTAGTGTATGCCTCTTACTCCTGACTACTTCTTTCTCTCGTCCTTCTGAACTTTTATAGGACACTGAGTTATCTTTCATATTCTCCCAAGTTTATGTAGGTCTCTGTCCTATACCTTGGAATCCCCAAAAGACCCTGTATCGCAGTGGCCTGTGGGCTCCTCCAGACCCTGTTCTCTTTCCCGACTTCTTTTTCCTCTAAATACATACACATATCTAAACTTATATGAGCTCAATGTGCAGCATGAAAAAGGATCATTTAATATTAGACTGGTGCTGGGAATATTAGATTAGCAACTGCTATATAAAACCAGGAAGGAAGAAAATCTCATTTATTTTTGAAAAATTAAGTATCTAAATAGGAAAAAGCCTATTTGTGGAATTGCCTTTTCTTTTCTCTTCTCTTTTCTTTTTAAATACCATACCTTGAGAGGTGGAACCCTTGGTTCCTCTCTTGGAGGCTGCTCTTTCTCAGATGGGCTGCTAGATGATATGTTCCGGGTTGACTGATCATCTTCTATCCTTGCCCTCTTTTCCTTACAGATTCCAAAGCTGTGCTGCTCTGCAGTTTTCCTCTTTGATATCTCGGATTCTCTACTCTCATTTCTTAGCCCATCTGGTGACTTGGAGGGCTCTGACAACTTGGAAGTATGTGAGGTCTCCAACCGATTCTGTGAGCTCCCTTGCTTATGTGTTTTATTTCTAGAGCCTTCTGGAAATGAAGCCTTATCCATTGGTGAGATATACTGCTTGTCCTGTAATTTAGCTGATGGAGGCTCATTTCCTTTACTCTCTGTCTCTTCAGAAAAAACAGATAATTCCAATGGTGAAGACACCCCTTTCTTTTCTGTTCTTTGCAGGACATTGTGATTTTTAACTTTTATGATTTCTGTAGAAGGAAGTTCTGTAATTGAAGCAGAATAGGGCTTCTCAGTTTCAATAAGTGATTTACAAGGCTGCTGATTCATGGTCTTACTGTGCAATTCTTCAGGTGAAAACGATTCAGGAGCTACGGAAGAAGAACCCATTGTGATGGGTTCAGAAGTATTTGATAGAGTCTTCTGCTGAGAGAGAAGGCTCTCTCCCAGGAGTTTGGCAGGGGCAGAACCTTCATCTTTCTGTGGAGAGAGTGGTTCTTCAGATACGGAAGGTGACTTTCTTTGTTGATGCACCATTCTTTCATTCATGGAAGAATTAGAAATTGGAGATGTTTCTGAGGGAAGTGGCAAACTGGATATAAACGTGGTCTCAGATGTGAGAAGCATGGAAGACACTGAAGAAGTTTCTGATGTCAAAGGTAAATCAGACATGGGTGATGCTTCTGATGTTAAAGGCAAATTTGATACTGGGGATGCTTCAGAGGTTAAAGGTAAATTGGACATTAGAGATGATTCTGATATTTCAGGTGAAGTGGATACTGGGGATATTTCTGACATCAAAGATGCATGAAGGTTTCCATCAGTGGGATTTCTCTGATTATATTTGTCTGCATTTTCAGTGCTGGACACCTCAGAACAAAACGTTGTCTCAAAGGAGGCTGGAGTACATGATTCTTCTGAAGTGGACTGTGTTTCCCCTCCTGGGGATGTCAGGCTAGTACTTGCCCCCTCTGGGCTCTCAGAAGAGAAGGAGGTTTCAGAGATGCAAGCATTTTCAGAAAGCTGTTCATCAGGATCACTCTGTAGCTCCATATCTATAGCAATTCCTTCACCTGGAAACTGGCCTTCTAAAGAAGATGACCCTGTTTTTATTTTTGGAGGATTGTTCTGTATAGCAGTTTCCAGCTCCTTATGTTCTGTGTCACTGACATGAGTCACAGATGAAGTGGAAGGAACGAGAGAGTCACAGACATCTAGTTGATCAATAACAACTGACATTTCTTCCTGGGAAGATTCTGACTTCTCTTCCACCTTAACTTCAACATGAGGCAATGTTTCTAAAACATCTTTCATCATAACACAGGATTCCAAGTTATCTTCCGGAGGTGCCATTTGGGGCTCTTCATGAGAGTCGGCTGGACTTCCAGACTCCTCAGAAAATTCAGGTATTGTCCTATGATTTTCATCCTGGCACTCACAGATACTAGTCTCTACCTCTTCTGCAATTTCCTCCTGAATCACAGATTCTTCAGGGATCAAGATATCCTCTGATTCCAATTCTGCCATTACATCTTTGCCTACATCTACCATAGCACAGAAGTCAGGCTCTGGAGAAGTTGGACTTTTCATGCTTGTTGGCTGTTGTTCTTCTAAGAGAGACTGTGAAGAAAGACCTGGAAGACTAGAGGTCCCACATGAAGAACTACTTTCAGCTCCATCATTGTTTGGTCCAGAAGTGAGCTTTGTGGATTCCTCTTTTGACATGCCCAACCTGAACAGAAATTAGAAACATTATTGTTCAACCACAAAACAAGAAGGTACAACTTGGGTCTCTCACCAATATAGTACTCAATAGGAGGAAATGCATCAAATTAACTTTATAATCACTAAGTAACATACTTAATTTGTGTGAACTAGTTTATAATGACTTAGTTTTTCAACTAAGTTTATAATCATAACTAAAATAAACTCTACTTCTGGTTAAGAAAGTAGAGATTTTTATTCTGTAAGCAAGGAGATATGAACCTTACCAATTGTTAGTAAAAGGAATAAGAAAATTACATACTACAAAAGATTAGAACATATGGGTGGAAAAGCAAAACAATATATAAGATCTAAATTTTTTAAGTAATGAAGTAGAAATGTATCCTTATGAAAATTACATAGTCTTCAAAAGATGCAACATAACTAAATAATTTGGATCAATGAAAGATGGGTATGTTGTAAAATCTTGAAATTGAAATGACTTCTGAAGATTAAGCTCTCTTCAACGTAAGAAGTGTTACTCAGTCACCTTGTTTTAGTATGTATGTACATAAGACAATATGGGAATTACACTAAAGAATAACAAACATATTTGAGGTCATCAAAGTTGATTCTAGTAGATTACATTTGTGTGAAGCAAGACTTAAATTCTTTCATGTAGATCTCTTATTGTAAAAATATCCCATAAAAAGGTAAAGAAGATTAAGAAATAATCCAGCCTAATGTTCAGGTCATAAGGAAAAAGTCATCAGGATTACAATAAAAAATATTGTGAGTCACTATTTCCTGTCATACTGTTATCAACATCAGATGATAGAGGAACATGCTTGCTGTTCTTAATGAAGTTGTAGTACCGTAGGCAACTATAAATACAAGCAGAAGTGAGAACATTTCCAGGGAAGAAACATAGTTGAAATACACCTACAGTAGTATCAATGCAGGAAAATACCTCAGTGAAATCTTCAACCTTTACTTAAATGAAATCCTTAAAATGAAAGGGAAATAAAATTGAATATACTGTTTGGGTATTTGATAATTGCCTTCTTTAACTAAAATTCAGAAGGTTCTGAAAAGAAAGTAAGAGATATTGCTTTCTCTTTTCTTTCAGCTTTCCCTAAGATGGATTCAAACGAAGCAACAATTTATAACTGTACTATAATGAGAGGAACAGAATGACTATATTATGGATAAATTTAAAGCTGAATTATCAGCTAGAAATAAGGTCCCTTGGGGCTAGGTCAAGCAGAGATCCACTGACAGACACTAGAGTAAGTGCAGAACATATTGAATCTGTCCACTGGAAGCCAAATTTCTGCTGGATGGTTAATAAGAATATTATTAAACACATTTAATATTATTAAATATATATGTATGTATATATATATATATATATATATATATATATATATATATATATATATATATATATAAATCTTTTGGAAATGAGAACTGTATAAGATATGCCTATGTCAATATTTTATTATTTTCATGGGAAAATAGATTTAAGAGGGTATAAGGCATAGAAAGAAGATGTTTACAGCGCACCTCATAATCACACCAAAGAAACCCTGCCTTCCAGAAATCTAAACTGCAAATTAACAGACCATCTCTTACAATTCTGAGTTAGCATATATATAGGTGATTTCTAAGTAACTAAAATGAATATAGTACAGTACAGAGGAAGCCAATAAGAACCATAATAAAGACCTCACACAAAGAGCAAAAAATGAAATAAGACAGATATTAACTAGAGGTGAGTTTGGATGGCAGCCTTCTTGGGAAAATTTAAATTAATGAAAAGGCACATGAAAATTATCTGATGCTAGGGAAAAAAATATCCCTTATATATTGGGAGGATGTAGGTAATCTGAAAGTAACAAAATTACAAGGGCAGTCAATGAAATGTCCTAAATACATCTGTTATCCAATATGAAGACAGAAAAAAACAAGCGAGAAGTCCAGTAATGTAAGGGAGCAGAGAAACTCAATGGATGAAGTACAGCAAGAAATGGGTCAAGTGAAAGAACTGTTTGTATTCAGAGCTCAGTGATCGTGATGGGGAATCATATTTACTCACAATATTGTGGCTGTCATCCTTCAGGGCAGGGGCCTTTAACCTGATATCCATGGGAGTCTGTGGAGCCCCCAAATTTCATGTAAAAAAATTGTATGTGTGTGAACTTTTCTGAGAAGAATTTTAAGGATTAAGACACTGAGCAAATTACTTAACCACACTGTGTAAACCCGGGGAAATTACTTAAATGTTCCTGTCCCTCAGTTTTGTAAACCATTGTTTAATGTAAGAATAATGTTATCCACCTTCCAGGACTGTTGGGAGAATTAAGCGAAAATAGTATTTGCAGAACACTTGGAAACATATCAGATCTAGTGTATGCTCAATGATTTGTTGAATGAAGGACAGCTATCTGTAACACGTGGTCTCTAGAATGTATGCTCTCTGAGGGAAGAGCCTAGGAAGCCCTACAGATGACTGAACCTCTGGCATCTAGGATAGTGTCTGGCACAGAGGAGATGTTGGATAAATATTGTTGAATTAATGAAAGAATGGGCCAATACTCAATAACAATTAAGGACCAGTGCCTTGGAGGTAACTACCTCCCTTATGCTTCTGCCCTTACTGAAAATGCTCCCAACATTCCCTTTGTCAGACACAAGCAGGAGGCCTCCTCGGTGGTCTTCAAGATCCTCATCCAGGATTCTTAATCCTTCCGCGCATCAGCATGACCTGGGAAGCATCTAAATGTACAGATTCCTGGGCTCAATTCCTGGAGATTCTCCATCCGTATGTCTGGGGTGGGTCCTCGAAATCTGTATCTATTTTTGAAAGCTCCAATGAGGATTTTGATGCAGCCAGACTTGAGTAATATTGTCGGTGACTATCTCTGAAGGCACAGAACTTACCTGCCACATTTTTAATTTCTGAGATAAAAACATTAATTATGTCCTTTTGGTTTCGCTTGAATATGTTTATGCCTCCAATACGCTAGAACAGCAGTTGAAAACAAGCCTTCCTACTCAAGAGTACTGCTTTAGAACAATTCATGGAAGGGTAGCCTACTCGGAGGAAGCAGACTGTAGTCACATGATCCCTTTTCATGAAGAGCAATCATGTGAGATTCCTGCTGATGTTTTATCCCCCCATTTAGAGGAGAAATTTTGTGAAATTAGATCAAATGGTACAGTTTTTGTTACCTGCACCACCTCCGCGTCCTTTACACAAAACAACTTTCAAGCTTAATTGTATACATGGGAGTTAAAGCTTAAATTTCTCTACTAAGGAGGATCTAAAGTTACTGTCAATTGTCAGCTTCTTAGTCCCTTTTCCTTTTTCAGAGATCTGATTGTGCCTGAGACTCTAATTCTGCCCAAGTAGAATACGTCCCTGCTAACTATGAAGCAAAGGAGAAATACTTTGAGTTTAGTCACTACCACATTTATATGTGGACAGTATTATTTTTAAAAGAAACACACATAGAAATAAAATATAATAAATTAAATCTGGTTATACCCAAAGAAGAAATGGATAGAGTAAAGGGTAACACCTGAAGCTCTCCTCAAAATAAAGACTAAACAAATACATATTCAGTCAACATTTTTGGAAAAATGTGAGGATTAAATATGTGTCTAAAATTACTTGTGTCTATTGTATTCAATAATAAAAATACTTAAATAAAAAACATTAAATTTTTACTAAAATCCAGTTAGGAAAGCCCAAATTGACTTCTGTAGGATTTCATGAGCTGTTTTCAGTCCAAAATGAATTTTCATGGACAAGTTATAAACCCTTGAAAATGCCTTTTTTAAAATTTAAGTGCTGATATGCCATTATAATTTTACCCGTGATTTCTTACACTGAGGGACTATTGCCTTTTATCACAGGTTTATTAAGTTTTACAGCATATGCGTGTGCTATGTGAAGCAGAGAATTACATTTTCATTTCCTTCTAAGAGAAATGAGAAAAAAAAATGCTCTAGCACTTACTTTTCTCCATAAAACCTTTCAAAGAATTTTTCTTTCCAAGGTTCTGTTTTCTTTTCCTTCTCAATTTCTTGCCTTATCCGCAATTGCATTTCTGGAGTAAACTCTCCTAGAAAGAAAATGCTTATATATTGAGTAAAAGTGGCCATATCTTTTGCCAATTAATAAAGAAAACATGTAATTAATTTGAATAACCCTTTATGGATGTTGAAAACTAAAAGGTCAAGTACTGATAATATTTCCATAGCTTCTCTTTTTATGAAGATCACTTAAACAGTCATTTAGTCATATATGAACTCTAAAACATTTAACAAATGTACTGCATGCCTGGGGCTGTGAATGAAAGAGTATATATTCACTGTCCTTAATGAAATCTTTCTGGTGGGAGAAAAGGCACACAATCGACTGTAATATAATGTCAAAAGCTCTGTATAGGATAAATGTAGTAAAAGTGTAGAAGGGAAAATACCTAAATCTGTCTAAATCGATTAAGGGAGGCCATATATAGGAACTGATTCTTGAGTTAGCTTCTGAAGGATGAGCAAGCTTTTACAAAGTAATTAATTCAAACGTCACAGAGATATGAATATGTATATTTATATTCCTTTGAGTGGCCAATTGTGAGTAGACTATAGGATAGGATAAAATAGGAAAGGTAGGCTGAGGCTTCTTACTCAATGCGTATTCTAAAGAGAGTTCTGAAGAGACAGAGAAAGGGAGGTCCTGGTGGTAATTCAATGAAGGAAGAATATGGCCAAATAATAGTTTAGAAACAGGGTGAAGAAACTGGAGGATTCCAGCTAGGAACCAACTGAATAGCATACATGAGAGAAGGACATTATATCCAGACCAGTAGCTCTGAAAATGCTGAAGAGGATTGAGAGTCACAGCACAATTAATACTTCGTGACCAGATGGGCCTGGGGAGAAGGAAGAGGGTCAAAGATCTCATGAAGGTGTCAAAGTGAGATGCTATGAGGACAGTATTGAGACTGGTAGAAGGCAGAAGGAATAGTAGATATTAAAGGGAAGATAGTGAGTTTAATATTGGCGTTTTGGTATTAAAATGCCTGGATATCAGCTGGAGAGATCCAGTAGGCATTTGGAATAGAACACTGAGAAACAGGAAAGAGGAGTTAGAGCCAGATTTGGAAGTTTTCAGCATATGGGCTATAGCTGATACCAAGGTGAATGAGGCTGCTTAGAGAATATGTATAGTTACACAAAAGAAAATAGCAGGGAAGAAAATGGTAGACACACCAACATTTACCCTCAGATGAAAGAATGGGAGATCCTGAAGGAAGCTGAGAAATGGCTGTCAGAAATGGAGCTTCAGGAAACAATTTAAAGCATATTATGACTTTCTAAGGTACATGGTTTAAAATTGGATGAGATTTAAAAAATGAGATATTGGAGAAGGAACATGAAATATGAGAACTGAGAAGAGCAAACTGAACTTTGCCATTAAAAAGCCACGAGTATTCTCTGGGGGAGATTATTGCAATTGCATTAGTGGGGCCACACCCAACTATAACGAAGTGAATGGTTAAGGGAGCAAAAATGTGGTATAGTATGGGTATTTTTTTTAGTCTTCCAAGGAGCCTGGTGACTAAAGGAAGGATAAGGTGAAATGGTGGCTTCAAGGGAAGAAAGTTTTAGAAGAAGATTCTTTGGGCTCCAGGACATTAATAGAATACATAATACGTCAAACAAGGACTTAAAATTACCATTCCAAATAAAATCTTGCTATATCAAAATTTTTATGTTCCAGATAACATCATGCTTTCTTCAAAAATATCGAATATTAAAAATTCCAAGTATAACAAAAGAATTAATGAAGTTACTCAAAATAGGATGTAAGTTTTTACTACATTAAAGTATACCTCAGGGGAAAAAAGATGTGGAAATCAGAGAAAGATGCAAAGCTCTGGACAGTATGTGTACTCAAATATGTCAAAAAATAATGGAAAACAGAAATTTACCTTCTGCCAGTCGCTGTTTCCATCCCTGTGCTGCATACGCAAAGAATTCATTATTTAGAGCTGAAGTACTGAGGCGTAAAATTCCATCACTTCCCATCTAGGAAATAAGCCGAGAAAAACAAGATTCCATCAAGAATAATTCAAAGCAAAGATATGCAGGAAAGAAGCAAAAACTGAGGGTGTGTGTGTGTGTGTGTGTGTGTGCATGTGTGACCACGTGCAGGTAGTAGGAAGGGAGGAAAGAAACCTAACAAAAAATCAATCTCCTAGCATGAAAACTGAACTGTTTACAGTGACTATTATAATGACAAAAGACATCAGTTTAAAGGAAATCTTTATTAGGCATTTCCATTATTGGTGGTGAGTGTAACAAGAGTGTGTGGTTTAATCCAAAAAGTTTTATATGTTTATTATTCTAATCGGCCTTAAATTGTGCCAAATTAAAAATCTACAACTGTTTACACCTTTAGCTTAGGTTTTTTAAAATGAAATTTTCTAAAATTTGTGAAAGCTAAGAAATCCCGTCTGATCACTTGGATTCTTTTGCTGAGATTTAGACAAAAAGTTCTGAAACGTATTAAAACAATGACACCCACACTGTCGTACATATCCCTGTACCCTTCATTCTATTCTTCTCACCTCTTTGGATGAACACAAAATCAGGCATACAGCAAAGTTTAAAATATGTGCGACTAGATGCTACTAACCTTTTCCCTCAAACATACTAATTTTTTTAAAAAATTCACATATAGAAGAGATTCAGATAAGGATCACCAAACTGGATGCTTTTGACTTTCTAAGTATTTACTGCATCTTCCACGTCAAGCAGTCTGCTTACTGACACTGAGGAGAGAGAATTAGTGTCATCCTTGATTGGCTTCTTATGGAGTTGAAGAGTGAAGATAAAACACATGAATAGTTAGACAATGATAAGCATTTAGTGAGTGGGAATTAAGAAGTGCATATCGTCTACCACCAGGAAGCATGAGCTCTATTATAGAGGCAAGATATCACAGTCAGTAACTGGGCCGTTTATGAAGTTCTGACGATATTTTAGCCTGCTACTCAAAGGCCCGGCAAATTGTAGCTCCAATTATATTTTCAAAGATTTTTCTCTTGCTCCTATATACACAATCATATGTCATAAGCTCGAATTAGTAACTGTTGCTTGAAAATGCACTCAGAGATTTCTTATCCCCATGTTTTTGTCTGTGGTCTTCTCTACACTCCACTTGCACCCACTGAAATACTACCCTGATTTTAAAATTTAACTCAAATAATGCCTTCATGGATGTGTCAGTTAAACCACCATTCAGAAGCAGAGGAGAACATTGAATCTAGAAGTAAGTTATATATATATATATATATATAATTGTCAATCAAATCCAGAAAAAAAGAGACACTGTGAACAAACGTGACGTATATCAAAAGCTGCCATCATGACATTTATAGGAAAGCCACAGATTTGAGACCTTGAGTTTCTTCATCTAAAAAATGTTCATCTAATATTATCCTAAGTTTCTTCATTTAAGAAACACTAAAATATTCAATACACTTGGAAAATTTCAGGCACGATTTCATCGATTCATTATTTACTCAGTTATTTCATCTTTATTCAACAGATAATTATTGAGCCACTCATATGAATCTATAAACACGGCACCTGCATGGGTGCTGGCAATATAGTGGTGATAAAGAAAAAGCTCCTGCCCTTTTATTCTGAATATATTCTACAGACAGCAGAAGCTTCTGGTCTTTGTTTATCTCTTTCACCCATGTGAGCTTTGCACAGCTGTTAATGAACATCTGTATCACCATGCCAGTGTCCCACCTCATAGTCTCACCATATCCCCAAGATGTGAGTGGATAAATGTCCCAGCCTTCCCATCTTTTGTTTGGACAACTCTAGGACACTATACACTGGAATGCAGTATATGCACTGAACCAGTGGATGCTATTTGATGGCTGTGTTCCCAACAGCTAGAAGACATGGGTCTGGGAACCAATGGTTGGAATGAATGAACCTTTGTATCATCACTCCCAGGGACCCACTTGAATACTGTGTACTTCATGCCCCCACAGCTTCAAATGCGGGCTTAGAAGTCCATGGTCTCAGGGGGAATCATTTCTAAATGACATTGTTGTCATTTAGGTCCAGATACTTCTTTACTTTGGGAGCATGTCCTGCAGCATCCCTGACCTCTACCCACTAGATAATAGTAGTAGCCCTCTCCCAGATGTGACAATTAAAAGTATCTCCAAACATCAACAAATTTGCCTTAGAGGCAAAATCATCCCCAGTTGAGAACCATCACATTAGTGGTCACGGTAAGGGTTCCACTGTAGTAAGGCTCTGCCTGGTCACTTTGTGCCTCTCAAGCTGATGGATCAGCAGGCAAAGAGAGGAGGTATAATCGGTCCAACCCATCATGAGGAAAGAAAATTGCTACTACAGTGGGAGGTGGGGGTGGGAGAGAAGGATGCTGGGAATGCTGGGGATTCATGGGCCTTCTCTTGGTGCCTCAGTGCCTGGTGGTAACAGTGAACATGGATTACAGCAATCACAGTGAGAGAGGGCAAGGCAGCCAAAGACTCAGAATCCTCAGGGATGAGCATCTGGGACATTTTACCAGGCAAACTAGCAGAAGTGCTGGCCAAGGATGAGAAAATCAGAAATGGGTGTCAGAGAATGGAGATGATGAACCTCAGTCACAGCCTCAAGACTGGCTTGAGAGTAATGGAGCCTGCAGCTGGTCCACTAACTTTCTGGTTATAAATCTTATTGTGTCTCAAAGAGTTAGAGACAGAACAGACTTAATAGGAAGCACAACAAGATCTGAGTGGTACAGAGACAGACTAAACGTGCTCAGGATGATTCTGGGAGATGTGGTGCAGGAAAAAGGCAGCTGAGCCTGAGTAGAGTTCAAGGACTGTTATCAAGGGAGTCTAGCAAAGATAATAAGGTAAGGAGAATGATATGCCTCTAGGAAGTCTGAAATTTTCTGTGAATGTTGACTCTGAATATTTGTCCTTGTGGTTTGGGAGCCCTGAGTAAAAGCAACTCCACTTAGGAAGACTAAAAAGGAAGAGGTATTCATATTGTGCAGAGTCTAAATAGAATAGTAGGTGGAAGGCAAGTTCCCTGAAAGAGGAAAGGAATTTGCTTGCTAGGAAGTGCATTTATATAAGGCATGACGGAAAATGTTAGCATTTTCTACATTTTGAGGACACGTATGCCTTAGAATCCTCTGTAGTCCAGAAAGTGCCTGCTATACTGCATGTACTCCATAAATGTGTATTGCACTGTCCTTGCTGTGTGTAGTGAAAGATGTAAAATTATACTCTGGTAGCTGATAAGCAGGAGTTTAGTTTTGTGTATTCTGCCAGGCCAGGGGCATGATTAGTCATTAATTGAAATTTCAGCACAGTTTTAAGACACACAAAAATACCAGTTCCAGATTAGCTCTCACAGAGTCTCAGGATTTCAGCACATGAAAACACAAGCCACTGTGAAATAAACACATTCAAGAATATGGAAGCTAGCCCTGGAGGAAAATGTTTGCCTATTAAAACAGAAAAATATTAACGGCCAGATTTCCAGCCTGTATGAGACACCACAATTAAACACTAGAGCTAAATTAGCCTTAAGGAAATGCACGTCAATAAAACTTTTAAAATACACTATTAATTTTATGGCCTTTAGGAAATACTGCCCAAAAGACATAACATTTTAATGAGCTGGAACGATAAACATTTCTGAAAGGTTTATTTATTTATTTATCACTGAGCTATAAATTCTCGTTTTTTCTGATTACCCACAAAAGAAATGTTCATTCTAAAAACTCCCCTCACTTTCTTACAGTAAAGTGTCTCACTAAGCTATTGATAAGTTATGCCTCCTTTTAAATTAGAAGGAGAAAAACTCTTATTATACTAATTACTAGAGAGAAAATAAATATTAGTAAAGGTAAACTTATTCATATAGAGATCCTTTAACAAAGGTTTAAACCCTTGATTGGTGAGTATATCATTTGTCTTTGGTGTTGATTATATTAATACACATTTTATGAGATGGATGGCAGTGGAATTCAAAGGATTAAAATGTTTTAACACCAAATGTTTGAAGGTCAATGAATGTTAATTCTGTACAAAGATATGTCTACTTTTCATAATATCCTTTAACCCTCTAACATATTCTTTATCACGTTTTTCTTATCTTGGGTTCTTGCAAGTGATTCAGAATGCACAGCATGTGGGCTGCTGAGAGGAATCGTGAGAAATATGCTGGAGAGTGAGGAAGTGGCGAAGTGATAATGGGGCTCAAGATACACTAAGCAATTTGGACTTCATTCTATAGGCAATGGGGAGCCATTCAAATGAAGCCAAAACACGACGAAAAGTTTCATGCTGAGTGTGTGTGGGTATGCAGACTCTGAGTCAGGCAGGGCATGTATCACGTGTGATACAGGGCATTAGAGAAGACATCTGAACAAAGTGAAGAAGTGAGGCATGCAGTCCTCTGGAGAAGGGTGTTGTAAGTGAAGGAAGGGATGTAAATGCAGAAGCCCTCAGGTGGGGCTTTCAAGGAAGTCCTAGAAACTGGAGAGGCCTTAGAGAGTGGGAGGAACAGGAGCTGAGGGGACAGGATCATGCCGCACCCTAGAGCCCCCTGGAAAGACTGGCTTTCCCTCCGAGTTAGCTGGAGAGCCTTTGGGGGATGTGGGCCTGAAGACTGAAAAGATCTGACATTTCAAAAAGCTCATTCTGACTGTTGTGTTTAAAGAAGACCTTAGAGTGTTCCTGTCCAGTAGCAATATCAATGTGAGCCACACATGATTTTAATTTTTCTAGTAATTCCACTGAAAAAGTACAAAGAAACATGTGAAATTAATTTTATTTATAACCCAACCTATCCAAACCTATTACTGTTTCAATATATAAGCAACATGAAATACTGTTCATGAGGTATTTTTCATGCTTTTCATATACCAATTCTTCAATATCAAGTGTGTCTTTTCACAACACATCTCAATCCAGATCAGCCATGTTTCCGCTGCTTTACAGCCACTGGTGCTAGAAGCTACTGCACTGGGCAGCATAGTTTTAGAAGGTAATAACTTCCTAGGGACATGAGTATGGAGTTTGTGAAAATCCAGGGAGAGGACAGAAGCATACACTAAGGTAACAGCAGCGCAGGTGGTGAGACATGGTTGGTTTCTGATTATATTTTGCAAGTTGAGCCACCAGAACTTGATTGGATTGGATGACAGAAAAAGAGCAGGCGAGGATGACACCAGAGACTTTGGGCCTTAGTAATTAAAATCATGACTCTGCTATTTATTAAAATAGAGAAGACTATGGGAGGAGGAGGTTTGATTTTGAACCAATTAAGGTTGAGATGTCGAGTATAATTCTAGTCCCTGTCTTACATATATTGTTTTGCACAGAATGTAGAGGATGCTTTGGATGTAGGCAAGACTAGAGACACAGACTCCTGTCAAGAAGCATCAAGGAAAGGTCAAGGAACAAATGATGAAAAGATCATTCAGGCAGGGCGGCCGGATGGCTCAGTTGGTTAGAGCGCGAGTTCTTAACAACAGGGTTGCCAATTCAATTCCCATATGATGGTGGGCTGCACCCCCTGCAACTAAAGATTGAAAATGGCAACTGGACTTGGAGCTGAGCTGCGCCCTCCACAACTAGATTGAAGGACAGTGACTTGACTTGGGGCTGATGGACCCTGGAGAAACACTTTTCCTCAATATTCCCCAATCAAAAAAAAAAAAAAAGTGAAGGAAAAAAAAAGATCATTCAGGCAGTAGGAGTAAAGAGAGGCACAGGGACCAGAATTGCGGCTGAGTGAGTACCTGTGTGTGGGTAGTGAATGAAGTTAAGGCATAAAAGGCGACTCCCATCAGTGAGGTTTGGATAATTGGGTAGATGAAGGTAGCAGACATCAGGACAGCAAAAGACACAGGAGGAACAGTGTCTCGGACAAAGAAATAATGGGTTTTTCTGCAGATATGCTACCATGAGGCTATCTTGAAGGCATCTGAGTCAAGATAGTCTAATAAATAACTAAGACTAGGGCAAGAAGCTTAAGGGAGGAATTAAACACAAAAAAATAGGAATTATTACCAAAGGAAGTATAGTTGAAAATATGGATATGGATGAGAACAAACAGGAAGAATTTACCAAATGAGAGAATGGCTCAAAGCAGAGTCCCAAGGAATACTACAATAGAAGAAATGGGCAAAATAAATAAATAAATAAATAAATAAATAAATAAATAAATAAATAAATAAACCCTTTTAGGAAGACTGCACAAAAGCAATCCGAGGTAGGAAGGAGATCAGAGCAAACAGCATCACAGATGCAAGAGAAGAAAGTGTTTCAAAAAGATGATCTCTACTGTGTATGTGCTAAGATCTACAAAGCTCTGTAGAATTATTTAGGTCAACACTGTGTGCAGTACACTATGTTAGCTGTTGTGTGCAATAAAAACAATCAATAGGGTCTTTAGAGCAAAGCTAACCTAGGCATTGAGAGACCAGCCAGGAGTCTAATATAATAGCAAAAGAGTAATGAGCACATGAACTATAAGCTGTTATCACTGACCCTCTCATACCTGGATCTAAAGGTATGGCTCAGGTTTTATCCGTAAGAGAAAATGTAATTCTGTAAACATAAAGTGAGGCATAAAAATAAAAGAGGGCTGCTGAGAGAGAGATTATCAGCAAGGGAGATAGGACCAACAATGAAACTCAAGACAATTTGGCCAATACTTTTTGAATGCTATTTCCAAAACTGCATTAAGACAATATTTTTCAAACTGTGCTTTGCCAAATAGGAATTTTAATATTAATGGGTAATCTATCTAAAAGGAAACTAATTCTATCACCCAGTAAATATAGCCAACATATACTAAATGTGGTTACTTTTCTTTACTGTAAGTATTCTGTGATATGCTAGAATTTATTTTAAATCCCCTAAGACTGTAAGGGTTATGTGCAGTATTTCTCAAAATTTTTAACTTGTAACCCTCTCAGAGAACAATTATCAACATCTCATGGAACAAGGTTTTCCAGAATATAGTTTGGGAAATGATGCATTAAGGGTTGTAAAAGTATCATTGTCAGAAGCAGTCAAATGAGATAAACCTACACAGTGATTTGCACATGCTACACGCTAAGTCCTCATTGAACAAATGAATGAAAATCTCTAAGATCTGAACATGGGATAATTTTCAGTATATTTCAAGAATCAAATATTAAAAAGAAATAAACAAAATAGTGAAAACTTGCAACGGATGATGTACTAAGCTTTTATCTACAAACCTCAACAACCTCGGTTTCAAAGCCCACTTCTTGAAACAGTTACTTGACATTCCTTTTTAAAAATTATATCAAAACGTAAGTATGTATAACAACTTTTCTTTAAAATAAAAATTAGAGATTGTCATTTTAAAGTTATAATCCAGATTATCTGGAATTATATGGAAGTTAAAGGGAAAAAATAGTAACATTTCCGTCCTCCCTCCACCTAATTAAAAAGAAAATATGCATGGAATTAAGCTAATGTGAACAAAAGGGACATCTCAGAGAGAAAATATTACCCAAAAAGTCAACATTGAGATGAAAAAGTGGAAGGCTTCTAGTGTCACCACTGTTATTGTAGGGCTTTAAAGTTGCTTTTGCAATAAAAGCCTCTCTTCTGAGCCAGGCTGATATCTCTTCCCACTGTTTGCTGCTTTGGGGATCACACTGGGGCAGAAACCAACAAGGAATGAAGGTAAGCATGGAAGGATTTGGGAGATGGAAGCTCTGCATACTCAGGACGATGCCAGGTGTAATTATTCACTAGAATAAAGTTGTATCAGCAAAGGAGTGGACAAGGGAAATACACAGCAACATTTAATTATTAAATGAGATTTTTGAGGATATAAATTGCAAAAGCTCTGAAAAGCAAAGAAGATGATAAGATGACATAATAATAATAATATAATAACATAATAATAATAACTAGTCTTGTGGGAACTGATTATCTGCTCATTAAAAAATACATATAAACATATCTATGTGTATTTGTGTAGCTATATATCTATATCTATCTATACATACGTATACATATGTGTGCATGCATACACATATACGTACATATATACTATGTACACACATATACATATACATGTATGTATATATATGTGTGTGTATACATATATATATATAAACTTTATATATATATATATAAAGTTTTCTTCCTCCTCTAGAAACACAATTTATAAGCAATCCAACCACGTGGCTAAGAGAATGGTTTCTTTTGGAATGGAATCTCTTGCACCTCCCAGGAGAAACATTCATCTTCCTATTGGACAACCTGCCCAAGCCTACAGGTGGGCAGAGGAGATGCTCCATTAGAGGCTGGGAGGCCGTCTCCTACAGCAAGACCTACTGGCGAGCAATTCTACGAGTGCCAATGAATGAAAAACAGGAATTCTGTAGTAATAAAAGATAATTGCTGCTATGAATGTCTGCCTCTGCAAAGGAGAAAACCACATCTGAGGGATGTATGTCCTCTTAGAGACATATTAAAAAAAGAAAGAGAATCTTGATATTGATTCTTAATAGGTTTCAATTACTATACCTACATGGGATTTTCCTTAACTTCTATGCAATATTAGAAACAAAAATCATTCTCTAATGACATCGTTCTACACTTTTCCCTTCTGCCACCTTTCCTAAGAGTCACCTATTTTCAAATTTCAAACGGAAGAATCTCTATTCAAAGTACTGTACTGTCTCCAGTGCTTTAGCAGGCCTGCTCAGAAGAGGTAGCCTGTGGTGAGACAGGTGAGAATGATAAAATAAAGGCATCTAAGGACAAGAGTCAAGTCACTGACAGATCAAGCCTTAATCAACTTCTCAAAATGAGAGAAATGTATTTTGATATTTATTTTATCTTCTTCATTAGTGCTGTGGATAATGCCTGGCTACATATTGGGACAATTTGATAGTCCTTGATAAGAAATGTCTGTTGTTTTTGTTTGTTTGTTTGTTTGTTTTTTTACCCAAATGCGTATAAATAAAATTCGAACAGGTTTTAGAAAATATGACAATGTATGTATGTCTTAAAAGACAATCTCTCTTGTAATTGCATTTTCATCCAGGTTCCCTACGTGGGAGGGAAATACAAAAGCAAACTTCCAATGAACCCAAGCATGACACAAAATACTAATGCTTTATTTAGGAAAAATCAAGCTCAGGTTCTTTTAGAGCTAAAATAAGGTTATGTTATAATGTAGAGGGAATCAATGAATCACTGTTTCCATTTGTAGTACACTGAACAGCTATGTTTAAGTGACTATCTCTTAGTCACTCATTTCTTTAATAAACATTTCATAAGCATCTACTATGTGCCAGGATCTGTGAAATGGACAGACAGCTTCTGCTGGCACGAGAACTTAGTACCTAGGATGGGAAAAAGAACGGTAATGGCCATTGTGATAGTATAGTACGATCCCAGAGAAGGAAAAGATGCAGTAAGAACCCCCAGGCCTGGGTGTACAGCATGCCTTTCATTCCCCCTTTGTAGTCTGTGAATATCTATGTCTATATTTCTCTTCTCTCCAGTTACATAATGGCCTCAATCCACTTAACTGCTTAATAAAAGCTATAATGAATAACTATAATAATAGCTATTAATTTAGTACCTACAACTATGAAGATAGGTGAGTGAAGCAGGATTTGCCCCCCACACCCCGAATAATACCTTTCCCATTACACCATGGCCTTCCTTTAATTAACGTGCATAACATTCTTCCACTGAAAACCTTTATGAGGTGGGTGCTGGGAATATGACAAGAATCAAAAAAATGTGGTCCCTGTCCTTTAGTTATGACAAATTGTATGAAGGCATCTGAAGGAAAAGTAACAAGTACAATGTGAGAATGTTCTAGGTGTATGTGTGTGCAGGAAGGAGTCTCTGAGGTATTAATTTCTAGGCAGAGGTATATGTGAAAGATGGGAGGAGTGAATCCTGGTGTGAGTAAAGAAGGAAAAGCCACCAAACTTTGAAAAGGGAGGTAAAGAAGCTTTTACAGAAGGTAAACAGTGTGAGAGTGTGGCAGCTGAGGGAACGTGCGGAACCAAGATTTGTTATTGTTTGTGCTTTTTATTTATTTTTAATGGATTTTCTTAGCTGAGAAGGATCTACCTCCCATTGCTTCAGTTTGTAAACCAAGAATAACAAACTACTTACTTCATAGAGTTTTTGTGAGGATTAAATCAATAAACATATGTAAAAATGCTTTGAATAGTGCTGGCTTACGGAAAGATCTCAAGAAGTTAGCTATAACAATAATTATTATTTGGCAGCAGGTGTGACAGATGCACCCTAGGGTATCCCCAGTGAGTCACACCTTTGTACAATTACCTCCCTTTGAGTGTGGGGAGAACTTACGACCTGTTTCTAGCCAATAGAAAATGGGAAAGGTGATGGATGGGCTGTTATTTTCTTGATTATACTATGTAAGACTGCATTTTAGCTAAAGGAGATAGAAACATTGTCCTGCTGGTTTGAAGAAGCAAAAATTGTGCTGTGAATTGTCTGTGGAGAGAAGTGGCCTCTAGGAGATGAAGGCATCAACGCAACAGCTTTAAGGAAGTGAAATTTGCCAGCAATCCAAATGAACTTGGATGAGGAACCCAACCTGCCTGTGCAGCTAACCAAGACCCTGATTTCAGCCTGGTAAAATCTGAATAAAGAAATCAGCTAAGCTTTGTCCAGCCTCCTAACCAATGGAACTGTGAGGTAATAAATATATTCTGTTTTAAGTCTCTAAATTTGTGGTAAGTTGTTAATAGCACAGAGAATACAAGGGAGGTGGAAAAACCAATTTGATCGTTTCTTTTTTATAAGTTGAGATAAAAAATTATTGGTTGGTTGGTGTGTGTGTGTGTGTGTGTGTGTGTGTGTGTGTGTGTGTGTATGTGTGTGTGTGTGTGTATGTATGTATCTGTGTCTAGGGAATGGGAGGAGAGAAGAAAGGACTGAAGCAGTATTAACAAAGAAAATGGATCATGAAGAAAGAACAGACTGTAATCTCCATGAGGGCTGGGATTTGCATACCATGACAGAGTAGGTGTTTAATAAATATTGTTGAATGAACTAATTTTGTTGCAGTATACCTGTATCAATATTTGATGTATCTAAGACTATCCAGTCTTTTGATGATGGTGTCCAAAAGGTACTTTCTTAGGGTGTATAAACAACTAATTTTATAATGAACATACAGATATTAGGAGCTACTTTTAGTTGTTGGTTTTGATGTAAAGTGACAAAGAGGAAAAAAGCAGACAATGGATTTTAGCTTTTACCTAGGGGTTACTGTTGTGTTACTGTAACATAACATTCCAAAGTGTGAACAATATATATTTTCAAATTAAATCAACCCATTGTGTA
Organism: Rhinolophus hipposideros; assembly: GCF_964194185.1. Classification (NCBI taxonomy): domain Eukaryota; kingdom Metazoa; phylum Chordata; class Mammalia; order Chiroptera; family Rhinolophidae; genus Rhinolophus; species Rhinolophus hipposideros. Next base: position 32,386,769 of record NC_138063.1, read on the forward strand.
CAAACCAGAAAATGAAAGGAATACTCTAGTAGGATTTAAATTTTATGTATATCCTGTTTCCTCTAATATCCTTTAAGAAATTAAAAAACAAAAACTTCTGATATATGCACATCATTCCCTGGTATTCATTCTCATTTAGTAAGGAACCCAGCATGTCACACATGGAAAGAGGAATGGATTTAAAGTTTAAAAACTGGCCAGAGCAATCAGTGAAAAGAAAGAAATAAAAGGCATCGAAATTGGGAATAAAGAAATCAAATTGTCACTTTTTGCAGATGGCATGATTCTTTATATAGAAAACCCTAAAGACTACACACACACACACACACAAACAAACAAACCCCACAAAAACACCTATTAGAAACAATAAATACAGTAAAGTTGTAGGATACAAAATCAATATACAAAAATCCATTGCATTCCTATACACAATGAAATTTCAGAAAAAGAAATGAAAGAAACAATTCCTTTCATAATGACAACAAATATAATAAAATACCTATGAATAAACTTAACAAAGGATGTGAAAGACCTATACACCAAAAACTACAAGATATTATTAAAAGGAGTTGAAGAAGACCCAAAGAAATGGAAAGATATTCCATGTTCATGAAGTGGAAGAATCAACATAGTTTAAATGGCCATATTACCTAAAACAAATACAGATTTAATGCAATCCCCACCAAAATCCCAATGCCATTTTTAAAGAAATAGAACAAAAATATCATCAGAATTGTATGGAATCACACAAGACCCTGAATAGCCAAAACAAACCTAAGAAAAAAGAACAAGGCTGGAGGTTTCATACTTCCTGACTTCAATTTATACTACAAAGAGACAATAATCAAAACAGCATGGCACTGGCAGAAAAACAAACACACAGACCAATGGAATAGATTTGAGAACCCAGAAATAATCCCACATCCATATGGGCAGATACTTTTCAACAAAGGAGCCAAAAACATACAATGGAGAAAAGAAAGCCTCATCAATGGTGCTGGGAAAATTAGACAGCCATGTGCAAAAGAATAAAATTAGACTGCTATCTGTCACCAGAAACAAAATTAGCTCAAAATAGATCAAACACCTAAACATCAGCCTTTAAAAAATAATTGCATAGAAGAAAGCATAGGTACTAAATTTATGGACCTTGGGTTCAGAGAGGATTTAATGCATTTAACCTCAAAGGCAGGGGAAGAAAAAGCAAAAATAAATGAATGGGACTATATTAAACTAAAAAACTTCTGCACAGTGAAAGAAACTGTCAACAAAACAAACAGGCAACCAACTGAATGGCAAAAGATATTTGCAAACAACACCTCTGATATGGGGCTAATATCCAAAATATATAAAGAACTCATACAACTCAACAATAAAAAAAACAAACAACCCAATTAAGAAATGGGCAGAGGATCTGAGCAGACACTTCTCCCAAGAAGACATACAGATGGCAAACAGATATATGAAAAAAATGCTCCACTTCACTAACTATTAACAAAATGCAAATCAAAGCCACAATGAGATACCACCTCACACCTGTAAGAATGGCAATTAACAATAAGACAAGTAATAACAAGTGTTGATGAGGCTGTGGAGAAAAAGGAACCCTCATATACTGTTGGTGAGAATGCAAGTTAGTACAGCTGCTATGGAAAACGGTATGCAGATTCCTCAAAACATTAAGAATAGAACTACCATATGACCCAGCAATCCCTCTTCTATCTAACCCCAAAATCTGAAAAGATTTATCCGTAAAGATATATGTACCCCTCTGTTCACTGCAGCATTATTCATGGTGGCCAAGACATGGATACAAGCTAAGGGTTCTTCAACAGGTGACTGGATACACATGTGGTACATATACACAATGGAATGTTACTCAGCCTAAGGAAAGGTGAGATACTGCCATTTGCAACAACATAGATAGATCTTGAGATTATCAGGCTAAGTGAAATATTCATAAGTCATACATAAAAAGTCAAGACCCATATGACTTCATTCATATGTGTGATATAAAACTAAAAGCAACAAATGAGCAAGACAGAACAACAAAGAAATGAAAACTCATAGACACAGACAACAGTTTAGTGGTTACCAGAAGGTAAGGAGGAAGTGGGGTGGTAGAAGAGGGTAAAGGGGTTCAAATATATGGTGATGGAAGGAGAAATGACTCTGGATGGTGAACCCACAATGAAATACATAGCTGATGTATTACAGAATTGTACGCTTGAAGCCTATAAAATTTTACTAACCTATGTCAGCCCAATAAATTTAATAAAAATTAAAACAAACAAACAAAAAAACTGGGCTGCTCATCCCAGCTCTGCATTTTCATAGCTTCCTGCAGATGCTCCAGTTTCTTAACAGCATTGAGTCTTGTCTCATTATTCAAATGGGAACAGCAAACATACCTGCAAAGCTGTTACATGAATTAGAAATAATAAATGTAAAGAATTTAACATACTACTAGGTGAGGAGTGAAATTTTAAGATACTACATACCAGTAAAATTTTAGAAGACTAATATATAATAATACTAACCATCATTTATTAGTTTGTGATCTTTTAAATCCTGGAATTCTCAAGCATGTCCTCTTAAGTTTACAACACCTGAACACAGATACCATGATATCTAAGAAGCAACATTTGGAAGGGACTGTGTGCTTTAAAACTAGGTATCAGTTTTGAAACTGGAGAGTCTAGTGTACTGGGTAGGCTTTGCTGCCTTAGTGATGGCTGGTGACCTCTGCAGCCCCTTCTGAGAAATCACTCCCTTAGCAAAATCAGTCTGACTACCCAGGCCATAGCCGATTGGCTCAGCAATCAGTGCCAGACACAAAGCTGTCACAAAGCAACAATCTATGAATTAAAATAATTAATTAATTACCTCCTCAGTGTTTCAGGGAAAGAGATAAAGTGTGAAATACCATAAGAGATATCTTGAGAGGAACAAAGATATCCCAGAACCACATTACAAAAGAACAGGGAGGTCAATGCATGTTAAACTCCCTCCTCCTCCCCTGTAGTTAAAGTTCCCCTCTCCCACTCCAATAGATCTATGGCTCACAATCTGAGAAAGGCCAAATAAATACAACTAGGAGGACTACACTGAGTAATCTTTTAAACATTTTCCACTTTGAAGAGAGTGTGCAGTTAACTGGAGAAAGAAATTCCATTTGCAAAGAGAGCCAAAGACCATGAAAAAAGTTGAACTGCAATACAAATAACAAGCCAACAGTCCAAAGTGTAGCAGGCTATAAGGGTAGCGTTTCATAAAGATAAGACTCTAAATCAACCTTTAAATTTTCATAATAAAATGCCAAACACGCCACCTAAATCACACTGACACCAAGAATCTAGAAGAAAATCCTAAGATTTTCCTAACTCTCTCTTCAATAGTAAGAGAGAATACCTAGGCTCTATACTATCTAGTATTTGAAATACTTATGTAATAGATTAGTGACATGCCAAACTTTCATTGCTGTACTTCCTCATTTCCCCCAATACATTCTATGACAGTAATCCATGAGATGTTCCTAAGGAAATAAAGGACTTTATGACCACTTCAGTTTGAGAAACATTATTTACACAAAGTTTAACAACTGTCCTCACTACAGAGCATTGGAGGCTTTATTATGCAAATGAGCAGAAAGCTCAGTGCATTGCTTTCCATAGACTATTCTGTGGAAATGATGTTGTACAGATTATGTTCACTATAGGAAATGTTGTCTTACAGTATCTAAAGTATATACCAAATCGGAGCGCTGAGAAGTACAGAGCTAGACTCGACTTTATTACTCTTTCCCTGAATTTACATGTCTTTATAAATTCCAATTCAATGAACTCTCGACCTGTTGTCAAAGGCCAGAATACAAAATGGCTTTTGTGCACCGTGTCCTCGCCATTCTTACAAAACTGCTATTGAAACAGCATTCAAATGCTGTTTAGTACCTCCTACATATAAGCCAATGATTCCTTTTTGAAAAAAAATGAGATCCATGTGACTTTTTGTTTGACTTTTGCCTTTGATCTCAGGAATCTTTGAAATATAAGTTCTGTGCTCAAATGCAGGGCCTTCACTCAGGGGGGTTTCCAACTTAATGACCACATTCTACCCTGTCTATTAGCTGCCATGTGTCTCTTTACCTGTATCTCAAAAGTTTAATTTTTCAATCATATGTATCCCAATAATTTTTAAATGTAAAGAGATCATAAAAAATAAAACCAGATATAAGACCATTATGTTTTCTGTAAATATTTGATAAATATGAAAAAAAGTATTTTCCTTGCTAAAGTTGAAGATAAAAATAAAAACATCATTGCCAATGACAAAAATATTACTTATTCAAAGAAAATGTTTTAGGCATTTATCAATGTATTTTTGATAATTACAAGCCCTCGCTCCATACAGAAAATCACCTTTCCTCCAATTACTGTAGCTTGAAGGATATAGCAGAGGGCTAAATTAAATGTCGTAAAATATCTAAATGACATTTTATAAAGCTAATGTGACAATCAAGGAGATAATACTGGGATGAAATGTAGTGTAGGCCTACTGTGAGTTTTTTAATATGCTAATGTACATGGCAGACATGTACATGCCAGATTGGTTTTAGAGTGTTAGGAATGAATTTGCTGAGTTTTAAAAAGAACTTGCTGGTTCAGATTCAGGAAAAAGGACACAAATCAAGAGAGAAAGGGAGCTTAAGAAGTCTCAGCATGGTCAAGTAGACCCGGAATTTCAACTAAAACAAGCTAGTTAGTTCAGTGAACGCATGCAGGGGGTCTAAAACAGTGGTCTTCAACATGGTACTCAGCCCCAGCATACAGACACCATGAAGTTCTTCACTGGGAAGCAGGAATAAAATAAAACAGTGAGACCTCACTTAACCTTCATGTCCATTGTTGGGGAGTGTGCTGAAGGAAGAGAGTGACCTACTGCCAAGAACCCTCCACCATCGTTCCTGTTCACTGTATTTCCAAGCATTGCACTCAATTTGTTCCCAGATAAGTAACTTTACCAACTCTAAATTTTAACTAAACTAGTCTTCAAAACATGGATAAAGGGCTTTTAAAGGTTTCTACCAAGAAATAGATTCAAGGCTAATAAGCAAATTTAAACAAGTAGAAATAGAGCAGAGCTGACAAAGGTCTTCCTAATATGAATTCATCATAAAAAGAAGGACCAGGCTAAGAGAATGGGGGAGCCTGGGGTGGGGTTGGGTGGGTGGGGGTGAGACATACACACCAGGGGTCTAGAAAATACCAACTCAGGAAATGAGTTGTGGTCTAAAGATCAGTTGGGGGAAACTTGAACAGAATAAAAAGGATGCTTGCTTCTCAGGGGAAACATGGGAGCCATAAGAAATATCCTTGGCCCGCTTTAGAGTTAGAACTAACCATATGTCCCTGGGCAAGTGCCTATAACCATATGAAACTCATTTAAAAGGTCTGTAAAATGAAGTGATTAAAATAGAAGATCTCTAATGTTTCTTCCAGATCCAATATTCTATGACATAGGTAGAGCAAAGGGGAAAAAATGACAATGATCCCAAAGATCAAGCCCCCAGAAGTGCCACTGAATGAAAGAAAATAGGATGAAATGTAATTATGAAGAAAGTAGGTGCTGACAAATTCAATGAGTGGTGTGATTCTCTGAGCTCATGGCCACCTGCACAGAAGGCAACCTGAATTCCTGAAGGTGGCTGTATGAAAGCACGTGAGCTGACGTCACCATGATGCAAAGGACTGGAATGTGCGCATCATTACCACTGAAGAACCAAAAGAGCAAAAGGCAAAGAGGACTTGTAGGGGGAAAAGTCTCTGCAAATAAGAAATGACACTTGTGTGTGTGTGTGTGTGTGTGTGTGTATGTATGAGTGAGGGGTGTGTTTTCCACAGTTATGGGGGCATTCCTGGCCTTTGGTGGACAAAAAGAAAGATACAGAACCTGCAATGTACACAGGGTCCCACACAATGGAGAATTTCCCTGCACCCCATATGCCTTACAAATGACTCAGTGGACGTGTATGCAAGCAAAACAGCTGCTATAATTATCCAAGACTAGATGAGAACACGATCTTTGCACGTGGCTTTTAATATATACTGAATTTTCTTTCTAGGAATACACCTAACGTGCAATTTGCTGTTCAAAACTTCTATAAAAGTTCTTTATGGGAAACTGCATTACTGAAGTGAACTTGGAGTTTCTATCTACAATCTATTATATGTGCATCAGATTCCACTTGCAGCTATGGCAATTGCAGTCATTGCACATGTATGTCATTCTCCATCATGCCTTCAAAGATGTTCATGTCTGACATTTACATACTGGAACTCATGAATTTTTGTTAATAAAAAAGTTATGTTTCCCTTTTGTACTATAATTACAATGTATTATTTATATATATTTAAAAAATATGTCTGAGGGAAAGTTATCTTTTCTGTGACATTTAAGACAGTAAAAGGGCTTTACAAAATGTGCATTTAAAAATAGGGTCATTGCTTCTGAGAATTTTTACTCTGCATCAGTAGTTTTGAATGTTTTGGGTTCAAAATGCCTCTTCTATATTGGATGGAAACTCTGTGTGGCAGACTACTACTTGTCGCCCAGTTTCCATTCTGTCTCTCATTCTTGCATATTAACAAACATCTCCCCTGACTTTGAACAGCAATAGAGATGGTATTTCCCAGACTCTTTTGCAGTCAGATGTGATGATGAAGGTGTTTTCAGAAAAGGAATGTGAGCCAATGGGATGTGTGTACCTTGTGTGTTACTTCAGTAAGCATGCTTTCCACAAGCCTTGAGCTGAAAATGGATGTCCCAACTTTAACCTTTGGGAATGAGCAACTCTAAAGGGTAGAACTGCCCAATCCCTCTGGACCGACTGTCTATTTGTGCATTGCTATATGACAGAAAAATTGCTATTATGTTTAAGCTGCCCTTTTCTGGAACTCTCCATTACAGCAACACAGGCTCTACCTTGACTAATACACCCTGAAAATAAACAAATAAACATATGCACGAGCACATGCGCACACATACACACACACACACACACACACACACACACACAATACCCAGGGTGCCAAAAAAATGTATACATATTTTAAGAAAGGAAAACTGTATTAAAACTGTAATAATATATACCAACAACAAAAGATGAATACAAGTCAAGTTTGACTTCTGCAATTACAAAAGGTGCTCAAAGTGGTTACCATCAGCATCCAGACCCTTCTGATTATGGAGAACTACTGCTTGAGCAACGCTGACCACTGTCCACTTGTATTTTTTTTGGAGGGGTCACTTTTTTGGCATCCCCGGTATACATATATACATATATACAAAATACTGCACAAAATTTCAGGAATTTCATAGATCCCCCTGAAGCCTTTCTTGGTGCTCTGAGCGAAAAATTTTGTGGTGTTCAGGGTAGCTAAAAAGTCTATTAGGCAGATTAGCTTAAAAAACATCAGAGGAGCTTTTATTTGGGGGCAGTAACAAAGAAACTCATTTTGTCAGCTAGTATTGGAATCTATAGGTAAAACAGGAGAGCATTCTGAAATACAAAAGCATGATTAAATGACTGGCTCTTTCCCCAATAACCTAAATTCTTCCATAGTTCTTAGCTCTATGTTCAGGCCTGCAAGCAAGTAATCTTAATGAACATCAAGTTTATTTAGGTGTGTCAACGTAAATACCAGGAGCAACAAACATTTAGATTTTAAAACTATAATGCAATTTTTCTTTAAATGAGACAAATCACTAACATAGTGTGATCCATATTCTCTTTCTGTCATTAATAAAGGGTGAATTACTAAAGCAAACATCTTACAATAAATACATGAAGTAGAAAACAAAGAGCTAAAAGCAACTATGATTAACCAGCATGAACAAAAGCATTTTAAAAAGTACATGGATGGATCTTGAGATGATCCTGCTAAGCGAAATAAGTCAGACAGAAAAAAATCAAGAACTATATGATTTCACTCATATGTGAGATACAAAACTGAAAGTAACAAACAGACAAGACAAACAAAAAAAACCAAAAACTCATCGACACAGACAATAGTTTAGTGGTTACTGGAAAGTAAGGGGAGAGAGGGTTAGTAGAAGAGGGAAAAGGGGTCAAATATATGGTGATGGAAGGAGAACTGACTCTGGTGATGTGCACACAATGCAATATACAGATAATGTAATACCGAATTGTACCCTTGAAACGTATATAATTTTACTAACCATTGTCACCCCAATAAATTTAATAAAAATTAAAAAACATAATCAACAACAAAAAAAGAATGTGCAACTGCAGGATCAACAATTACAAAACAATTAGCAACTGTAGGATCAACAATGATTCTCCAATTTTTGCCAAAATATTTTCTATTTTCCTAAGAGAATTCCATTCTCTTAGCAAGCAAACAATAATGCCTAAAGAATAATCTATTGTACATAAACTAGAAATTGCAAGTGTATGTGAAACTGATTAATTTTGTATAGTATGAAAATGTAAGAAATAAGGATTGCATATTTCATGACTCCATGGCTGTTCTCCAGCAACCACAAGAATGGATACAATTTTAATCTTTTTGACAGAAGTTTTATATTGCTGAATGATATACAAGTGACTAGATCAAAAATGTGCGTGTGTGCGAGCCCTGAGAGGAATTCTTAGGGAAACAATACTGTAAAAACGCAGCAGTGCCACTGCAAGGATACCCACAGACTTCCCCCCACCCCAAACAGAGTGATCTAATCACACCATATGCTCTCACCCACAGGACACATCTGACCTAAGTGCAAACAATCAAGTCACTAACTGTATTTTATTCAAATGATAAAGGGAACAAATGGCTATTAAAATTCCAAGCTGTTTAAAAATCAGTTACCAATGACACAATTCATTATCATAATACTGAGAAACGTTTCCATCTAATTAAATAATAACCATATACTGACAAGTTAACAATTAGTCATTTGGGAGTTCAGCTAGTCCATGATATGGTTCTCACCTCATAAACAGGGATAAAATGCAGTTATACAAATATTGTACAAAATTAGGAAAGGGGAGCCAAACTAAATTTTGGAAGAAAATCATGTATATTTTATAAGCCAGTTTGAAGCATATGGCACAAAATCAAATCAAAAGCTAAATGGGAAGACTATTCATCAAATTTGCATATAAAGGCAAAATAAAGAGCAAATGTGAATACCATTAACATTAAAAACAAAAAATGATCTTTTTCCCCAAAAGAAATAGAGAAATTATGGCTATAAAATAAATTCAAACATCTGTTTACAAAATAAGATGTAATTTAGGTAACTTACAAATGAATCCAAGAAAAACCATGATATCTACATTCACTCTAAAATGATAAAACTGTTCTGTTGGGCTAAAATAGAGGAAACTAAACAGAAAATCTAGGTGAAATAATAAATCTGGGACAAAAAAGAAAAAAGTAAGAACATTTTAAAACAGGAGAAAGGATACAATGATGTGCATAAGACAACAGTGCTTTATATATAAATTTATTTTATTATAAATTTAAAAAATATATTTAAAAGGGCTTGGAAAAATATTTCTTTTCCAAAAACAAGCAAATAAAACTTCCCAAATATTCAGGAAAGCAATAGGATAAAAAATTTAATACGGCTCGGTAAACTGAAAATAGATACATTTCATCATATGGTTAAAGATAGTAATTTAATGCACAAACCTTTAATGTTTGAAAGGAAAAATAAAAGGTAAAGTAAAATCTGTTAAAAATTTTCATCAATAGATTCATATCGACATAAGTAGCTAATTTATAATTAGATAATCAAATGAAAGACAAAAATTCAAGGAAAATTTATATTGCTTGGAATCAATACTATGTAAAAAGATGACTACAGAAATACATGTCTTACATGAGACAAAGATGGAGCATCTACTTTTTGTCTTTGAACATATATTCAGAAGCTCACAGGCATCCCTTTAAGTGAACTATGATCAAGTGAAAGAGAAAACTCAGATTAAAGAAAAATTTAATTATGAACAACTCTTTTTAGACAAAACAGAAAGACCAATTGTGTCCAATTGTGGACACATTTTTTTTTAAACTGAAACTAATGCTAATTAGAGTTTCCTTGTTGACCCTTAATGAGTTACTAATGAAACAAAGCAGAAGTAGGGGTAAAATAAACACACTTTGTCCATGACTCAGCTCTTAAATCAGGCCTGCTAACCTCAAGACATTGTGGGCTAGGGGTAAGGATGGGAGTAGAGAAAACAAGTTACAAGTATATAGCCTGATTCGTTTTCACCAACTCCACACTCTCATGTTATCAGCATCCAGATTAAGAAACAACAGTAACAGCACTCAGATGTGCCATCTCCCAGGTACTAATCCCCAAGGATAATGTAATACTACAGATTTGTTTTGCTTGTCTTTGAACTTCACAGAGATGGAATTACATAGTACATATACTTTTGTATCGGGCACTTATGCTGAACTTGTCTGTGAGATTCATCTATACTGTGGCACATAGAGGTAGTTCGTTCCTTCTCATTGTGGTAATTTAAAACACTGGAATATTACACAGTAATTTATTTATCCATTCTACTCTTCATTGATATTTTAGTAGTTTCCATGTTTTGAATCTTGTAAACAGTATGGCTATAAACATATATGCTCATGTCTTTTGGTAAACATATATATATATATATATATATTGTTCCATCTGGTATAAACATTTAGAATTTAAATGCTGGGTCAACTTTAATAAATATTGTCAAAGCACTTTTCAAAGTGGTTGTACACTCCCACCAAAGTGAGAGCTCCATGTGCTTCACTTCCTCACCAACATTTGTTTTGTCTTCACATTTAAAAAAAAAAATTATATTTGCTTGTAATACTAGCCATCTTCCTGGGTGTGCAGTTGTATTTCATCATGGTTTCATTTGTGTTTACTTCATGACCAATGAAGCTGAGCACTTTTTCATATGTTTATCAGCTATTTTCATAACATACTTTTTGAAGTTCCAATTCGTTTTATTCTACGTTGATAAACATTATTAGCATTAATAAGTAAATTTAGCAAATTAGATCTCAATCCGTAGATATCAATGTCATCACTAAACAGCATCAAGTGGAAAATGACACTTTAGAAAGATACCATATACACCACTGTGAATAATACTTTGGAATAAATAAATCCAAATATAAGATGTGTGAGACTCTATACCAGTGGTTTTCAACCTTGTACCCTTGGGAGATTTGTCCCCCAGTGGACATTCAGCAACATCTACGAAATATTTTTCATTGTTAGGACTAGAGGAATGGGATCCTACTGACACCTAGTGGGTACAGAGAGGCCAGGTGTGCTGACAAACTTCCTACAATACACAGGACAGCCCTCTGCAAGCCTCCTCCCCACCCCAACAGAAGATGATCCAGTACAAAATATTACTGCAGTGGTTGAAAAACCCTGTTATACACTGAAAACTACAAAATGCTTTTTTTTTTTAAATTAAAGAACATCTATGCTTATGGATTGGAAGGCTTACACTCGTATAGGTGTCAGAGGGTATGAGAAAATTCTCTGTGGTGATGAATACGTTCGTTATCTTAATTGTGGTACTGGTTTCATGGAAGTATACGTATGTCAAAATGTATCAATTTATACTTTCAATGTGTGCAGTTTATTTTATGTCATTATAATTCAACAGAACTATTAATATTTTTAATTCTCAAAACCACAAAATTTGTAAAAATTGACTTAATTTATAAAGTTATGAATCTACTAAAGAAATTGAACCTGTAATTAAATTTTCTACCTAGAGATCTACATAGAGATATCTAAGCCTAGAGAACATTACAAGTGCATTTTCCAAACATTTTGAAAAGAAACACTTATACAAATTGTTCCATCGAACAGAATATTTACTAAATGACTTTAAGAGGCTAGCATTACTTTTATTAGCAAAACCTAACAAGGACACTACCAGAAAGGATTATTACAAGCCAAATTTTCCCTGGATCATAAATATAAAAATCCTAAGCAAAATATTAGCAAATTGCATGTGTATGTGTGTGTGTGTTTTGTTAATTATAGGAATATAAAGCTTGTTGAATGTCGGAGAATAAATTGGTTATTTACCACATTAATACAATAAAGGAGAAAACAATCATCTTAAGAAAAGCAGAAAACACTATTTGTGATTTAAAAAGTGAAACTTCCTTAATATGATAAAGAGCTCCTATTTTTAAAAATCTGCATTAATCTTCCTAAATAAAAGTGAAATAGTAAAATTGTTCTATTGAAATTGAAAATAAGATACAGATAGAAGCTATTACCACTTCTATTCAACACTGTACTGAAGATATTATCCAGTGCAAAAATGTAATAAAGATATGGGGATTTTAAAAGAATAAACAAAACTGCAATTGTTATAGACAACATAATTGTGTATTCAGAGAATCCAAAAGAAACTCTACACTTCAGCATTAAAAAATGAGTTAGCACATTCACTGGGAAAACTCAATATGCAAAAATTTATTTCTATATCATTAACAAAATATAGAAACAATTTAGAACAGCAGCAAAGATCAGCAGGTATGTAGGGACAAATCTATTAAAAGATGTATAAGACCTTTCCTAAGGAAACTATCAAACATTATTGAGAGAAATTAGAGAAGACATAAACAGGACAACTATATTCATGGATTAGAAGATTCGATGCGGTAAAAGTTTCAATTCACCCCTAAATTAATCTATATAGTAGATGTATCCCTTAATCAAAATGCATATAAAACATATAAAGTGTTGCTCAATTGCATTAGTCATCAGAAATATGCAAATTAAAACCAAAATATAAAATTATAAACACTGACAATATCCAGTCCTGGTCAAAATAAGGAATAGCTTGAATGTTCACATACTCCTAGCGCAATTAGGGTAATCACTTTGGGAAGCTGTAGAATATTATTTTAAAAAGCTGAATATATGCAAATTCTGTGATCCAGCAATTAGACCCGTAGGAACAAACCCCAAAGACTTTTGTATGTAGGTGAACCAAAAAACAGAGATTAAAAAAGTGCTCAGAACAGTGCTATTCAAAATAGCTCCAAAATAAAAACAACCCAAATGTCCACCAAGAGAATTAATAAAGAAAGCATGGCATAATCACTCAATGGAATACTGCATAGTAATGAGAATAAATTACTTACTGCCACATACAACAAAATCTATATATCCCACTGACAATATTTAGATATACAATGAATGACTTCATCAATATAAAGTCCCCCCCAAAAAAGATAAAACTAATTGATGGTAACAAAAGAGAAAATATTGAGTTCCTTTGAATGTTACTTAAGTGAGTAGAGTTCTGAATAGGATATGCTCCCTCTTTAAAAAAAAAAAATCTGTATGCCAGCTATAAGGTTGCGCTCATTTAAAAAAAAAATCATAAAACTATACAACTGAGATGAACATTCATCTGTATGCATGTTACACTTCAACAAACATTACATAAAAATAAAGTAATAATTATGTTTTCCTGCCATTACTTCATCATTTTAAGAAATGATTGACCTACAGAATATCAAGAAAGATAAATGTAGCAACTAAGGAAGACCTAGCATTGATAAAATCAGAAATGGCCAAGGTAAATTTGGGGGCTGGCTTAAAATAATGTAGGCTTAACATTTTCTGCAATTAGTAGTTCGGCATATGTTTTTAAAAACCTAGAGTAAAAACTTGATTTTGCTGCTGAATATAGTTCCTTTTATACAAAGTAAGAGCTTTTAGTAATTGATTGGCCCATTTTTAAATTTAAATAAAACTGTCCAACACATATGGTATAAGGAAAATATTTTCAGTTAAAAAAAATTACAGCATATCTTCAAGTTTTGGAATGAATGTGTGTAAAGTTGGTGGGATGATATCCCAATACTTTTCCTTGCCCAATGAAATATATCTAGTTGATATAAGAAGCACAATAAATGTTAGTTTTATTATTGCTATAAAGTTTTCTTTTTTGTAATATGAAATATATGCATGTGCATTTTAAGATCTCAAAAAAGCAAAAATATTCCTTATTTTGTAAGAATCAAATGTATATTAATATATTGAAATATTAAGGTATTAAACATATCAAATAATGTCTGAATATCAATAAGAGCTTATTAAATCCTGTTTAACAGATTTTTTTTTCTAGCTTCCTCCTTTTCCTTTCAATGGAATCTCTGAGTAGATAAAACATTAGATGAATAATTTAAATGAGAACACTGAGTACAAAAGGTAACATTCTGGAAACAACCCCAAAAGGAGATTAAATAAAACATGGAAATTGAACCACTTGAAGCATTTCATTAACCATCCATTAATGCATAATTTCTTTCTTTCACTAACCATTTATTTAATGATAGCTCTATGTACAAAACACTGGATTTAAATAACCAAAACTCTGGCACTAAAACATCAATTAATAAAAACAGATCTGTAAAGGCTCCATTGAAAATTACTCTAGGCAAGAAAAATAAATGAAATATGTTCTAAGTGTCATTATCACCTCTGAACTCCCATGTTTCAATGGCGTATTTCCGTTTTAGAACTTAACACACTGTTTCAAAGGTTGCATATTAGACTCTTCATCAAGACTGTAAAGTCTTTAAGTACAGGTTTCTACTCATTAATTTTATGCCCAATGCCTACCAAAGAAACAGGATACTTAGAAACAGGCTAAATGTTTATGAGTTGCAAAATCACAATTTTATTGTGACCACTGAAAATCTAACATTAATTATCCCATTCTCCAAAGCAAATATACACAAACTCCTCAAAATTATAAAGAATAATTATAAAGGTACAATCAAAAGAAATATTCTCCTTCTTTGAGGAAAAAGTACTTTAAATAATTACTATGGATATTAATAACGGAAACTGTCAAGCTCTCTACTATTTTTTAGATTGTTTGCATTTTAATAGAACCCTCTCTTTACAAACTTTGTAATATAAAAAGGTTTAGCAAAACTGCAATTCTTCTCTTTGAAGTCTGAATGTGAAATTTAATCTAAGATGGTAGGAAGAATAAAAGCAGTTTTTTGAAGTGTTTTTCTCATAGAAATAAGATGCTAAATCTGAATTTTATTGAAAAACTATTTATGGAATACCTATTACAACATAGCACATATCAAGATATTAATATTATTAATATGTCACCTTTGGGAAAAATGGCTTAGTTAATATACGACTTTGACATACTTGGTAATTCAGCTGAGAAAAATATTTTATTTTTATAAAATATTTATTTATTTAAGTAAATTGTTTATGGCCATATATAAAAGTTACATTAAAAATCTAAATGTAGTAGAATTCCACTTCCAGAATGCTAGCATGAAGAGCTCTGTGACCCTGTTCTCAGTGCAACAACCATAATGGTGAAAATTATTTTTTAAAAAAAACATTTAAGGTTTCTAGAATTTGTCCTTAAGGACTACAACTAATGAGGAAACAGTTATTCAAAAAATCTACTACATCTTGGTAACCACAGTAAGAGTCTGTGCCACGTAAGCCCCAACCCACTCCCTCCACCCAACAGTTTCCTGTGAGGGAAACTCTTCTCCAAATGGTTGTGACTAGAAAGAGGTGTCTCCCTCTTCTCTCAGCTCCTAGTAAAAGAAGGCAGTAACTCAGTGGGAGGAGCAGGTCAACAGCATTTCTTATTCCCTCTAGCCCTGAGTTACAGAGGCCAAATTCCTGGCAAGTACAATCAAGAGGTAAGGGGCTCCTTTTCTCTACCCACTGATCACTCAGATGTGGTGGCCCGATCCCAAGTATGGCAGGCGAATACTGGGACTCTGAATACCCTCACTCCAGCTCACTCATAATGTGAAAGCTCCATCGTCCCAGCAGAGTCAAGATGAAAAGGCCAGAGGCTGCCACCTGCACCCAATGCTCTGTTACTAAAGTAGTAGTATCACTCCTGTCCCCAGCTCTGGAATAGTGGCTCTTGATTTTTCCCAGGTACAGAGGGAGTTCATAAAAATAGAGAGCTACCAAGGTCTCCCCCCAAAGAAACTAACTTTACTGAAAACAGAATGTAAGTCGGATGGTTCTCTTGAAAGATATGGAGATTTTTGTTAGTGAGCAATTAAAAGGAGACTGCTAGCTCTCTGAGAGCAATAAGCTAAACCATAGGTCAACTAATTTACCAGAGAGAATTAGGGAAAAAGACAGCCAAAAAGCCCCCTGCTAGGGTCCAAACAAACCTCAAAAACTGGCCTGAAAACTATCCCTGCAAAGGAGCTCTAATTTAATGAATCAAGACTGTTGAGAAATTTATGCCCCAGGGCACTGTTGAAACCGATGAAGCAATTAGGGAGCAGCTGATAGAGCCAAAGGGCTAAGTGTGACACCAAATGGGATCGTAAAGTCCTTGAGCGCATTCGCTACACCTACCAATTCATTTTATCCCATTCTTTACCAAGGAAACAGACCACTTAGAAGCAGGCTCACAATGTTTATGAATGGCAAATGTAATTTTATCATGACCATTAAAAACCTAATGTAAATTAATTATCCCATTCCTCAAAGCAAATATAAAGAAACCCCTCAAAATTACAATAAATAATGATGAAGTTACAATTAAAAATACTCTTCTTTAAGGAAAAATACTTTAAACATTAACTACATGTAACGTAGATATTTATAATAGATCAGGGAAAGTTTAACAGATCAGGGAAAGGAACAAAGGGACGCTAGCAAGACTATGATCATGGCCAAGGCTGTGCCCTTTGAGAAGCAACATCAGAGGCATCTCACTGTAGGGAAAATCAATTTCACTCAAATAACCAGCGAAGTCTCTAATCAAATTAATAAGAAAACAACAACAAAAAATTCCCTGGGGAGCATGTAGAATCAGTAGACAGATGCTGGAAGATACAGCCTAAAATGTCCAGAGAGGGAGAGGGGAAAAAGGGGACAGGGATGAGAGAAGGAGAAGAAAGGGAGAGGAGAAGGGGAATGCAAGGAGGAGAAAGACACAAAGGAACAGAAAAGAGTGACCTCATCGTCTGGAAAACAATCAGGTGAGAAAACTGCCCATACGAAGCCTGATGTAGGATTTAACACTAAAAAGCTTCAAACTGGTAATTGTAATTATTTTTAAATAACTAAATGAAACCAAGTTTAAATAAATTGAGGGAATGTATGATGACAATGTTTCATCAAATAGAGAATGTCAAGAGATAGAATAATTATGAAAAAGAACTAACTGGAAATTCTGGATTGAAAAGTAACATTAAGGAAAATGAAAATTTCACTCAAGGGCTCAACAGTAAATTTGAACTAGCAAGAGAAAGAACCAGCAAACCTGAAGACAAAGCAATAGAGATTATGTATTCTAAAGAACAGAAAGAAAAAAGAAAGAAAATTGAACAGAGCCTTAGAGAAATGTGGGACACAATAAAGTGCAGCAACAAACGGGTAACAGGAGTAACACAGAGGAGAGAGAGAACAGAAAAATATTCAAAGAAATAATGGCTCAAACTTCCCAAATTTAATGAAAAGCATTAATCTATATATTAAAGAAGCTCAACATACTTTAAGTAGGATAAATGTGAAGAGATCCACACCTGATCACATCATAGTAAAAATGCTGAAAGCCAAAGAGAAAATTTTGAAACAAGCAAGAGAAAAATGGCTTTTTATATACAAGGGAACCACAATGACATTAACAGCTGACTTCTCATGAATCCAAAAATGAAATGAAGAAAAAAATCCATTTATAACAATAAAAATAACAAAATAGTAAGGGATAAATTTAATAAAAGAAATGAATGACTTCACTCATATATGTGGGATAATAAACTGAAAACAACAAATGAATAAGACAAAGAAACAAAAACTCATAGACACAGACAACAGTTTAGTGGTTACCAGAAGGTAAGTGGGGAGGGAAGATGGAAGAACAGGGAAAAAGAGGTCAACCATATGGTGGTGGTAGGAGAACAGACTCTGGGTAACGAACACACAATGCAACGTATAGATGATGTATTATACAAATGTACACTTGAAACCTACACACTGTGTTTTTCTGAAAATAAGACCTAGACAGACAATCAACTCTAATGCATCTTTTGGAGCAAAAATTAATATAAGACCAGGTCTTATTTTACTAGAATATAAGACTGGTTCTTATATAAGATGCATTAAAGCTGATTGTCCGGGTAGGTCTTATTTTCGGGGAAACATGGAATTTTTACTAACTAATGTGACCCCAATAAATGTAATAAAAAATGTAAAACTTACTCTTTGAAAACTAATAAAACATAGTTGAAAGAAATTAAAGAGGCAGCTCTAAATAAATGGAAAGACATCCAGGTTTATGGATCAGAGGACTTAATAATGTTAACATGACAATACTCTCCAAAATGATTTACAGATTTAAGACAGTTCCAATTAAATTTCCAGCTGGCTTCTTTGCAGAAATTGATAGGCTAGTCCTAAAATTCATGTGGAAATTCAGGGCCCGGGAATAGATAAAAGAATCTTGAAAAAGAAAAAACAAAATTGTAGGACTCACACTTCTAAAAACCTAAAGGGAAAAGTTTTAAAATAGTGTTTAAATTATTAGAATACTTTGAAGTATGTTTGTATAAATTGATGTAGGGAATGTATTTTTTACTAGACACGAAACTCGAAATCATAAGAAGAAACAAATTTTCTGGAGAGCAACTAACAGCTAAAAAAAAGATGAAAAACTATACATGTTTGGGGAAAAATCCCCCAAACCGTTATATCACTATTACGTTTTATCATCTATTATGCTGATCCACCTCCCTCCTTCCAGCTGGCTTATTCACATCCTCTATTATGATCACTCCTCTACTATGATCACTCTTGATCTCATTATGACCTGCTGTCCACTCATCTCTTTACTTCCACCTCGTCCATTGTTCCTCTCCTTGCACTATTTCCTTCCTTTTAAAGTTTAGATTTTCTGGTCTGTCATGTTCTCAATATTCTTGCCCTTATTGTCATTTGGATACACACATATGACAAAAGCCCAATTCCTGGTAAACCTTATCATTCTGCAGACAATCCTTTGGAAAATTCACTCTCTTTAAGCAAACTGGTTTGATAATTAAGTCTTCAATGGTGGGCAATTTATCAATCTCCAGCTAGTCTACTTGGCTTCCGTCAGTGAACTCTTCTCATTCTTCGGTGACCATTTCAAACTCCATTCTCCGCAAGCTTTTTACCTGCCTCCCTATCCTCACTATACCCATCCGTTTCCATTCATAATTTTGACTTCTGTTTTTCTAGGAAAAAAAAAAAACCTGTGGTATTCAGACAGGAAATCCCTAGGCTTCCCACTAGGAAACTTCCCATCCATCTTCTTCACCCACTGTCTTCCGAACCCCCATGTCTTTTAAGGGATCGTTACAGTAAGCAACCAATTTCCATTTTTATCTTGATTATTTAACTGCTCCCTCTCAAAGGGACCTCTATTCTTTTGATCACTAAACATACTAAATAAAACCTCTCCCAGGTGAAAAAAATAAATCAAACAAATGAAATCCCACCTTTCTCCTTACATTATACTGTTCTAGTTACCCTTATGACTCTTTCATTTCATAACCAAATTTAAAAGACATGTCTATATTCTCTACTTCCTTTCTTTTTTAACTCAGTTCTCATCCCAATCCAATCTGGCTTTCTTCCCTATCAAACAAATGGTTCTAAACACTATAGTGACTAGAGAGGAGGAGATAAAATGATCATTCTTCATAAGTGACATGATTATCTGGAAAGCTCAAGCATAAAATGATAATTAAAATTTATCCAAAATTGAGTAAGATGGCTAAGAAATAGCTTTCATATATTTATACACAAAACACAACTACTATGTTATGGAAAAAAAGACCTCATTCACAATAGCACTTTTAAAAAGAATGATGGTCTGTATGTACTCAACACGAAAATCTAAGACGTACTGTTCCATTTCTCTGTTCCTCTTTACATGTAGGGGGAGAGCGTATCCAGACTCTCCCATTCTCTTTTAAAGCCACTCCAAACTGGTGTTTCCTCCCTACCAGGCCTCCAAAATTGTCCTTGACAAGTTTACAGTGAACTGCATATGTGAAATCTGATGGCTAACTCTCAATCTTCATCTTATTCAGTACTTAATTATTTAAAAAAAATTCATCTTCCTCTTTAAATATTCACTCCCTTGACTTCAGTGAGAAACACGCATGGTTTTCCTCTACCTCATTTCACTGTCAGTGTCCTTTGCAAGCCTAATCTCTTCAATTCAGCCATTAAGATTTGGAAATCTCAAGCCTCAATCTTGGGCCCTCTTCTCATTCTATAGTGCATATCACTTATACCTAAGGTTTTAATTAACATCCGTATGTTGGTGGTTCCCAATTTTTTATTAACTCCAGCTTAGAAGTCTAGTTTAACCTTCAGACCTACATCGCCAACTTCTTATTCAAAATTTCCATATAGATTTCTGAAATGCACCTCAGATACAATATGTCTGAAGCTGAAAACATGTTCTTCTTCCAGTTTTTCCTTCCTCAGCAAATGGTACCACCACCATCTATTGCGCCAATAAGACCCTGGAGCTGACAGTCTGAGGAAACCAAAGCAGTTACAGTTCACAGGAAGAAAATCAGAGAACCAATGGAAAGCATCACAGAGAGAAAATTCTGGACTTTTTCAGCTGAGTGTTGATCAGTGCACAAATGTGAGGAAGTACCAGAGGCTGGGAAGAACGACCTGAAACAAACAGAAGTCACAGTACGCTGTGCTCATAGTGTCTGTTCCCACCAGTCAGACTAAAAGCACATGCCCCAGTGATGGAAAAGAAATTGCCATACACTGAGCACTGTTCTGGTTCTGCCAAAGATATCTTAAGAGTTCTGGTTCTGCCAAAGATATCTTAAGATTCCAAAGTATCAAACTGTTTCCAAATAACTATATCAAGCTCACTCATATGCCCACTCATAAGCGTTTCCTCTCACCTTCAAAATTACATTCCCAGGGAACTTCGCGTACATGTATTACTTTCTCCTGCTAGACTTAGAAGATTGATGAAGGCAGACGTATGACAGTCTCGTATGATATAACATCCCCAAGGTCTGGCTCACTGCATAAGCCACCATAACACGTCAATTAATGTTTTAAAAAATAACTGAATTCTCCTGAATCACCTTCAGCAGTTTATTAATAGACACTGTCGAAATAATTTTTATCCTGTTTCACTAACACTTAGAGGGTCTTGTTCTCTGAATTGTCACACTGCATGTCGTTTTTGAACTGCCAAATCTTTCCTATGTCACATTATTGATCTGTCTTTTTATCCTGAGAGAGAGGTCAGTAGGTGTTGTCTTTGTATTAGATATTGAGATTGTTTCTGTCAGAAACTCTGTTGGACCTTGTATAAATCTTTCAGGTTCAGATAAGGGATCAGAAAAAAGTGCATGTTTGCCTCATTGATGCTTGCCTATGTAGAAGTTTGGGACTTGTGAGAAGAAGGGATGGATTCTTTAATAAAGAATATCTTAACCATATATTTAAGGATACATCCATGAGGTGAGACCTCCCTTTAGCTAGCAAAACAGCTTGCCTTTGGACATAGAACACAAGGCAACCCCTTAGCAAATACGGACTGGAACATTTTCTGCAGTGGATCCTTCTGTTTGGAGACTATATCCTAGTGAATATTTCCAGAGAACAGAAGCAGTACAGACATTTTCTCCTCCTGAAGGCTCTACCCTTGCTTCTGGCACTGACCACTCAGAGCTGGTCTGGTCTAGGGCAAATCCACAGCCCTTTCAGTCAGATCCCACAAAGTCTGCCTTTCCAGGCAGTCACTTTCACTTTAGTAATCTCTTTGTTCAATCTAGTCTCACCTTCATTATCTCCTGCAGAAATTCTTCACAGTATTTGGCATCTGGATAACATTCTCCCCCTAAACTCCAGGACTAATAAAGAAATACAACAATGGGGAAAAGCCAATGTCATTTTAATGAGAATTTAGAAGCCAGAATGGGAATTACATATGCATATTTATACTGCCATCTTAATCTAGAGGTTCAAACATTACTACAGCGTTCACTTTCTGTTTCTATTTGATTCTTTATTCCTTTACAGTGTTCTTTAATAAATGGTACAAATGGAATCAAAGTATTTTCTCAGATAACTATATTTTTTGAATAGTGTTTAATAACTACTAGGAGTTCTAAAGGTGATTTAATAAGTGAGATCAGTCTTCTTCCTTCTTATCCTTTAGCCTAATTTAGGGGTGAATCATATCTGTTCATAAGGGTCCATGGTGACTTTGGCATTAGAATGTCCTGTATTAAAATGACAGGCTGCCACATGTATGACTCCCATTCTCAAACTCAAGTCATTTGTAAGATAAAACAAGATTAAAGTTCTTATTCTCCATTACCATATAAACTGACAGTTAAGTGGTACACATACACATATTATTAAAAGATTTAGATTAAATGACAACAAAGGTAATTATGTAAATATTAAATGACAATATTAAATATTTAATAATTTCATATGGTAGAGGTAGTTGATCATATATGGCCTCTCAAACATACCCTTTCAGGTATCATACATAAAAGAAGAGATATTAGCCAATGATACATCTGATAAGGGGTTAATATTCAAAAATTCATAAAAAACTCATCCAACTCAACACCAAAAAAAACAAACAATCCAATTAACAAATGGGCAGAGAACCTGAATAGACATTTCTCCAAAGAAGACATACAAATGGCCAATAGACATATAAAAAGATGCTCCACGTCAGTAATCATTAGACAAATGCCAATTAAAATCACAATGAGATATCACCTCACACCTGTCAGAATGGGCATCATCAATAAATCAACAAACAAGTATTGGCGAAGATGTGGAGAAAAGGGAACCCTTGTGCACTGTTGGTGGGATTGCAAATTGGTACAGCTATCATGAAAAACAGTATGAAGGTTCCTCAAAGAATTAAAAAATGGAACTACCTTATGACCCAGCAATTCCACTCCTGGGTACTTATCCAAATTAATCCAAAACACTAATTCAAAAAGATATAGGCACCCTTATATTCACTGTAGTGCTATTTACAATAGCCACGATATGGAAATAACTAAAATGTCCATCAATAGACAAATGGATAAAGAAATGGTGGTACACATATATACAATGGAAGATTACTTTGCCATAAAAAGAATGAAATCTTACCACTTGTGACAACATGGATGGACCTACAGGGTACTATGCTTAGTGAAATAAGTCAGACTGAGAAAGACAAATACTATCTTTGTCTTTATAATCTCAATTATATGTGGAATCTAAACAACAAAACAACCAAACAGACAAAACAGAAACAGACTCATAGATACAGAGAGTAAATTGATGGTTAGTATATGGGAGGAGGATTGTGGGGCTGGATGAGGAAGGTGAAGGGATTAAGATGTACAAATTGATAGTTACAAAATAGTCACAGAGATGTAAAGTACAATATGGAGAATATAGTCAATAATACTGTAAAAACTATGTATAGTGTCAGTGGGGTACTAGATTTATTGGGAGATCACTTCATAAATTATATACATGTCTAACCACTATGCTGTACACCTGAAACTAATATAAAATAATACTGAATGTCAACTATAATTAAAAATGTCACAGGAATATAAAGTACAGCATAGGGAATACATTCAATAATATTGTAATAACTGTGTACAGTGTCAGATGGGAGTAATAGACTTACTTATTGGGGTTATATGTGAGCTATATAAATGTCAAATCACTAGATTGTTTTGTACACCTGAAACTAATAAAATAAAAAAAGGAGGAAGATAGTGGCTTACTGTACAGAATTAGATGTTCTCCAGGTTAAATGAGTGTGAGGTCCTCAGTGAACTGCTTTAAGTATAGGATTGAAATAAGCTCTGTTTGTCCGATTGCCAATTACATGCAATTACTTGCTCATCTGTAATTCAATCCAGTTAATACACCACTGAAGTAGATACTGATAAACAGGATTTGATGTTAACTACCCAGTTAGCTAAGAAATGAATAAAATTCAAATGAAATCACTTCCCTTCATAAGCATAATGCTCAGATGGCGAGAATAGAAATCTCCAGGCGTGGTCTAAAAGGATATTTTAGGCCATGTATGATTTACTATCACCAGTAAGTGACTTAGGCTAGAAGGAATATTGGATTTCCTAAGTACTTTAAGATATGCTTTCAGAAGCAGGGAAAAAGCCAAAGTGTCAGTTCCATTAAAATAATTACATCTCAAGTACACACTTAGTATTACCTAAAGGCTTAAGATACTAGTATTTTTTCATATCTTTAATACTTTTGAATTTCTATAATCTGTTAGGTAAATTGACATTTCATTATATACGCTATTTGTAGAATAAAATAACTGTATAATTTTTAAATCAATATATACGGTACATAGAGCAATCTCTAAGAGGAGCCTGACTTATTGAAAATGTATGAGCTATTTCCATCGAGGAAAAAGATGGAAAGCCCTTTCCCATTTGCATTTATAAAGGCTGCGTGACTTCTTTAAATATATACACTGATGCCAACAGAGCCATCAGAAATCAATAAATCACATTCTCATGTGCTGTAAAATGTCTGACACACACATTCATTTTCCTACTCCAAAATTCTCTGCAAAAGGGACTGTGTAAATGTTCCATTTTAGTTTAATGACATTCTCCACAGTTAAAATTATGTGCATTATTGCTAGTGAGTGCAAAAACCTGAAGAGCACAAAGCTAGATGTGATTTTAAAGAGCCTACACAGTACATATCCTTTGGTGGCTAGTCATTTAAGAGACCACAGCCACACAGATATGAATGCAGAACAAAATTGGAAGATCAGTAAGAAAGGATTGAAATGCTGCAATTACCATTTGCACAAAAAATAATAGGCATAATTTATTTAGAAGCAGTTGTGGAATGGTGCTGTTAAGTATTTGAAGAGAGAGCCCTGATAGCCTTGATACCACCAAATGGAGGCAGAGAAGAACATCACTTAAGAATGATACAGATGACAGAAGGGACAACAACCTATTCATCAGTGATGTTCGATTTGAAAGTGTAATAAAAACCTAAATATGACTCTACTTCAGTTGACATTTATTCCACCAGCTGCCATATATTTTTAAAAGGTCACAAAATTGTTCTATGTAGACACAGTTTATAAAGTACAAATCCTTAGAGAAAAGAGGATCTGCTATGTACAATCAAGGAGGTTCTAAAAATTCCCCAAGCGCATCTTGCAGGGAGCTATGCACAAAGGAATGTCTGGCTACAAACCCAAGCCCTGAATTTATTAAACCAATATTCCTACATGAGGATTGAATGAAGAACTAGCTACAATTCTATCTGTTCACTAGCACTGGCCAACTGCTGCTCTGACCCTTTAGTTTCTTTGTATTTGATCTCTGAACATAACTGTAGTAGCCAAGGAGAGCACTTTTTGACCTGTGTGTTTACCTAAACCTGATCATATTCGAAGTGTTATTTTGAGACTCGGTAACATCCTTCAACAACATGTATTTCTTCCTTTAACCTCACATTTTTCACTCTCTGAGACCTCCACTCACTCTAGCTCCTCTGACCTTACTTTTCTCCCTATCTAGCCTGCACCCCATATCAACCCCTCCAACAAGCGTTTCACAAGTCCTCTAAAATCTCTCAGCTCCTTCTATTTGAGCCTCTATAAACCTCCAACTCTTGCAAAACCCAACTTCCGGTACATCTATTACCAAGCTAAATGTACAACTATTTAGTATGGCTGGGGTGGAAAACACAGAAGTCGAAGAACTGTGTCCACTGCCACCTAACCTCA
Organism: Rhinolophus hipposideros; assembly: GCF_964194185.1. Classification (NCBI taxonomy): domain Eukaryota; kingdom Metazoa; phylum Chordata; class Mammalia; order Chiroptera; family Rhinolophidae; genus Rhinolophus; species Rhinolophus hipposideros. Next base: position 32,412,654 of record NC_138063.1, read on the forward strand.
AATGGAGCCTCAGTGCTGTTCAGCAATGATTTTTCCCAGGATGAATATATGCTAATCCATCAAGCTGTTTCCCAGAGCTCTTTTCCTCTCCTAAAACCCCTGGTCCTCTAGTCTCAGATCAAATACACCACCACCCAGATGAAAACCCCCCACGTTCCACTGTACTTTCAAATTTGGTTATTTCTTCACCCCCTCCTTCCTGTTGCTCTTCTCTCTGATCTTAGAAATCAGCATGTTTTCCCCCCCTTAAACCAGCTTCTTCTCCAATCCCTATCCCTTCCCATCAATTCTAAAATTTTGGTCAATAAGTCAAAGCTCTTCCGTGTTTAATTTCTTCCATCAACCCCCCTCCCCCATTTTAAGGACAAAAACATGTTTAAGTCCACCCTAGCTTTAAACAAAGTACCAATCTTTTGCTATTCTCAAATGTACAATAAACCTTGCCTAAAAATATGTTATTTGGTTCCCCTTTTTCCCCCAAATCCAATTACCAAGACTTGATGATTTTAGTGCTCAAATGTCTGTATTGAACTAAACTGTGTTGTCCCCCGCGTCCTGCACTGCAATCCTATGTTGAAACCCTAACACGCAATGTATTTGGAGACAAGGCCTCTAAAGAGGTAATTATGCATAAAGGAGGTCATATGGGTGGGCCCTAATCCAAATGACTGGTGTCTTTATGAAAAGAGGAAGGGACACCAAGGATGTGATTGCACAAAGAAATAGCCATGAGAGGACGCAATGAGAAAAAGGTCTGCAAGTCAAGGAGAGAGGCCTCAGCAGAATGCAAGCATGCCAGCACCAGTGATCTTGGACTTGTAACCTCCAAAACAGTGAGAAAATACATTTCTGTTTTTAGGCCACTCAGTATTGACTTTGTTATGGCTGCCCTAAGGAACTGATACACTGTCTCATAAATCAGGCCTTTCTTTTTCATTCTATAATGGCTTTGGCTGAAGTTCTCGTGTTTATCAGATATGTTAAACTAGTCTTGTAAGTAGTTTTCTAGCCTATGCTCATTCACTCCTTCAGAAAACATTCACTGAGCACTTACTATAAGCCAGGCACAGTGAACAGAAGAAAGCAATCCACTGTCCTGGGGCTTTTATTTTCATGAGGAAAGACAAAAAAAAAATAAAAATGAATTTGTAAGTTAATTATAGACTATGATAAGTACAGGAAGGAAATAAACAGAAAAATAAAGACAGAAAACAACTAAAGAGGATATGTCAGATGGAAGGGGAGGGCAAGAAAAGCCTCTGGGAGGAGATGCCATTGGGACTTAATTGGTGGATGGGAATGAGCTGACCTTGTCAAAAGATACTGGAAAAGCATTCCTAGCAGAGCCGACAGCAAGTACAGAGGCTGAGAGAGAATTAGGTGTGAGGAACAGGAAGGAGGATAGTGTGACTAAACAACAGCAAGGTGGTGAGTGGGGAAAATCTCCCTCTACTTCATGCCTCACTCCTCCAATACAGTCCCTTTTCTAAAATATAAATCTATAATAATAATGTCACGCTTCAAATGTAAATTTGCAGTATATTCTACATTGCTTGCTGACCAATGAGGCCTTTTTTAAAGGCTTGCTCCAACCTGCCCTTCTGGCTTCAACTTACCCTATACCCCAGCCATCTCAATTGTGTGCTAATAGATCTCACACACTTTTCTGCTTGCGTCTTGGGGGCAAGGAACATCATGTAGGGGAAAAAGCATGGAGTTAGACAAATTTGTGTTCAAATTCTGGCTCCCAAGTTTTTACTTGGAATGAGTTGGACACATCCTATTTTGTTCCTGATCCTCATTTTCCAAATAGATGAAGTTGGGTTAATAATACAGAGTCTTTGGAGAGTTATTATAAGGATTAGTGATAATCCATGTAGAAGGCCTAGCATTGTAAGTAATGAATGGTATCACTGGCACATACTGTTTCCTCTACTAGGATATTGCTACACTTCTCAACCTGGTAAACTTCTTCCATCTTCCCAGAACCAATTCACATGGCACTTTCTCTTTGAAACCTTCTCTAACTCCCACAAACAGAATATAATTATCTCCTCTATGTTCCCATAGCAAAATGCATATACTCCCACCATGGCATATTCTGTAACTACCAGCTTTTACATATCTATCTCCTCTAGAACCATTACCTATTAGGTCTTTTCTTTGAAATACTGACATAGAAGTATTTTCTCCATGAGTGTGAACCAAGAGGCAAGTACCCATTTTTTGATTCAGCTAGCCATCCTACAACAAAGGGATTCAATATAACAACAAGGGATAAGATTGAAAATTAATTCATTAAATTATAACTGAATGGGTCGTTGATAACAACTGAAACCAGGACCAACAACCAGAAGCCCACTCTCACCTCTTCTAATTACCTGAGCCAATAAATCCCCTTTATATTTAAGTCAGTTTGAGTTCATTTTTCTGTTACTTGTAGCATAATGTGTGGCGAGTAAAATTCAATATAAAACTAGATACAACGTTATAAAACAACTAGGAGTAAATAAAAAATGTAATCTAAGATAAACAAAAACAAAAACAAAACAAAACCTCTAAAAAAGAAAGAAAAGTACAAATATGGGAAAACAAAACACCAGACAGGCTGGCTTAATGACAGTTGGCATTGGCAAGATAAATAAAGGGAACGTAGCTTCTCATATTTTAAAGATGTAATAATGGAATGCACTTTGGTTTCATGTTCTCCAGAGTAAGAGGCCCTGAAAGATTGCTTCAGGGGAGACATCAGGCAGAAACCGGGGGTAGTCAAACAAAGGAAACAAGAAAGCTGGGGATTTCAAATTCTGTAAAAATATGTGAAGATCGTTTTCATACAAATAAAATTCTTAGGTGTTTTACATAATTACAGTAACTTCCACTGGCTCAAATAAATCTGTGTATGAGATTCACATTTTCACTGATTCTGGTCGAGAAAGTGGTGTTCATCCTCATATTTACAAGTAGGACTGAAACACCGAGTTTTGATAGCTTGTTGCATCAAGCTACCTCTCTGCTAGGAGAGAAACAAAGAGATATAAATAGCTCTAAATTTCTTGGTATCAAATGTGGATAGGCCCACAGACCCTTTCTGTCCTCCCAAGTTACCCTAGATAAAATCTCCAGTTGCCTTCTAGACCTTTTACAACCCCATTTCATGAGCAATCTGTCATTTATTCCTACTAATCCGGGTTGAAAATATGCCTGGAATCCAGTCCTTTCTTTTCATTTCCAAGGCCAATGTCCAAGGTCAGACCCTTATCTCAAATCTCAACTAGTACAATTGCCTCTTAACCAGTTTCACTATGTCTTATCTTTCTGTTTGTCCAATCCATCATTTACAGGGCTACTGGCTCCTAAGAGAAAATAAAGACTGTATTTTATTTATCCCTTGGACCTTCTCCCCTTCCCTTCTGTCCAGGCCCTAAAATAATTGTATAAATTATTCTATACGTGCCATTTTTTATTTGAAAAATCTGTGATGTTACCCATTGGTTTCAGAAAAAGTTCAAAGAGATTACTCTACAACTCGGTCATTAGGTTGTCAATCATACTATCCTTTGGCACAATATCCCACCACTTTTCCCCTGGTCCAGTCATACTGAACTATTGAATATTCTGGAAACACAAGCATCACACAAGCATATTAGTAAGATATGTTCTCCCTCTACAAAATTCACTTTCCATTGGCTCTACTTATGAAACATCTGTTAGTTCTTCAACAGTCAACTTTTAAGTATCCTTTCTACCAGGAAATCTTCTCTAATACTATTCTCAGACTAAAGTCCTTCATCTTCTGTACCCTCAGCGGACTTTATTCTTCCATTTTGACATTTGTATTACTTTGCCTCATTTTATACTAAATTTGGTGTAGGTTTATCCAGTTATTAGACTTCCTTCCTAGTAATGAGGGAAGAGTATATTTTAGCAGTATTTCAGAATGAGGTTGTCTGTCTCCTTTTTTATTCCTCCAGAACATTCTTGTATCCTCTATATTTAGCAAAATGCACATAGCACATAATACATGCTCAGTAGATATTTCTTGAATAAATAATTTCCCAATGAACTAAATGTTATTTGAAGACAGGTATTGTACCTTACTCATTTATATTTCTCAAACTGACTAGAAAATACTAAGAAACTGCTATAGATTGAATACAATATTGGCTTAGAATGACCTTCTGGGTTACTGAAATATTTGGCTAAACCTAGGACAATTTGTCATTTCTTTATTTCAAAAAGGTTTACTGAGTATCTTATTTATGCCAAATCTTATTCCAGGAGCTGGGAACATTATTGTAAATAAGGTCAGCCATACATATGTTGAAGCGGAAGACAGTTGTGTAGCCAATAAATCAGTATCCCCCACCACAAAAAAAAAAATAAATAAATAAAGGTTTTTTTTTAATTCTTGAACTCGATTCTCAGTCATACAAGCTTGAAACCCAAGAGTCATCTGTGGTTTTTCCCTATATCTTACTTCAACCGTCCTTTGACAAAATGTAAATTGTTACCACTGGATAATGGTGATGGCGATGATGATGATGATGATGATGATGATGAGATGATGATGATGGTGGCAGCGTTATTCTCCTACTCTAAAATTTCAATGCTGTTGTACAAATTCATGCCCTCATTTTGTCTTTTTTGGAACAACAAAAATTGCTTTCTAACAACTCTTTCCATTTTCATGCTTCCCATCTCTAACATTCCTTTTTAGTACTGCCAGAATAATTTTCTTAAAAAGCAATGATATTATATATTACAGCTCTGCTCACAAGCCCTCAATGGTTTTGCACTGTAAACACAGTATAGGGAGAACATTGTTCAGATTCTTTAGTCTCATACTTAAGAATCTTCCAAAACTGACTTCCAATTTGTCTTTCCAGTTCATTCACACTGTTCTTCCCACAATCCAGACTCCCACAAAATTAGCTCTTGATTTTATATCTTTGACCCTTTCACTTGGTACATTTCCATTTATTTTTTTGAAATTCTGCCTATATCTCGAGGCCCAATTCAGGGATCTTAATTCATCTCTGATTTTTACCTTCTGAACATGAAAACTCAATATGCTTTGTGCTTTTACTCCTTAATCTTATCTATTTCTACCTCATTTTTGATTATTTATAAATATCACTTATGTATCTAACTATGTATTTAATCATTGATTCAATAAACACTTAATAGGCACTTACTGTTTTTCCATTATTCCAAAGCACCTAAAAATATATATATATGTATATCATATACATAATAAATATTAAAATTTTAGTACAATAGAGGCAAACTCCCAAATTAGAAAAAAAGATAATTTATGGTTTTGTATAAAGATTAAGTGATACAATACATGTAAATTTATAGCATTTCTTCAATAAATGACAGCTCTTACTATGATAAAAAAGGTACCTAAAATTAAAATACCATTTTTCTAAATATGAGCAATAATCTCTACCAAAGAGATACATAAGAATGGTAGAAAACTATATAGCTCATCGAATTTTAAGCATGCATGAAAGAAGGTTGGTAAGTTAGTACAAAACAGAATCAAATAAAAGCTAAAAAATATATTCAAATTAATATAGAAATAATTGAATCTATCTTGCCCACTTCAATTTATGGATGTACCTATCATTGTGAGATACAAATTCATAAACATACACACATTACATCCATCAACTGGGAGTTATATACAGTGTCAACATTTATTGAAATAAGAATCACAAGGAAATTATTTCACATTTAATAATTTTTGTGAAATGTAATAAAAGTTTTGTGTGATGAAAAAATTTTTTTCCTTTCGTTTCTAAAGAAATAGCTTTAGAATATGATTGATGCCTGCTATTATGGGTCTATATTTCTATTTCCTTATTTTAGAGTCATTTCAAAAATAAAAAAACATATTCAAAGCATTTCCAGTTATACTAAAAAAAGATAAAAGGTGATCATTTATAGGCAATCATATTTATGATGACAGACTCTCAGAAGGCAACTGCAAACATAAATTTTAAATGCTTTTTGGAAAGAGTTGAGAATAAAAACATTTACATAATTTCTTAGAAACCCTGGCTTTTTATTGCTGCACTTCAATATTCCCTCTGGGCAAAGGAACAGCTACTTCAAACATTTATTTGATAATGGAATGTTTGATTTCTTTGTTTTCCCTTCCTAATGTGGATAGGTCTGTTGTTTTCACTCTACAGCAATGGACTATATTTTAAAATTTGAATTGGCTCGCTACTGATAATAAAAAAAAATGGTTTTGTTTTGACAGATTAAATAAATACACCAATGCTAGCAGTAAGCATATAAATTACATAAATATACTATATTATTACAAAATGGTCCATCCACTTATCAGTCATCTTCGATAACAGACCTGCCACTTCATAATAATGTAACTAGTGACTAATATCAAATGTCTAAACTTCTACTTACCTGCCTATCCACTTCTGGTAGCAAAAGCAGGAGGTATTGTTGAAAATGCTGAGGTAAGGAAGCAAATGTATGTTTATTTATTAATGCCCTTAAGTTAGTGTTGACAAGAATAGATCCTGGGGTTTCTATGTCAATGTCCTCAGCTTTGGTCCATTTCAAGTGCCCTGTGATAAAGAAGTAAGAGGGATGAATTTACTACAGATTGGGAAAATCATGTATGTGTACACACTCATATGTATATATTGGACATATACGAGTATACATGTATATATATATACATATACGTGTATATATATTCATAAATATGTTTAGTTCTATCCCTTATAAAAAGGATATTTCAGAAGGAAATTTCCAAAGCTTCTTTTTCTGTCTTGCCTCAGTTGTCTTTAATTTTCATAATACATACTTTACTCAATACTATCTATAGTTTTAACTCAAAGTAGCATCAGGTCTAGATAAAAAAGTTTTTTTTTTTAATTATGATCTTCTGATTAACCAGGATTTTAAAAAACTTTATAGAGCATAAGTGGTAACAATTGCAATTTTTGTAAATTCTACAAGACCTAGGATCATTAATAACAGTGCTGATAATTTTAATAGAGATAATGGTAGCACTGATCGCTGTGAGCTCCCTGTGTCTGGTAAAGCACTAAGTCCTAGATTAATTCAGAAGATTCTTATCCAAGTTATTTTGGGAGTAATAACTTAAAAAGCAATCCCTTACAAAAATATTACCTGCGAGGTCTGAAATACCAGTATGTTTTGAAGGATAATTGTATAACTCAAGGCACCCTGACCTCCAAAAGAAGGCTGTATGCACAGCTCACAACTTGAAATTATGAAACACAAGATAATAATCTACCATGAGGGACAGTTAGCTGAAACATCAATTGGAAGAATTACCACTCTTAGTTATTTGAGGTAAGAGAACCTCTTGAATGTGATTGTAATAGAATATGTTTTAAATCAAGGGCCTCTGAGCTATTTCCACACCAATGACTGTTTTGGTAAATACAGTTTTATTGGAACACTGTCATGTCCAATTGCTTAGATATTGCCTAGGTCTGCTTTTGCACTACAATGCAGAGTTGAATAGTTGTAACAGAAATGGCATGACCTGCACAGCTTACAGTATTTACTCTCTGGGCCCTCATAGAAAAATTATTGGTTCTTATTTTAAATAATTCGAGACAAAATAAGGAACAAAACCATTATAAAAAAACAGGATACTCCGATCAAGACATAGGCAAATTTGAAACAGAACCAGATAGAACTTCTAAGAAAAAAAAAAAAAGTGTTGGAGAGGTTGTGGAGAAAAAGGAACCCTCATACACAGCTGGTGGAAATGTAAATTGGTGCAGTCACTATGGAAAACAGTATGGAGATTCCTCAAAAAATTAAGAATAGAATTACCATATAACCCAGCAATCCCTTTTCTGGGTATTTATCCCCAAAATCTGAAAACATTTATCCGTAAAGATATATGTACCCCTACGTTCACTGCAGCCTAATTTACGGTGGCCAAGACATGGAAACAAGCAAAGTGTCCTTCGAAAGATGAATGGATAAAGAGGATGGGATACATATATACAATGCAATATTACCCGGCCATTAGAAAAGATGAAATACTGCCATTTGCGACAACTTGGATCTTGAGATTATCATGCTAAGCAAAATAAATCAGACAAAAAAGTCGAGAACCATACAATTTCACTCATCCGTAGGATATAAAACTGAAAGCAATAAACGAACAAGACAAAGAAAGAAACAAAAAACTCATAGACACAGACAACAGTTTAGTGGTTACCAGAGGGTAAGGGGGTTTAGGAGAGGGTAAGGAGGTCATACAGTTACAGAAGGAGACTTGATTTAGGGTGGTGAACACACAATGCGATATAGATGATGTATTATAGAACTGTACACTTGAATCCTACATAATTTTATTAAGCAATGATACCCCAATAAATTTAATAAAAGAAACAAAAACATTAACAAAAAAATTAAACAATATTCAATTGAAACAGCAGAGGAAAGAATTATTAAATAATTAAAATATAGAGTTGATGAAAATATATAGAATGCAGCATAAAAATGATGCGTCAAAAAATAGGAGAGAGAAGAAATACAGGGAATGAAATAGCAGTAAGAATGCACATCTATCGTAGTTGCAGAATGAAAAACCACAGATGCCAGATGGCAGAGGCAATATTTAAAAAGCTAATGGCTGAAATTTTCAGAATTAAAAAAATGACAAGAGTCCTCAGGTTAAGTAATACACCAAATCTCAAGAAGCATAAATTGAAATCACAAAACATCAAAAAGAAAAAGAAAATTTAGAACAATTTTGAACAAAAATAGGTTACCTTCGAAGGGATGATAGATAATAAGACACAGAAACCTTATCATCAATAAGTAACAGATGACAGTGAAATATCTTCAAAGGGCCAAGAGAAAATAAGTGTCAATTTAGAATTTCATTAATAACAAAGTCTATCAAAATGGCAATGATACAAGAACATTTCAGCATCTAAAATCAAAACTCTATCCCTTAGAGAATCCTGCTGAAATAACCACTAATAGATGTTCTTAACAAATAAAGCAACTAAAACAAAGAAGCAACGAGTGGGTAGCAGAGGCAATGTAAACAGAAAAACTAATAGACACAAGTAGCTCCAAATAGACATTAACGGTGAAAATTAATAACTAATGATAATTAAAACAAAGTGGAAATAAAATAGTAGACAATAATTGCATGCAAGAAGAGAAGGTGTAATTGAAATGAGAACTCTGTAGAACCCAGGCATTGTTTGGTAACAAGAAAGATACAGACTAGTGCTTTACTTTGTTAAAAGTAAAGTAGTCATTGAAAGAAATGAAAAAGACTCATAACTTCCAAATAAATGCATGGAAGGAAAACTCAATCCATCAAATGGAAGGCAGAAAAGAAATTTAAATCAAGTCCAACACAATCAAAATAAATATAAATGGTTTCCACACTAGATTTAAAAAGTAATACAATCCAATTATATGCTGCTTACAAGAGATATACTTAAACATCACATGGAATGGATAAAAATGAGATAAACTAAGAAATACTAGGCAGACATTCAAAACAATAAAAAAGTAATACTACAATATGAACATCAGACAAGATAAACAAAGTTAAAAAAATATTGGGCATGAAAAAGATCATTTCTTAAGTGTAAAAAGAAAAATTCATTGGGAAAATATAATGACTTTAAGCCTGCATCCATTTAAAAACCACAGCATTCAAAATCTAAAATCGAGAGAATTAAAAAAGATAAATTGGTATTGCACAATGCTAGTAGAAAGTCTTAAACATATTTTATCAGAAATTGAGATATCAGACAAAAAACTTGTTTTAAGAATACAGAGGACTTGAACAACTCAATTCTGTACCAATGAATTTGACATAGGGCACTGCACTGAGCCCTTAAGAGAAAGTGTTTTTTTTTTTTTTTGTCTGCACTCAAGGAACAGTAAAAAAACAAAAACAAGACAAAACAAAAACCTGACCAGTGAGTCTCAACAAATACTAAAGAATAACATAAAACTTTGTCTTTCTGTCCATAGAGAAATAAAACTAGGTATCAATAACACAAATACAGCAACTCTCCAATTCTCTTATATCCATTATACATTTGAACTTTCAAAAGCACACTTCTAAGTATTTCATAAGTTAAAGAAAAAATCTGCAATGAAAGTAACAAAATCTTTAATTCTAAATAATGTCAAAATTTGTAAAATACAACTCAATCGGTTTTAAGGTAAATTGTACAGAGTGGAAAAAATATTGAAAATTCAAGGGTTAAGTGTACAAATCAAGAAGTTAATAAATGAAAGTGATAATACAAACTTAAGAAAGAAAACAGGAAAGATTGTAAGAATAAGACATAGAAAAAAGGACAATGAAGATCATCAAAAACAAAAAAAGTTTTTCTTTTATTAGACTAATAAAATAGGCATACCTCTAGTGAGCGGTGACATAAATGAACATGAATAGGAATGAAAGGTAGGGACATAATTTGAGATATCGTATAAATTTACAAAGCATCATTAAAATTAGAGTTTTTTATTTATTAAATTTATTGGGTGACACTGGTTAGTAAAATTATAGAGGTTTCAAGTGTACATTTCTATAATACATCATCTATATATTACATTGTGTGTGTTCACCACCCAGAGTCAGTTCTCTTTCCATCACCATATATTTGATAAAATTAGATTTTAAAAAGCATAATATAATATTGACTTCAGCCAATATCTTTGAAGACAGACAAACTACAAGTTTATACATTTTCACATTTAATTTAAAAATAGAAAACCTGAATAAATTTGTAAAAACTTAAAAAAAAAATGGATAAAGAGACAAGCCTCCACCCCATATGCACACAGTGTACTTATAAATAGCTCTAAAGATGACTTTTACCAATACATCAAGAACTCTCACACCATTTCATTTTATACACATTTCATTGAGGAGGTAAAAAAAGAAAGTTCTTTAATTCACTTTATGAAGTTAATATAACCTTTATTCCAAAATAAGGATAAACACAAATAGAATGAGAGAGAAAATTTATTAGCCAATCTCACACAGAAAAGTACAAAAGTTGTATCTATTTAGGTACAAAAGTTGTATCTAATCTGACAAACTCCTAATGTTTGTTGAGTCAAGGTAATGGATATGCAAAGGTCTGCTCTATTAGCATCTGTATTTTTCTATATGTTTGAAGTATTTCACAATAAAAAAATAATTGACCAGGCAGAGAAGAATTAGGAAGAAGCCTTCTTTTCTCATCAGAGGCTAAGGTAAAACCTAGAGGCAGAAATGTTGAAAAATATAGGAAAGGAATTTGCTTAATTCATTTTTATGGCCTAAATATTCTCAATATGAAGGAATTGAGATCATTTATCAAGAGTGATTCTGATTGGGGGGGTGTTGGCAAAATGAAAACAAACTGAAAAACTTTTGAAATATGTGTTATGAGCAATGTAAAAAGTATATGCTGTTAGTTACTATTTAATATGGTTCAAAATTTTTAATAAGACTATCATAGAAAAAAAAGAAAAGATTCACAGAGTTATATATTCTTTTATGACAACCAAATGAAGATCTATTTCAAAACTGTCCATCTAAGAAAATGTATGTTTTATAATTTTGGAACAAAAATGGAGCAGATGAATATATTGCTAAATTTGTTGCCACACAGAATGTTTAATTCCTTTTTAATTATCCTTATGCACTTACTCTTAATTGGCTTAAGAACAATCCAATTATATTTGATTGTATTTTCTTGTTAAAGCTGGTACCTCATCTCCCTACAGTATTCACAAGAAGAAAAAGATGTAGTAATTCTAGAGTCTAATTCCTGGACACCAGAGTGTAAAGTAGTTGAAGTTGAAAGAAGGAGGGAAGAGAAGCAACAATTGCCAAATTGCCACAGTGAGGGTCTATGCTATATAAAAAAACATTAGGTTGACCCCATGATAAAAATCATGGGAATATGTCCAATTAGGGTCATGGAAATTCTCTATCATTTTGACCAAAGGGGATTGGAAGCGCATCAATTTGTGGAAAGGTTGCAGACTCTAGAGCTCTCGTTGATCAGTAGGTAGTCTGCTGTCTGAAAGACTCATAGTTCCCAGAAGGGGACCTACACAGGATTTATGCATAAAATGCACAAACACAGAGACATAATAGTTACCCAGAGGGAAGGAGAACACGCCAGAGGCTGACCAGGGCCTTTTGTTACAGGAGGAATGGCCCAAAGAAATACAGAAAGAGTACAAAATGAAAGAGTTCGTCCTTGTCTCAAAGAAATTAGAGAGGGACGATTCTGAAAGAACTGAGACAAAAAACAGGCTTTCAAAGAGTAAAGTCTAAGGGAAAAAAAATTTATCAGAGGACAAAATCTAATCATCTACAACACGAATCCATATAGACTTCACAAATGAAGAAACTGTGTAAAAAGTCTATTATAGTACTTGAGTTACTGAATTATGGAGATTCTGATTATAAAATAGAATATAAATGTTAACAACTTTGATCTTTAAAAAATAACATAAATAACAAAAACATGGAAGTAGCAGGGACTGTAAGTGTAATTTTTTCCCCATCCTTTGTAATATATTGTCCAAAGTCAAATGAGTAGTAAAAAAGTTAAAATGATAATCACACATATTTCATATTTCATATTTTTAACATCTTTGGAGTATACTTTTAGATATGAATATATCTTGTCACAATGTTTAGTTAGCAAGTTTCTGTTGTTTGTTTTTACTTCTGTTCATGTTTTATTATTCAGCCAAACAATTAAATTTAATACTTTTAATTAAAATGGTGTAATATAGTTTTTCTAAGATGATCTCTGGCTATACATACACATGAAGAGATGTCAAATAACGTTTATAAAATACTAGAAGAAATTATTTTGCATGACAGATTTAGGGTTATTCAAATTTTATTTTCATTTTTCTGCATTAATTTGTTTTAAAAGTATACAACATTTTACAAAACTAGTAAAGTTATAATTATTCACTACAAAAAGCTGAAACCAAATATAAAATATATTGGAATGAATCCCAGAAGTTGGGTTCAGCAAGGACATTTATTACAAAACCCTCAGAGACATCCATTAGAATCTCAGATTTGTTTAGCAGGCACTTTTGAAACTCCTACTATGTGATACGGTAGGAAGATGTATAATTAAACATGGGTTTAAATAAATGATCCCTAATTTAAGGAGCTTTTATTTTAGTTAGGGGAAAATGTGAGAAATTAACACAAAACTAGTGGTAAGAGAGAATATCATTAAACATTTTTTTAAAAATGTTCACAATCCATCCTTTAAATGCCCTGAAGACTGTGAGATGATAATGTACCACGGTTAGTTCAGAAAATGCCATAGAGAGGTTTTAAAACTCTTTTGCTAAGATAAGGAGACAGGATATTAAAACAACTGATTAGGCAAGAAAAATATGTACTTCAAACCCCATTTTCACCTACCTTTCATCTCACTGGATGTGGTTTTGATTGCCTGATTATTTGGTAGTCTAATATTTACTGTTTTAATAATTTTCAAGACATGAGATATAAAGGAGCTTTGTAGATATTGTTACTATTTGATTTTATGCATATAAAAATAATGTTTTCTACCATGCATGAGTAAGAATGGTAGAGGATTAACACGGTTTTGTTTGTTTTTTACCATAAGATCATTAAAGAAATATTCTATAGATCCATTATTTTTTTCAACTGCACTCACTTGCCCCATGTTACCATACCTATTCAGTCAGATGGCTACTCAGAGAAATATTTTCATATATGTAGCCCTGGTTAAGAACGAACAAAACAAAACAAAACACCTATGTCAAAAGTAATGGGTTCTTGTGCTGAGTGATACATTTCTTACAAGAATTTCAGGATCATGATCAGAACTGGAATGACTGAGGGATGTTGAAGCTTTCTCTCTCTCTCTCATATATGTATGTATATACTCGTAGTATGCTCCTAGTCCTCTCCAAAGAAGATGGTATATGAAAGGTTCTGAGGAGGTCTGTGGTGCACCCTTTACTGTAGGGTCCTCAGGGAAATACAGTGGGGTCCATTGTGTGCTGGGCTACACACATGAGATCCCAAACCCAGGTGAAACCTACATCTTGAATAGGGTGAATATCCTGCAAGTTGACAAATTAAGTAATTGCCAGAGACCAAAAGGAAGCACTTAGGGGACAATTAAAAGTATTTCATATCCTGCTAGAGAAATCACATAATGAAGATAAAAATTTAGATTTACATTCTAAAGTCGGATTTTGACTAGATTTCAGAATTACCAATTTAAGATACAAAAGACTTTATAGCATTTGTTTTAATTCAGAATGGTTTCAACAGGTTAGGACTTACATACAGTTACCTCTACCTAGAGTGGGCAAAGAAGGTTAAAACCCCATTTCTGAAACTGTACGAATTAGATGTCTAACTCTGGCGGGAAAAACAGGTAACAGAGAACCAGATCTCCCTGTCGAGTTGGCTAAGGTCTGTTGGGTGGGTTCATCTTTCTTTGCATTAGTTCTGCGGCTATAAATTGGTTCACAATGAATGACCTTTCCCAAGAGCACAGGATCATTTTTATTCAAGGAACTGTTTACTATGCTGAAACTTACAGGATGCCTCATACATCCAAACTTAGTAGCCCATTCAGTTACTTATAAATAATTCATTCAACATTTATTCAGTACCTACTAAATAAGAGGGATATAGTGGGTGTGGTGAAAACCTCAAAGATGGATATGAAGTTCACTATTCCCAAGGAATTAACAACTTAATGGCAAAGAAGGGAGTGCAAAATGTACATAAATGTGCCTTACAGAGTAAATAAATGCCACCCTGACTCTAAAATGCTTCAGAGCATGTAGAATCTTTTACTGTGTGAAATTCCTAAGGTCATAGAACATCAAAAATATTAATTTCCAAAAGAGACATGGGTTATTGTCTGGATGGTTACATGTAAGTCTCTTTCATTTTACATTTTTTGACTTTTCATTTTACAGTATTGGGCATACACTGGAGCCTTAATAAGTACTACTGACTTCATTTCCACAAAATAAGACATTCCACTCAGCTGCTTGCTAGGTTAGTCAGTTACTCATAATTCCATACGAGTATCACCTTTAGTTTACTTTTGACCAATTTTTTGCCTTAATTGCCTTTATTTAAATCCCACCTTTTACCGCAGTCTGTTTAATTTTAAAGAATCAGTCAAGAAATCTTATAATTGATCACTCTCAGTCTATGTGTAACTAGTGTTACCTGCATTTAAAGACCTATGGAAGACTCCTAATGTCATAGAGAGCCACAGTGCTTCTCAGTGGTGCCTAGAGGTCTACAATATGGCTAGATGATTTGACAGTCAGACCATATTCAAGATTAATGGTTTAGACGTTGGAGTTAGCAATGCCTTAGCTTGTTATCTCAGCTGTGTCATTTATGGGTAAATCTCCTTAAACTTCTGGGCCTCAGTTTCATCAGCTTAAAAATGGAAATAATTCTACTGTACATAATTGAATCAAGGACTAACAGAGATAACCTTTGTCGAAATACCTAGACCATTGCATTAAATATGATTTTACTTTTCCATTCCTTCATTAAGGTAGCTTCATGATTTTTACTACTTTGTAGTCTTAAAGCAAGCAGGTGAAAAAGAACAAAATGATCTCCTTTATCACCTTTTTAATTTGTGAACAAGTCAGCTAAAATAAGTACATTACTCATATTAAAGTAAAACCCAAAAGGCTGGAAGAAAAAAAACAATACATCAGTATACGTTTAAGTGTGGTTACACACAAACACACACTCATACATTTTTGGGCTACACAAAAACTATAAAATTATTTAGCTTTGGAAATAATGAAAATGAATTATGCTACATTTAAATAATTTAGAACAAAATAAATCTGCTTCCCCAAAGAGATCTTATCTAAGGATATACAAATCCAATTCAAAGGCTTCTTATTGAAAGTATGTTCCTAGGATTTAGCATAATCCCTGGTATACAGTAAGTAATCAATAAACCTTTACTAAAAAAGCAAAATAAATGGGTCAAAATCTTGCTTGAACTTTACAAACAGACAAATTCTGCAAATAAGAACGGCCCTAAGTTGCCAAGAAAATCAGTGGCAGAACCAGTGATAAAGTGCAGGCCCATAAACTGGTAGTTTCTATCAACCATGTTACAAAATGTTACAATGATCCAGGTCATTATCATTACCCTTACTCAGAGGTGAAATAACTCAGAGAAATGAAGCCATTAGGTCCGGACATCCAACAAGCAGATTCAGTAGAGAACTGCAATGTTCAGCAGAGGATACGTTTAGTTTCGTCTTTTTAATTCTCGTATTTCTTTTTCCCTGATTGCTGCCGTTGGGTTCCGTACGAAAAGTTATCAGGAAGGAAATCTTCAGAAGAAAACTTGGTGCTGACTTGGAGGACCCCTGGACTGTGTCTCCCACACTTCTCAGCAATTTTACACTATGTTTCAACAAGCACTACTGAGTATTTCAAGCAGCACAGATGAAAAGCAAGGTAGAACAGTTTTACTGCAGCGGACCCCAGTGACAATGTACTCTCCAGTTCAATGAACTCTTTATAAAAGTTGTATTTTTTTCCTCCCAATACAATTTTATTCCTTCCAATAAAATGAAATCCAGTTGCAGGAACAATACATTGTACATCAGATAGAATCATGACTAAGCAGATAATTACTGAAATACATATATGATTTTAAATCTCTTATCTTTAGCCCCTGCTTCATCTAGTGTCATTCACAAATTTAGCAATATTTAAGCAATATTTAATATTTAATAATCTTAATGCTTAAGATCATTCTGTTATAACTACATTTCCTTATTTAGCACCCTTTTTGGTTTAGATAAATTGGAAAGATTTTTTTTTTTTATTTAGCTATTAAAATTTTTGAGATTTTCTATAATTTCATTCAAAAAGATATAAATGTCTAAAATGTGAAATGTCACAATCTATTGAACACTCACCTAAACCAGACTTTTTTAATCGTTTTAAGTGCTGACTTGTTTGTTTTCCAGTGGGAGATTTTTGTCCATGTTTCATTTCTTTATCTGAGCTGTCTGCTTCACCATTTTTAGATTCAGATCCTAAAAAAGGAAATAGTTATTATGTCATCTTCCTCTTGCTGTCCTTGAAAAGAAAAATCCAAAATTGTTTTAAAAACTGTAGATATAATCTCGTTTCTAAAAGTTAATTCACTACCTTTGGGCACAATCTGATTCCTCTACTGGATACAAAGAGAAAAGCCCAATAAATCAATCCATCAGAACAAAAAGCAAGAACAGATGGCCTAATAGTGGAGTCAAAAACACGTTCACTGATCTGATAGCTTTTAAAAAAAACACTCGGGTCTTTTGTAAAAATACACGAATAAGCTTCAACAATAGTATATCATTTAGAGACAATGCAAGACAAGGAAAAAAAGAGGGAGGGAGGGAGGGAGAGAGATCATACCTTTATCAATGACTTTATGTTGAAGTAGGAACAGAAAATGCAAACATCAGTCTATAATAAATAGAATGGTACATAGCTGATAAAGTGACAGAAGGTAAATTAGAAAAGGTCAGGGCTGCATTGAAGTGAGAAGAATGTTGCCAGAACACAAAAACTAATAAAGGATTCCTGATTTTGTAGCGGAAGACTGCAAAACAAATTCACACTCACAGAAGAACTGCTTTTGATGGCATTACACATCAGCATGTGGTCCACCATTAAAGTTCAACATTCAAACAAAAGCCAATGCAACAAACAAAAAAATCCACCTAGCAGTACCACACCTTTTCTTACACCTATTGACATTAGAAAATGAAGTCCTTTGATGAGGAGTGAGCTGGTGCCTTTTTTAAAGAGGGAAATACCCTATTTGTTTTTGGAATCACTGAAAGAGTCAAAGGTATGAGAAAAATAAACAAAACCTCATGTAGAAATATTATTCAGTTGCAGAAAAAACGCATGACATCTCTCTCAGTGAGAAAGTTTCCTCCGGGAAGAAACTGGCCAAGCATGCCATATTTTAGCTCTTTACCTGAAGGCGAATCCGACTGCTCATCAGACACCTTTAATGGTGTCAAAACAACGCGAGGAACAGTCTTGTTTACCATCATTGAGACTCCATTTCTTCTTTTCTGCTGCTGCCTCAAAGCCTACAAAACATGATAACAAAATATAACATAAAAATATAGCCAAAATGATTTCTCGTAATTGAATTAAATGATCCATTTGTCCATGATTAAATAGAACCTCTTAAGAGACTTAAATTCCACAGAGTTACTGATTTGCCAGGATTCTTAATAGCCACCTTTATGTCATTTTTCCCTCAAAAGCATAAAATCAGGCTTTGGGAAAGGGTATAAATCTGAGACCATTTTTGGTATAATTCTGAAAATAAAGCAGCACCTAAAGGTTTTTTTTTCTACCTTAGCAGTATGGCTTGAAAGCCCATGGAATTTGAAACCATGACTCCCAAGTAAAATAAATGTAAAATAAATGTTTCGAGACCAGGATAAAAATATATGTGTCTGCACTTCTCTTGCAGGTGCGTCCTCTCCAGTGCACTGCTCAGTCAATCAAGTTAACACCGAGTGTCATCAGTATGTACAGCAGGTAAGGACTACAGTATTGATGCACTCACTCAGCCGTGGGGAGCGCTGCACAAAATCACTGAACATGGCAGGAATCATTTATTTCTGTGAAGGGAATCAGTCCTAATCTTGGAAACCTTGCAGCACTTGGCTTCTGTCTGCTTGACTTTGGGCATTAACCTTCAGAACACGAACATGATGGCGTTCTGGCAAATCCAGGGAAAAAAAAACAACAACAACTGATAGAATAAATCTCAACAAATAGGAGTGCTTTTTGTTTCACAAATGAATCAACCATGGTGATGATAATGTAAATAAAAGACATTTGAAAGTTTTGAAATACAGCTTATCTAGCTGATCACCTTACACCAAAAATTACATATAATAAAAAGGATCTTAAGCACACAAACTGAAGAGATATTAAATTCACTATTAGAGGAATGCTAAAATTCCACAAAAGGTTAAAAGGCTGACCAAAGACAGTCTTAAACCTTTTTATTCCTGGTTTCCATGTAATTTCTACCAATATTACATAACATCTCAGTTGATTAATGTTTTTTGACCAAGAGTTGTCACAATCTCCTGAAATACTGCATTGATTATATATCCCTTTGCTGCCAGAAATTATGCCATTTTATTTGCAAAAGGGTATTAGTTAAATGTCCAAATTGTTGATCATAACATTTAGTAATCAAATCATTACAGAAATGAAAAATTAAATACCAGTTAAAGGAAAGAAGGCATATTCAGGTAAGATTCAAAACCAGATGTTGGAAAGTGAATGGCTTGGGAAATCTATTACAAATACTTGTGTTGCTAATGATAATATACACGTAGGATGTCTTCCCTTCAATTCTTAGATTTATTGAGATTTTATAAAGTACCAGGCACTAGATCTGGTCAAGATGGCAGAGTAGGTAAACACTGTGCATATCTTTTCTCATGACCATATCAAAATTGCAATGAAACAACAGAAGAACCATCATTGAGAATCCCCTAAAGTTTAGCTGAACTGAAGCCCTACAACTAACGACATATGGAAGAAGCCACTTTGAGATTAGTAGGAAGGATGGGCTGGTCACCTGTGTATGACAATTAAAAATTGGGAGGGATACCTCAGCTGCAGAGGTATCCCCTAGAGAAACGAGGGGTCCCAGGCTCTCCAGTTCAGGGTTCCAGTGCCAGGGAGGTAAGTCTCCATAACTGCTATCTGTGAAAACCAGTGGATATTGTGGCTTAGTGATATGGAGGGCTGCTAGAATCCCAGGTGGTCCTCTTAAGGGGTCCAGGCATGGACTTACTGACAGACTCACTTGCTCTGAGCTCTAGCACTGGGGCAGCAGATCAGGGACATACAGGGAGGAACTGGTTATCTGGCTCCAGAGCAAGGGTTAGAGGGGCAGCTTTCTACCAGACAGAAGAGCTGACAGAATCCACCATTTCTTTGTTGAGTTGTCCCCACTCACAGTATACAGACACAGGTGGCTGCCATATCTAATCTCCATTGACCTGACTAACACTGTTCATTCAACCTGATTCCCAGAGACCCCGCCCCACCCAACTGTTGTGCCTACCCAAGCTGCTTCCAGTGGCTTTTCTGTATAAATGGTTTGTCTTAGCTCATGCTGCAGACTTTCCTAAAATCTCTCAAAGGTTCACAAAACCCAAACAAGTAGCATCTGGTTTTGGCATTGTTTTATACCTCTGGCTGAGCAGACCTAAGTCCAGCAATAGTGACAGCCAACCTCGGTTCACAGCTTGGCTTCTTGAAGCACCTCCAAGCCCAGTGCAAGAGGCAGCCATCTGTGCATTTTTTTGTGGTTCATGCAATGTGGCCCCAGGTAGGGCACAGGCTGTGGCTGAACTTGGCCTGTGGTGGGGCCCCTTCTAAGGAGGCTCCAGGGGTGGACTACCTAGAGGCTAGCTTTGCACAGAGCCAGAGCATCACCCAGTTAACTCCAGGGACAGCACACCCAAAGGGAACACTGAGCAGGGACCAGTGCCCTGCTAAAACGAATCCTACTCCTTAGGGTCAGCTCCAGCACAATAGCTCCTCCACTGTAGTCATGGTCAGTCCTCATAACCAATAAGCCTCAGGAATAATACCTCCCATTGACATGCATACAGCAACCAAGGTTCATCTATAACAGGAATGTACACACAACCCAAACAAGGAACATACCTTGAGTAGCCAGCTCAGCAGGAACACTGTACCACTGAGCCCTACAGCATACCTAGTACATAGGGTCACTCTATTAATACCAGGAGACATAGCAGTCCTACCTGATACATAGAAACAAACGCAGGGAGGCATCCAAAATGGGGAGACAAAGAAACATGTATCAAACAAAAGAACAGAGCAAAGCTCAGAAAAAGAACTAAACAAAATGGAGAGAAAGCAGTCTATCAGATGCAGAGTTCGAAACACTGGTGATAAGGATGCTCAATGATTTCAGGGAAAAGTTCAACAAAGAGATAGGAAACATAAAATTGGAGATGGAAAACAAAAAAGCAGTCAGAAATGAAGAATATAATAACTGAAATGGAGACTACATTAGAGGGCAATCAACAGTATATTCGATGAAGCAGAGTACTGAATCAGCGATTTAGAAGAAAGGTAGCAAAAAACACCCAAACAAAACAGTAAAAAGGAACCAAAAAAATAAGGATAGCTTAAAGGGCCTCCGAAACAACATCAAGTGTACCAACAGGTGCATGATGGGGGTACCAGAAAGAGAAGAGAGAGAGCAAGGAACTGAAAACCCATTTGAAGAAGTAATGATGAAAATATACCTAACCCGGCAAAGTAAATGGACATTCAAGCCCAGGAAGCACAGAGATTCCCAAACAATATGAAGCCTAGGGGGCCCACACCAAGATACAACATAATTAACATGCCTAAAGTTAAAGACAAAGAAAGAATCTGAAAAGCGGTTACATACAAGGGACCTCCCATAAAACTGTCAGGTGATTTCTCAATAGAAACTTAGCAGGCCAGAAGTGACTGGCAGAAATTATTCAAAGTGATGAAATACAAGGCCCTACAACCAAGATTATTCTACTCAGCAAAACTATCATTTAGAATCAAAGGACAGATAAAGAGCTTCACAGACAAGAAAAAGCTCAAAGAGTTCATCACCACCAAACCAGAATTATAAGGCATCTTAGAGGGATTTCTTTAAGATGGAAAAAAAGAGAGCAAATCAAAAATATGAATAATAAAATGGCAATAACTACATATCTATCAACAATTATTTTCAACGTAAATGGATTAAATGTTCCACTCAAAAGATAGTGTGAATTAATGAGTAAGAAAACAAGACCCTTACATAAGCTACCTAGGAGAGACTCATTTCAGATCAAAAGACACATACAGACTGAAAGTAAAGAAGTGGAAAAAGATATTTCATGAAAATGGAAACAAACAAACAAAAAGCTCAGGTAGCAATACTTATAGCAGCCAAAATAGAGTTTAAAACAAAGGCTATAATAAGAGACAAAAAAGGACCCAGTAATACCACTTCTGGGTATTATCTGCAGAAATCCAAAACACGACTTTGAGGGGACATGTCCATCCATATGTTCATTGCAGCATTGTTTACAATGGACAAGATATAGAGGCAACCTGAGTGTCCGTCAAAGGATGAGTAGATAAAGTGTAGGTGGTACATATATACAATGGAGTATTACTCAGCCATGGAAGGGAATAGGTTCTTGCCATCTGCAGCAGCATGGATGGACCTGGAAGGTATTGTGCTGAGTGGAGTATGTCAGACAGAGAAAGACAGATGCAATGTGGTTTTGCTTATATAGGATTCTAAAGAACAAAATAACCAAATAAACAACAGAAACAAACTCACAGATACAGAGAACATTTTGATAATTGCTAGATGGGAGAGGGGTTGAGGATGGGTGACAAGGAGGAAAGGATTAAGAAGTACAAACTGGTTCTAACAAAGTAGTCAGGGGGAATCTAGGGTCTAGCATAAGGAATATATTCAATAATGTGTGATAACTATGTAGGTGTCAGATGGGTTCTACACTTATTGGGGTGAAAAATGAAAGTGGAGTTGGGGTCACAGTGAAAAGGTGAAGGCATTAAGAAGTACAAATTGGTAGTTACAAAATAATCACAGGGACATAAGGTAAACTACAGGGAATATAGTCAATAATATGGTAATAACTATGTATAGTACCAGGTGGGAACTAGACTAGTCAGGGGGATCATTTCTTACATTATATAAATGTCTAATCACTATGCCATACACCTGAAACTAATATAAAATAATACTGAATGTCAACTGTAACTGAAAAATTAATAAAGGGGAGGTGTCAAGAGGAATAAGAGGTTCAAATTTCCAGGTATAAAACAAGTAAGTCATGAGGATGTAATGTACAGCATGAGAAATATAGTCAATAATATTGTGATAGTGTGGTATGGTGACAGATGGTTGCTGGACTTATGGTGATCACTTCTTTAGGTATATAAATGTTGAATAACTATTGTGTATACCTGAAACTAATGTAATAGTACATATTAGCACTATTTTAGTAAAAATATATATTTTTTAATTAAAAAAATTCAATGGGACTATGAGGAGAAAAAGTAAAAAATAAAGTACAGGCACTGAGGAAGGGCAAGAGATACAAAAATGAATAAGATGTCATTCACTATCCTCCTCACCTTTAGCTTGCTGTCAATAATACATTTAATGAAAGTATGTGTGCCATAAAATATTTAAGACATTTGCTCTTTTTTTTTAGCAAGGTGTGTGCTTAATTACGTAAATTTATCCTTGTGTAAGAACACAAAGCACTTCATAGACATTAACTTAACAATTTAATAATAAAATAGAAATAGGCAACACAGTGCCTTAAACTACAAGTAAGTCCATCTCTGCCTACTAGGTAAGACTTCACAAAACAATAAAACCTATACAAAGAGTGACAAGTTTTTAGGAAATCTGTATCATAGATCTCAAAACTATTTCCCTTGGCAATCTAAATAGGCATTTAAAAATATTTGTTTTATGTCACAGTGGTGAGGTGTCTTTTGGAAAATGTTGGTTTAAAAAAAAAAGGTGAAATAAAAGGTCTAGAAGCTGGAATCATAAAGTCAAAAACGGCATGCCTTTTTATAGCATTTGTGGTAAATAATTAAAGTAATAAAAATTTCATCCTCAAAGTTTAGAGCTGAGAAGAGTCTACTATAGAAAAATCAGTACTTGAATAAAAAAGAAACCATGATAAAAATAACATAAGAAATCTCATAGTTTTTGAATTTTAAAGAGTCAAGGTTGAACCTAGGTAGGGATAAAGGAAAGTTAATCAATATTGAGCCCATTTCAATTTTTTCTTCTATATATTTCCTATTCAGAAATTTGAATGATGTTTGCATATAATATTTTTAAAAATACTGAAATGCAACCCTGTGCCTGCAGGCGACCAATACTAAATGTTCACCATAGAAGAAAAATGATTGTGTTAAGTGTATGAAAAATATATATACTTTTTTGTTTTATTTCTGAAAAACAAGCATGAAATTTGACTCCAAATAACTTTTCTAGGGACAAATAGGCAAAAATTGGAAAGTCTGCTTACTATGACGCTAGTCACAGCAGTAAAGCAGCAGGCTATCAGGTAAAATCTGGGGAGCACTGGGGTGCAGCTATCAGAAGGGGCACCTTGATTGTACTTACTAGACCCACAGTCATTTTAGGCTCTTTGAAGACTCCAATTCACTTTCTAGAAAGGATTTATTTGAATCTGGACAATTAGGACATCCTCCAAGCAGATCAGGATGTGGATGGATGGGGAAAAAAACAAAGTTGATTCAATTGAGGTGGTTGGGATAGTTTGGACTGGCTCCCAGCAAGACAACTCTTGTATTTGTCACATCCATGAGGAAGGTCGATAATGAATCCTGCCTTATATTATTATACATATTAATATGTTTCTTATATTCTTGGTCCCTTGTTTTAGGGCTCTCACCCTGCAAGTAAAGAAACTAGCTATTCATGTTTTTCTTGTTGCTGTTGTTGTTGTTATGTAACTATACTTCAACCACCTGCACACTCACACATATATTGCTTGTCAACTCCCAATTCCTTGAAAAATGTGCAAGGATTTTAGGACCACATCGGCTAAGACAATGGGTCTTATCCAAACCCATTTTTGGTCTTATCCAAAAATCATTTTTCACATCGCGGTAAGACAATGACAGAGAGGGTGGCTGAAGTGAGTGGGAACACACAAACCCCCATGGAAGGGGTGGTAACAGCTCAAGAGAAATAACACAACTGGATTTTTAAGATTTTTAGATGAGTTTTCCTGTTTTTAAACAATGTGCCAGACAATACCAAGATAAATCTGAGCCAAATTCATCCTGAGGGCACCAAGTTTTGAACTTACTAAACACCATTCCCAATGCTCCTCACCTCCTCAAATAAATGTGTCTGACCACTGTCCAAAAGAGGTAGCAAAACCCACCTCTTCTAATGTGCTGATTTGCAGAAGAATGGGGAGCTGTCTTATTGAGTATGTGACGCAATGGTTAAGGTGAGGTAGCAGAGTCAGAGAAAGACTTAACCAGCCAGGTGATGCAGGGTAAATAATTTGGGTAAATGTCCCTGTAAAACAGAGCCAGTAGTGTTGGTAAGAAAATCCACAGTGCCATTTGTTATATACCGTGTTTCTCCGAAAATAAGACCTAGCAGTACAATCAGCTCTAATGCATCTTTTGGAGCACAAATTATTATAAGACTCAGTCTTATATTACATTATATTACATAATATTACATTACATTACATTACATTACATTACATTATATTAGACCTGGTCTTTTATTATAGTAAAATAAGACCAGGTCTTATATTAATATGTTTGCTCCAAAAGTCACATTAGAGCTGATTGTCTGGCTAGCTCTAGGTCTTATTTTTGGGGAAACATGGTAGACTACTAGAAGATGATCAATGACCATCTGGCCTTTTCTCAGTAAGTCCTTTGAAGCTGTGTCTAGCACCTATTTTCACTACAGGGTACACTTACATCCCGTCATCCTCTACTCTGGGCTTTAGCTAAAATTACAAGAGAACAAAAAATTCCTACTTTATATTGTTACAAATATAATAGAAGTTAAATACAATTTAACTTGTAATGATCTAAGTTTGGTTATCCCACAACCTGGAAAATATAAATCCATGTAACAGATTAAGAAAATAGTATTAGAAAGGCCACTGTAGTTTGGTCATGGCAGGTTTCTTCAGCACAAAGGTACCAATAAAGGGGACATATTTTTTGTTGCGATGATAACTTGGAGTGAGGGCAGCTTTTCCTATTCCACACCAAAGGTCTTAATTCATCCTGGTGGCCCTGCTGATTGATCTGCAACATAGTTTCATTTTGACATTAATCTTTCGTAGTAAGTCTTTCTATATTAGTCTAGATTCATTTTATGCAAATGACATCAAACAAGCACCTCTAACTACTGAAGCCTTAGCCATACATTGGGAAGCTAATAAAATAGTTTACTGAGCAGCTTCAAATCCTGTAATTTCAAATCTAGAAAGAAGTAATATCAAAACCTAAATAAACATGCAGATGGCAAGTATAAATGCAGTCTACTATGAAAGAATGAATGTACCTTCAAGTTGCCCACATGTATAATGTCCTCATGTCCAAACTATACAGAGCACACTGGACTTGCCAAGTGTAATACTTCCAGGTACCATCAGTATGAAAGAAATTTACAGGCTTAAACTTGGAAATAAACTTACTTTTTAAAGGAAACAAACATATCAGAGCTAAACCAGTCTGGGAAACCTAAAGATCACATCGTACATGCATTACAATTCTGGGTCGAAGGGAAAAGAAAGAAATCAAAAGATTCTGACTCAGCATACTTTTCTTTAGAGATGTATTGCATTATTCTCTTATAAAAAGAGACAAAAAACCTTTAGATAAACATTTTACTTTTTAAACAGAAAGCTTGTCAGATAACTCTACAAATATGGAATGGTTCTCATTTCCACCCTAATGAAAAATAAAATCTGAAATCAGAGGCTTTTGTGTTATCTTGGAATTTGCAATAACCAAGTAATGCCTGCTTTATTTTAGTAGAGAAACACAATAACGTAACTTAAGACTGCTCTGAATGCAATAAGTACTTCACTGAAAAATCTGAAAATATCACATGCTGTGAATGCTAAAATAATTACAAATACACACATATGAAACAGCTGGCTGTGTCAGGCTCCAACAACTTGCATTGTTGTTAGTGCACTAAATGCCAACACCCACGTTCAGAAACTGCTATCATGCAACATAACCTTTGGAATTTTACAGTATTGGTCAAACATACAAAGCTAAAGCAAAGCACCAAGGATATATCTGCTTTGTAATATGAAGGGGGGAAAGGATGTGCAACTTTATGAATAAATTTTATACCACCCTAAATATATGAAGCAAAATAAACCAACAGAAACAACATAGAAAGGTTCTGTTCTCCACCCGGTTACCTCCCATAACTGTCCTCATCCTTCTTTAATCTTTCATTTGAATCAGCTGTTTCTCAACAGCCAAAATTTAATCTTTCTTAATTATCCTTTAAAAATCCAAAATCTGATCATTTCACACCTTTTAGGATCATTAAAACTAAAATAACAATGCAGAAAGAAGACAGGGAACAAGGTAATAATCAGCAATCTACTATTCTCCACAAGCTTCTAAATACGCTTATTCTGAATATCCTTATTCAGAAGAAAAAAAACACCTACTGAAATAGCAATATATTATTTAAGGGATTATACCCAACATATGATGTAAACTAATGTTTTGATGATTAAAAAGTAGAAGGGACCCAGGTAATTAGGAACAATGAAAATAGTCAATAGCCAAGGGGCATTGCAGCCTCCATACTGTCCAGCCTATAAATACACTATAGTCAACAGTATTGCAAAGTAAAATAACTCACTCTCTACAGCAACATGTTTCAGATAGGAGTGGGGAAGGGGGCTCAAGTGGGAAATATGTCTGGCTTACTTGTATGGAGGCTTGTTTTAAATTATTATTTTTCACTATACTTATGAAGCTACTGGCTTTTGTTGTTTTCATGTACTTCTTTGTAAGAATCCCACTAGCCAATGCATACTTGAAATACCAAAGCCCTACTGACGCACAATATACTTCCAGGAAAATGATAAGAGCTAATAAATTTGAGTGTCTACCAATAATATATGCTGATACTGAACATAGTCTGTGTTTGGAAATAATATACTTAATGACTACCCTGTTTTCCTTTCCTTATACTATACAAATACTCAAGAATATAAATTTCTTTGGATAATGTAAAAAATCCATATGCTGAAAGGCAGTATTAGTTAAGAAGGCAGTATCTGAAACTATGCTCCTGGGTTCAAACGGCATCCCCAAGATTTACTCCCTGGACAATCTTGAGCAAGTTATCTAACTTCTCTGGGCCTTAGTTTTCTAATTTTAAGAATAGGGATTCTAGTACAAAGGATTTGTATGATTAAATGGCATAGTACCTCGAAAATGTCTAGAATTAAGATGAGTAAATGTCAGCTAATATAATTATTATTAGGGTCATTCAGCTGGCCCTGACGTTCAGGAAATTATGATTTGTGCATGTAAAATACACACAAAACATATATTCACAAATACAGAACACATATATATTGATATATATGGATATATACACTTACAACGAATTCTACATGGCCATTCAACTATCCAAAGGAAAAGGAAGCTGCAGATTTGCTGAGGCTACAATTTAAAATGCCTCACGTTCAGTCAATTTTTGAAATGCTGTCTTAAGAAATTCAGCAATTACAGGGAATCTGAGCAAAATTCTGCAAGGACAGCTTTTCTTCTAAGTGTATTTCTAATATGAATTTGATTATTAATCAAATATTAGCATATCTGCTATATAGTGTGCCACATTCTCCTGGTAACGAATTTGTTACTTGATTATACAATAGCAAGTTTTTAAAAATTAATAAATAGCTCTTTCAGGGCATTAAGAATTTTTCAGTACAGATTCTTAAAACAAGGCTTAGATCCTAAGCAAATAAGTGGCATTTCTTATGAACACATGCTCTTCAATAAACAAACAAAAACCACCCTAACTCAAAGTTGTGTAACACTTTAGTAACTGTAAAAAGTATTTAAAAGATACAAAATCAAATGGAGAAAGTAAAAAATAGTGAGACAGGACAATATAGAGATGTGAATATTTATCTTTACATTCCCATATAGGAAAATTTCATAGTGTGCACATTTTCTAAATCACTGCTCTTCAGAAGTGAGTTTCATTTTTGATCACATCCATGTTTCTTATATGCTATGACTACAAGTATCCAGTTTTGTATCTTTCGTTCTGTCCCGGTTAGTTATTTTATTACCTGCATCCTATTTGCCTCTTGAATAAGCCTTTCCTAGGCTTTCCTACCATCATCCACTCTTTATTTCAGCCACTAAAAAGGGGTCTCAACACTGAATTCATTTTGTTCTTTGGCATCTAAAACATTTTACAGCAGCAATGATATAAATGGCAAAGATTAGTTGACCTATGTAGGATGAAATACTGTTACTACTGTAAATATAATCCCAATGAATGGAAATACTGCAATTTCAATAATTACTACAGAATAAAAAAGTAACTTAATTCAGTACAAAAATGTTAAGTCTCTTTCCTAAGTTACCTTGTATGAAGTAGAGGAGAAGAGTTGGAATATTCTAAGTCTAGGAGACTGGATGTGAATATTAAGAAGTTTTACAGATTGGTGGGACTTTTAAAGAAAATTTTAACTTTATTTAAAAACATAGTTTCTCTTTGCTTGGTATAAATACTGTGTCACTAGAATGACACTAGATTTGGTAAAGGTCATCAAGGGGTTAAGATGGAGATGGTCACAGAAGCATCAAAATAAAAATGTAAGAGCAAAGCACTTACACAGGGGAAAGCCATGAATTCAGGATTAAATATGTGAGACCTCCATTTATTGACATTATTAGCATTACTTACCATCATGCCCTGTCCCCATCTAACTGTATTATCACTGCCTTTTCTTGCCTGCACAGTTCAGCATTTGCCAGTGTGGCAGTAGTAGCTAACCTTTACTGAGTGATTACCACCACATGTGTTCAATATATCACCTCACATAATTTTCAGATCATTCCCATGTGAAAGATACAATTGTTTTCCACATTCTCTAGAAAAGGGATTTGAGATTCAGAGAAGAAAAGTGGCTTGCGCAGAGTTACACAGTGAATAGCAAGGATTGAAACTAGGGTACGTCATACCCCAGAGTACAGTCTTATGACCATTACCTCCCACCACTAGACAAGGACACATAGGTCAAAACAGCTTATGTAACATAAGGATGATACTGCAAAGTCAACCTCAATTAAGCACGACACACACTCACTGATGGATATTCTAGATATGTAAGTAAGCCTCGATTACTACTTTTTCTTATTTGTAATTTAAGGCATCTCAGTAATGAGAATGAAATTATCTGTTTATTTTTACATTAACGATCAGATAAACATGAAACCATAGAGACACTATTTTATAAACATGCAATACATTCATAAACTCAATATGTTTACTATAAATCACAAACACAAAAATCTTAATACCAGTTTTTATGTTTCCAAGCATATTTTCCCTCTTTCTTTTATATCAAAGTTCTCAGACAAGCTTCTCCTCATTTTTAGAAAAGATTAAAATCACTGTACTGAGTATTGAGGAAGTGGCTGAATTCAGGACAATTTCTACTGCCTTCTGATTTCTATATTTTTATTTATTTTACTTTCTCTGTTTAATATCCACTACCTTAAGGAGGTAGAACCACAGGACAAGGAACCAATACCAGCTGCCTTACCTGTTTAAGAGCCTTTTTGGTGTGTTGCTGAAAGGAAGATACTAGCTTGCTTTGCACTGCTGTGTTAGTAAGGCTTGAATCTCGAGTGGAAGATGCTTCATCAGTTACCTGCTTTGCACAAACTAGAAACAGAGAGAGAATGATATTACTAATTTGAATTCCTTTTTTTTTATATCCACTGTAATTAACTTGGAGCTTTTCTTCAATTGAAAATGGATACCTAAAATAAAGCAAAATATCACAGTAAAAAGAGTATCTAGACTGGAAAGAAGGAATAATTTAATAACTGTGTGGCCACAGTTACATTTGACCTCCCTAAATCTCCATTTCCTTACCCACTAATTGATGATAATTTCTATGTCATAGGGTTATTGTAGAGATATAAAAAGGAGCATAACATCTGCCTCAAAAGTTGGGAGTCAGTAGCTATTATCCAAATCTGAATAAGGAGATTGGTCAATGCATAGTATTTTGAAGAAACAATCTAAATTAATGAAGGTGTTTTAAATCTATCAACCTCAGAGGTATCATAATTCTTCTATTTTTTAAATTAAATTTATTGGCATTAATTTTTAAATTAAATTTATTTAATGGTTAGTAAAATTACATGGGTTTCATGTATCCAATTCTATAATATATCATTTATATATCACATTGTGTGCTCACCACCCAGAGTCAATTCTCCTTCCAACACCATATATTTGACCCCCTTTAATCTTTTCTACCATCCCCCTTCCTCCTTATCCTCTGGTAACCACTAAACTGTTGCCTGTGCCTATCAGTTTTTGTTTATTTGTTTGTCTCCCACGAAGACATACAAATAGCCAACAAATACATGAAAAAATGCTGAACTTCACTAGCTGTTAGGGAAATGCAAATCAAAACCTCAGTGAGATATATCACCTCACACCTGTTAGAATGGCTATTATCAACAAGACAACTAATATAACAAGTGTTGGAGAGGTTGTGGATAAGAAGGAATCCTTATACACTGTTGGTGGGAATGTAAATTGGTACACTGCTATGGAAAACAGTATGCAGGTTCCTCAAAAAATTAAGAATAGAGCTACCATATGACCCAGGAGTCCCTTTCCTGGATATCTACCCCCAAAAAATCTGAAAACATATATTTGTAAAGATATATATATATATATATATATATATATATATATATATATATATATATATATCTTTACAAATAAATGTTCGTTGCAGCATTATTTATGATGGCCAAAACATGGAAACAAAGTGTCCTCCCATAAATGACTGCATAAAGAACTGTGGTATATATACACAATGGAATACTATTTAGCCATAAAAATGATGAAATAGTGCCATTTGCGACAGCATGGATGGATCTTGAGATTATTCTGCTAAGCGATGTAAGTCAGACAGAAAAAGTCAAGAACCATAAGACTTCACTCATATGTGAGATATAAAACTAAAAGCAACAAATGATTTTTCTATTTACCAGCCCTTCTTCTATAGAATCTATGGCCTGTTGGAGAATGTTCATCCTCTCCTATGGGCCAAGTCATATAGCATGGGGAAGAAAAAAATGAAATTTGAGATGCTGGGTGTCAGTCAATTTAAGATAATTATTTTCAAGAAAATTAAGCCCTCTGCAGATTACAATATAATCTGGTCATTTGTACGAGAGGCAAGCTTTCCTTTTGCCTCTTCACCATAAGCTTGGCAAAGCACAGATATGGGCCATTTTCTGTCATACTAGGGTAGAAGGTATTTGGAAAATCAAAGTGAAGAAGCACTATGATTCACGGCAGAATGGAGGCATATGCCAAAGGCAGGAGGCAAGTGGAAGTCAGATAGAAGAAAGTAACTTGAGAATATATTGTAAAAGATCAAAACATGACTTTTTAAGGGTACCAGGGTTAATACTAATCCAAGAAAATTTTCCAAGGAACAGTAACTAGGGAGGATTCTGATCTGAGGTTTTTGTTTTGTTTTGTTTTTAAAAAGGTGGAGTAAAAATGATTCTAGCCCAAAATGGAAGCATGTGGATGTGCACAGTGTTGAGAACACTCAATCTACTCTAGATAGACTCAAACACATACTGCTGAGAAATAAAAATGTGGTTTGTGAAAGAGAATGTTGAGAAAAAAGAGTTAATCAAGTTTTGTTTTAAAATGGAAAGTAATCAGCAAGCGAAAATGAACAAGTTTTGGAAGATAAAATAATTGTTAGTTATTAATGCCAGACACTTCACATCTGTGATCTCATTTCATCCTCACAGCTTCCTTGCAAGATGGAAAGTTATCTCCATATTGGAGAGAGAAAACTAGAGTTCAGAAAGACTCAATGACTTACCCATGGTCACATAGCCAATGAAACATCAGAGCTGAGATCCAAAGCTAAGCCCATAATTTTCCACTTAAAATATTTGGCCTCAAAGCCAAGAACTGATGCAGAAAATTCAGTGTCTAAAGAAGTCTAATTTACTTGCATCATGTTGGCAGTACTGAAACAGGAAGGGCATAGGAAACAAGTCATGTAGCCCCTGATATGAAAAAATTGAGAATTGTGGATAAGAGTGATTGGCCCAGGAAACACTATGGTTGAAGTAGCAAAAGTATTTGCCCATGGATGTGAGAGAAGTCCTTGAATTAATGATCAGGTGATTTTTTTTTCTATTTGATACAATATGACATTTCCCCATAAAACAGTCTAGATGTTCTAGTTAAGGAACATTTTATAACACTACTTGCATAACCCATGGCTCCTAGGCTTCTCTACTTGAAACGATGACTAGAGTAATTTGTAACACTTCACCAAAGCTTACTTATCAAGAAATATTAGAAATAATCTTCAGTTTATAAAGATTTGTTTTACACTGATTAAGGATGGCCTTTTCAATGTTTTGAAGGCTCTATGAAGTGTGACAAATTGGGTGTGTGTGTGTGTGTGACAGGAACGTGGCAGATGGGATATATGATCTCAATCGAACAGACCTAAACGGGTGTGATGTAAGCCCAGCCAGAAGTAAAATGTGTCAGCAAATACGTTTCATTACTTTCACATTCTTAGAGTAGTATTTCTACCTCGAAAAATGGAAACTTACTGGTTAAAAAGGATGACCAAATGCAGTACATGGATTTTAGGGAATTTATAGATAGTATAAGAATGCTGCTGCCTACTGGACGTCTAAATTTATCAGTCTTCTTAGGTGTTTCAAAGGTTAACTTGAATACAGCATGATCAAAAAAAAAGCAACAACAACAAAAAAAACCCTACAACAAATGCTGAATCAGTGTATATGTAAATTAAAGCCTTATGTCCCTTATATTTTATGCCACAATAAGCAGTATATAATCTGTGGTCCTTCCTGTGGATGATAGATATCTATCTTACAACTTGCTCTATTTTTCTCTGACTTAGGAAACCATAGGCTATTGGGACACCAGTATCACCATATACGCTGTGTAGTTTGGTTTAAATTCACTATTGCACTGTGTTAATAGTGTTTCACATATATTACACAGTGTTTCCAAAAGAAAGATTTTGTCAAATTTAGAGCCCCGAACTTCAGATGGAGGGCAGGACAATAAAACTGAAACAGTGTCAAGAAATACTTTGAAGGTTTTCTCTCAAGATAATTCATTTTCCTTTAACCCAACTCTATTTTGCTTTATCTTACATTCCATCCTGGACCCAAGTGAAGCATTATGAGAATTCCTTTCCTACACAATCATTTTCCTCCCTGATCCCTCATTCTGGAATTTAGCCCTGGTTCTCTGGGTCAAATCATTTTCTCCTAGTTATTTCTGATAAACTAATTATAGCATCTGAAAGACAGTAAATGTAACGAAAATTAAAATCTGTAAGTGAGTATTCCTTTGGGTTAAAAACACATATTTTTTTGGGGGGAAATCAAGAAAGAAAAAATAGGTTGTGCACAATGTAATGAATCCGTAGACTCCAAACAGTGTGTCTACGTGTGTGTGTGTGTGTGTGTGTGTGTGTGCATGTGCACATGTATGTATGTCTGTGTGGTGTATGAATGTGTGTATGTGTGTATGTTACATGTGTGAGTGTGTGAATGTGTGTGGTGTGTATATGCAGATGTGTATGTGTGGTATGTGTGTGCACATGTGTGTGTATGGTGTGTGTGTGCATATGTGCATGTGTGTGTGCGTACCTTGACAATACAGACAACATAATATAGGCATATATGAGGCACCGTTCATTCTTTTGCCATATATCTGATGAGGGTGGCTCAATCGAAAAACGCTAAGTAGTTGGATTGTGTAGGTTCATGACGATTCATATTCTGACAAAACACGTCTTCTACTTTATTTTTGTAGCTTTCTTAATAACAGATGTGATAAATAAATAATACAAGACTTATTTTAAACAGTTGCCTGAATATTTATCTAAGGGACTGAGTTGGCCTCTGAAATACTGGCCAAACAAAATTAATGTTAAAGAAAGGACCAAGGGAAATCCCCTGTATGTGAAATTACAACAGGATTCAAGAAACTGAAGAATTAGGACAGATGCTTTATCCAATAAATATCAAATACTGACATGCAGCTTAGCAATTGATATCTTCTTGGCACTCAGAACATAATGGGAGCTGTGTTTTCCTAATGGTACTGGCACCATCACAAAATGAATGCCAGGTTTTTATACCTTGATACCCCACAAGACTGCTTACCTTTTTGTAGATGGACAAAGTAAAAATGAGGAAACACTTTTTCAAAGGTACAGAAATACTATTGCTGCCTACATTTTGTTTGCCTGCCCAAACTAGGCAAGCCAAAAACATAGTTAGAAGCTAATCTGCTACTTGTAAATTCAGACAGTAAATGGGATTCTCAGTATTTGCTGCTTATCT
Source organism: Rhinolophus hipposideros (assembly GCF_964194185.1). NCBI lineage: Eukaryota > Metazoa > Chordata > Mammalia > Chiroptera > Rhinolophidae > Rhinolophus > Rhinolophus hipposideros. The sequence continues at coordinate 32,448,037 of NC_138063.1, forward strand.
ACCAGCACTCTCGCTCACACTCAGATTCCTCAACTCCTCCTGCAAAATATTCTATTTAGGAGGCTTGGGAGCAAAGTGAGATGGAGGATTATGGGTAATCATGAGATAGCTTGAAGACTAGAGAAACTGGTGACTAAGTTCCAGCAAAAGCTGCATTTCAGCCTATTTTCTCAGTCTCCAAATTGACCCTCTCTCTCCTCTTTTTCAGTCACCATTCAACTTGAAAACGTAACTGAACTGGAAAATATGAGTTAGAGCTCATATTTTTAATGTTGAGTGCTAGAGAGAAGGTATGAGTAGTATTTCCCCCAATCTAATTACTAATCCACTGACAGGTGTCCAAGAGGGCTTTGATCTTTAACCTGAGGCACAACGAAGGGAGAAATCAGACTGCCCTCTTGACGGTCTCTGCTTTCAGTCTCACGTCTTGGTTGCCTCCTGAAGTCCCACCCACTTTGATCCAGCCAGTCGAGACCCTGTGTTATTTCCTGAACACATATATTTGCTGTATTTGTTGCAATAGCTCTGATAGTCTCTCTTCCAAGTACTCTGTCTCTCTGCCTAACAAACTTATCTTTTTAAAATTGAATTTGTTGGGGTAACATTGGTTAATAACAATATATAAATTCCAGGTGTACAATTTTATACTACATTTGTATACTCTACTGTGTGCTCAACACCCCAAAATCTAGAATCCTTCTATCACCTTGTATTTAACCCTCCTTTACCCACTGTGTCCTCCTCCCACCTCCCATTCCTCTCTAGTAACCACCACTCTGTTGCCTGTATCTATGAGTGTGTTTTTTTGTTGTTTTGTTTGTTCGTTTGTTGCTTTTTGTTTTACATTATATCCCACATGAGTGAAATTATTCGGTTCTTGTCCTTTTCCATCTGACTTATTTCACTTAGCATAATATTCTCAAGATCCATCCATGTTGTTGCAAATGGCAGTGTTTCATCTAATGATGGCTGATATTCCATTGCATGCATGTACCACTGCAGCATTATTTACAATAGCCAAGCCCTGGAGGTAGTCTAAGTGTCCTTTGCCAGATGACTGGACAAAGTCACCATAGCAGACCAAACTCAAACAGCTTCGCCCGCTCCGTCCTGACTATCCCGGTGTCTGAGGTAGACTTACTCCTCCGCACCCATGTTTCCTTGGAACTTAGTGGATAGAAGCACAACAGTCCCAGCAATATGAGTGCTTGTGTCCGCTTCACCACCCACAGGGTCAACTCGGGGACTTACGTACATGCAAAGTGCGGCACCGAGAGTGTGCTCTATAAATGTTTATTAAAACTCTCAAATTTGATTTTCACGAAATTTATTTAAAGTATTTTTAAAGTTAACTTTCGTTTACTGTCTTGAATAAAAATTCATGGAGGAGGAGACCAGCAAAGCACAGTGTTTTGTTATGGAAAAGCATATCTAAAGGTGAATTTTTAAAAATCTGAAAACAAGTTTATTTTTTTAAAGTTTAAATTATTCTAAAGTCAATTAGGGGAAAGAATTAAAAGCGTCATTGTTTGGAGGTTTTGCGTAATGAAATAAAAATAAATATAATGTAAATGTCAAAATCAGACATCACCATGTTTACTTAAAATGGCAGGAGCTCTGTGGGGACAGGCTGCAAAATGGACCAGCATTTAGCATAATAATATAGTTGCTGCAACAAACATATTCCTTGCTATATGTCTCACTAACCTACATAATAAGTAACAAGTTATCTGAGGTAATTGGTGTCCAAAGGTCTAATCGAGCCAGAGAAGGGCACGCTTTGATCAGTATCATTTATATTAGTTCCCCCCTCCAACTACTTCCTTTCAATGTTCTGAACATTCAAACTAGATGCTCTCAAATCAAAGTAGTTATCTGTAGTAATGATCTTGACATATACCATAGGCTTAATAAAGTTTTTACAAATATAAAAAAACTTAAAGACCACACAGTGTATCAGACAGTGTGTGGTATAATGTTAAGATTCAATCACATTTTTAAAAGAAGGCTGGGTCTTAAAAGTAGTTTGTGTGTGTGTCTGTGTGTGTGTTTTAATTAACCATTCATTCACTTGCAAAATTTTTATTGAGCAGTTTCACGCCAATCCCTGCATAAAGTGCAGGGAGAAAAACAGTGAGTAAGACCCAGACCTGACTTTGAGACTTTATTTTTGTTAGACATGTTTTTCAAAGAACAATGGCATAGAATTATTAAATCTACCTGAGAAAAATCAAGTCTACAAATATCTAGTGGATTTTTGGATTGCAGTATGTTTTATATATCATATTTACATTTGAAATTGTGTATATCAGATATTCTGGATATATACAGCAACAAAACACATGCCAAAAACCCATACAGGCAAACCCATCTGACCCCAACTAAATCTTTCCTGAACTTCATTTCTTTCAGAGAAAAAAATACTTCCTTAATCCTTTTTTGATCCAGACTAAACAGAACGGCCCTCTCTCAAAGCATTACAAGATAGATAGAGGTGTTTGGATTTAAACAATTTCCCTTGTTGCATTGAAAGAAAACATTCAAAGGGTATGAGATGGCAGGAGAGGCCAGCAATTTAGAAGAGCAATAATAGCAATAAAATGGAAATAGCAATTTTCTCCTAAGAAACTTTCAAGGGAGAAAAGCATCTGAACATTGAAACTTGATAATATTTTGAACAATATAATCTATGAATAAAATATACCTAATAAAACTGAAATTTTACTGTATTTTATAGACTGCTTCATTAGCGAAAGCTAATGAATAAAGCACTCAACTTATCGCCAGAGAAATTTAGTTATACTAATATCTCTGGATAACCATAAAAACATCCCTTTAAACCCAGATAAGAAAAGAGAAACACAAACCAGAAATAAAAGTACTTAGTGGTAAAAACATATCCTAAAGGTACCAGCTTTTAGCCACCTAATTAACCCTTTCTTCCCTCTCTCAGAATTATGGACAGTAATAATACAATAAGCTGCTTATGTGGGGGAAAAAATAGAAGCTATTTCTTTTATACTGCACAACACCTGTGATGTTCTACAGGGAATGAGGTTCCTGAAACATCTACACCTACAAAATGAAACAGACAAAAAAAAGGAAGAAGAATATTATTCAAAGTTGGTACAGGTCAATGGTAAGTGCTTCACTCATGGGCATCGCTACTAATTACTTTATACTTCCACATAGAAAAGATAACGCCAGTGTAAAATAAAGGAGAGTTAGATAAGGTATTCAGGTTGCTAACTGTTTGAGAAATGATTATACACCGTCACTTTAGAGAAAGCAGAGAGAATGGATTATCTGGTATCAATTTAAAAAGTAGTTTATTTTTTAAGAGCATGGGTACTTTGTTGCTATCAATCACAAACTGCACACATCAAACAGAAATTTGGCTAGTTAAAATGAGCAATTGTGAAATACCTTTAATTTTGATTTTATTTAAGGAGTTTGTTTTTACTATGAGATCATACTCTTTCCAATTTTTATCTCCATATTATGAAATATTTCTCTCATAGCATAGAAAATGAGGGGGAATGTACACTTAAATGGGCTAATTTAATTATCTACTTAAAAGTAAAACTTTCTTTTGCTTCATGGCTCTGAACTGTTAAAATTGACCAAAATCCATTTATACAAGAACAAGGTTCATAGTTCAAGGGAAAAAGAAGTTCCTGATTGAGGTGGGGGGAGAGGAAGGAAAATAGTATCGGTAAGTCATGTTTGAAAGAGCTGGGCTGTCATTTTGAGAAGGTGAGATGAAGGGGGCGGGATCTACATGATGGCCAAATGTTCTCTATCATCAAGGGGGAAAAAAATTAAAAGCACAAAAGCTCTCAGCATAAGGAAAACGTTCTTGACTATAAGGTTTAAAAAAAAACACAGAAAGACAAATATAAAGGGACTGTGAGATTCCTATCCCTCTAGACATTTACTGTTAGAATAATGTCTATTGAATCAACTGGCTTAAGTAGAATACTGGCAGGAGAGAGGATATAGGCCCACATAAACTCATGAGGTCTCTCATACTTCTCATGAACTGTGAAAGCTGTGGGCTGGGATGAAAGAAGGGAGAATGAGAAAGAGTGGGCAGAGGAAGTTTTATATCCTGCCAATGGTGCTTTCTGACTGTGAACAGTATTCTCTTCCCTCTGTCTTTTCTTTCATGTGTAACTAAAACAACATAATTTTCACAGACTGAAGTTTCTCTAGGCCACCAATGTAGAACAGGTGTCTTTGTGAGCTATCAGAGCTGTTAATGAAAATGCAGATGTTGGATAAAAGACCTATTAGTTTAACCTTAGAAAATCAAGGGACCTGGTACAGTGATGAAAAGAATTACCTTCTCTCATCTACAAGATTCTTAGGAATGGCTGTCAGTTGGAAATTGATTGTGAACACACGAAGACACACAGGCCATCCTTCATAAAATAACACTGGAAGCAGTCACAAGCAAGCTACTGAAAAACTTCCAGCACAAGACCAACAACACCACAAGGAATGAGACACCGAGCAGGTTGGCAACATCTTTAAAAGTTACTCAAAACACTCCCTTCACACCCCCACAGTTCCCTCATTTTCCTTTCCTCTACCCTTGTATAAAATCTCCACTGATAAACTGTCAGTGGTACTCCCTGAGGGCACCTAGCCCTTCATTAGTACACATCTCACTTCCTCCAGGAAGCTGCTCATCTGTATGTAATTGATGTCTCAACAGAGAGCCTATCCACACACTTCAGGCCATCTTAAAGCACTTTTCACTTTTGAAAAAAGACCCCTCAAAGTGTGGCCTCAGAGCCAATGAAAACAAAGAGTGAACTGAATAACGTTTCATTAAGTTAACACAACTCTGCCAAGAATCATACAATCAGAAACCCACTTATAAAACTGGCCATGAAGAAGAAGAATAATGAAAAAGGGCCATACAAAATTCTTCAACTGTTGGAATCTTTATTTACCCTGGGATCTAAGGACTAAAACATAGGATATATGTTCTCTATAATTTTTTTCCCCCTAAATAGAGAGTTAAAATACTAATTCCCCCGCTAGATTGCTGCCCCCCTCCCTGAAAGCCATTAGGGTTAATGACAAGCAGAACCTTTTTTGATCTCTGGATGAAAATTGTACATTCTCCAATTTCCTCATTTTATAAAAAATCAAATATGACGGTTGCTTTTGATTTTAAACATGAAATATATATTAGAACCACAAAGAGAAGCTCATTTTCTTGTTAATAATAATTTATAAATAGAAGGTGAAGACGCTGAAGACTATATACTGATAGTATCATTTTACATAAAATATGTATGGGTCTGCAGCCAGCAATACGCTGTAAGTCAATTTAATATGTGTGAGCAAACTTGTGATATACCAATGTATTACGTTCAGAAAACAACTCAGACACAAACATACCCATAAATCTCTGACTAAAATAGCCCATAAAATTCAAAGTATTTTCTTTGGCTGACATAGATCTATACTTACATTGGCATAAATGGTCATGGGTTGTCAACAAAAATATATCAAGTGATTCACCTAAATCACTCTTCGATCTCCAGAGCTAAGCTTGTAAAATTTGAAGAGTTTACTTTCTCGAGTCTATAAGTCTAATTCTTATTAACTTGAGAAACTGTTTAGGAGTCTGAGAAACATAACACATAACTATAGTTTTGTGTCTTGTAAATTCTATAATCAATAATATACCACTTTTCCCACATTGTAAAAATTTTCAACGAAACTATAAAACAAAATATCTTGGCAAAGCAACTCCCGTTTAAAAAGAATCTGTATTGCTGGCCAGTTGACTGTGAGAAGAGGACGAAAGAAAGCATTACTATTATCTTAACTCCACCTAAGGACTCGAGTGTTACTGACTGGAATCAAGCTGCTAAGATGTCTTTCTTGTTATCAGTTTTTATAAAGTGCTTTCTTTTCAAATATTTCTCTGGATACCCCCTTTAATGGTGCAAGCAAATGTCAATTCATTTTTGTTAATCTGAAATAACTGTACGGTAGCAGAGGGCTTATTCTTTGGATTGCCACTGTGTATCTTAGCGATTGATAGTTCTTAGTATTCAGCTCAATACCTATCTTTCATTCCAAAGGAGGAATGAAAGGAATGAAAGAGCAGTGGAATAAAGATAAAAAAAACAGATGGTGGCACCCTCCTCCTCTCGCCCTGCCCTTTCTCCCATGTCCACGCATTCCCACACATGCCCTACCTTCTTTTCTCTGATTATATTTTCAAAGTATATTTGCACAGCTGTAAGAAGTGTGGAAATTATGTCCATACTAACTTCTGGTTCAAATATATATTAGAAACAGAGTAATAAGCAAGGACATTACCTAAACCAGTTCAGTTTCATGAAATTTATTGTCAATTTGTAAGAAATCCTGTGGCATCTCTCTTCTTCATTTGGATAAGCCAGGGTTTCCTTTTTGTCAAATTCTCAAGTTTATCATCAGAGCAGATTTGGACAAATGTTGGAAAGTAAAATTGTGTCAGTGACTCCTGGCTATCTAGTAGTGTTCCCAGTGGTTTGGGCAGAGTGTCACAGGGGTTAGAGCCTGACTTTTGGTGTCACACACATCTACCTGGGCTTGCCACTTGGATGAGACATTTAACCTCTCTGTTTCCTCAATGGTAAAAAATAAAATAAAATAAAATAAAATAAAATAAAATAAATAAATAACAAAGCATTTGAGTGACTACCTCACAACAATGTTGTAGGATATAAATGACATACATGTAAAGAGCTTACAGAGACTGGTCATTATAAGTCCTCCATCTATTTTTAACATCTAGGTTTGAAAATGTATCCTAAGGCTGGGTTAATGGGCTATACACATATAAGTATATGGTATTTATGTAGATAGAAAATATACTTGTCCTAAAAGAAGCAATTGTGGTTTGCAATAAGATGCAAAAGTGGGCAAATCAAGAAATACTCAAGGAAATAAGCTACTTACTATTCTCTCAATGATTCCCCCAAAGCAATTTCCCTAATGCAATTTCAGAGAGGCCAGAAAATCTAGTTTTAGTCACATTAGCTGGAGATGTGTAATTTTGTGAACTACCTATTCACATTTCCAATTAGGGGAGTTTGCTTATATCGGCTTTGGTTTAATTATTGGCTAGGTGTTCTCACCCTCCCCCCCCCACCCCTTCCTAGCCACTAAAACCCTCCTACTGTTTCCTCTGAAGTTCAGGATTAGTCATTAGCAAAATCTTCTACAACCTCCATCTTTTTCTCTGAACACTATCTTCACATCTTGGTCCACAAAACCTTGCTCTCTCCTATGGACATTTCTTCCCCTGGAAACTTCTCAGGTAGTAGCCCTTTTCTTTTTCACTCATCTTGGCCCACTGGGGCTAGAAATGGGATAGGTGACATCTATTCTCCCTCCCTGCTTCGTAGATGCCTCCAGCATTGTATCTCATGTTGCCAGACTACAGTATTTACTACTCTTCCTTACCATACTTATCTACCAACTCCTGGGGTACTCCCCTCATTTTATGAAGATTTTAGCTCCTAAATGCATACCCTTTCAATGTTAGTTTTATAAAAATTGTGTGTTTCAATATCCACACAGATGATTCTCTAATATTTCATGTCAGGGCCACCAGTCTTTAAAACATCTTTGTGCAAATAAGAAAAGGCAGCATTTCCTCCCAGTAGACCCCGTTTCATCCCACAACACTAAACGGGACAAATGGAGGGCTGCTGAAATTCAGCCACTGATGATGGCCCCGAGCCAGGCCGCTCTGAAGAGTGCACACACGGCCCAACCATTTGCAACAGTCTTAAACCTAGCTGTCTTCTTTCCTTTCCTTTTAGATATGCATGCCATAATATTAACCTAAACTCAATTTTGTGTATTCCTCTCTCATATCACCTGCTGTTCTAATTCATTTTCTCTACAATACCAAGTCAAACAATCCTTCCAACCCAAGGGGACCTCCTCTTTCACCTCACACAATCGTATCTTCACCCACCTCCACAACCATCTTAAATTCCATAGAGATTGATCTTTACTCTATTTCATGCACCCGCAACTCCCTTGTCCCTGGGTCACTTATCATTCCCACCTGGCAAAACCCCAACTCTGGTCAAATGTAGCTCTCTATCTACTCTGCACAGTGTATCTACTCTGTAGCTCACTACTCTACTCTGCACAGTGGTCATGAACATGACTGGAGAAAAATGTACAACCACGCTGACGGGTCTCATATTAAATTCAGGATTAGCAACTTGAAGAGTGTGCTTAATGCTGTCAGACTCTAAACATTTTATATCTTCTCCTTAAATCTACAAAACTAACTCTTCTAACCTCTCCCTCAGCTGATGAAAGCGTTTCTTATTTCACTGAGAGAAAAAAATGAAGCAACAAGAAACAACCTTCCATAAGCCCCTCCCACATATATTCATCTACCTTTATTTTTACCTCAACACCCTCACTTTACCTGCTGCTTCCATACAGCACCTCTCCATACTACTAAATAAGGCCAATCTCTTAATCTGTTTAAAAAAGATCCCATTCCCTCTCATCGAATTAATCACATGGCAACAGGACATCTTCCTCCTTATCAAATTATCCACCTCAGCTGGATTTTCCCAACAGTATACAATTATTTTAACATTTATCTCTCATATTAAAAAAACAAAAACAAGAAAACAAAACAAAACAAAAAAAACCCTTTCTCTTCTATCCATTTTCCCATTTCACTCTTTTCCTTTACCTAAAAAATCCTTGAAAGAATTGTCTACACTTAGGGTCTCCGATTTCTGTTCTCCCATTCTCTTGAATCCACTCTATTCAGGCTATGGTCTCACCATTCAACAAAAAATGTCCTTGTCAAGTTCATCAATAACTTCACAAAACTAAATCCAATAGTTATTTCTTAGTCTTCATTATACTTGATGTATCAAAAACATTTGTTTCTCCAGAAACACCTTCTTCACTTGGTTTCCAGAACAGACAACGTGTTCTTCTGTCTATTCTCAATCTCATTTGCTCTTTCCAATTTCTTAAAATTCAAGTACCTGTGAGCTCAGCCTTTGGGACTTTTCTGTTTTCTATTTATCTTCAGTTCCTTGGTGATCTCATCCAATTTCTTGTCTTTAAATATCACCTATAAACTGACCACTTTCAAATGCGTATCTCCAGCAAGATTGATCCCATGAATTTAAGGCAGATAAGTCCAATTATTTAACATATATACCTGGATGCTGAAAATGAATTTCATACTTAATCGGTCCAGAACTAAGCTCCTGATCAACAACCCCCTGCCCCAAACTTAACTCTTGCAGATTAGCCATCTAAGTTAAAGACAATGCTATTTTCCTATTTTCTCACACTCAAACTTTGGAGTCATCATTCGGTCTTTATTTCATAACCACATTAATTTCAGCAACTCTTCTTCTGTCTACCTTCATATATATCCAGAATCCAATCACTTATCATCACATCCACTGTTACCTGTTTTATTCAAACCACCATCACACCTCTTATCTATATTATGGCAATAACTTTCTAATCAGTCTTCCTGTTTTTGTCTTTATTTCCCTATATGTCTGTCTACATCTATGTCTATGTCTATATCTGTATCTATACATTTTGTACTTAGTGATCCTGCTAAAATTTAAGTGAGATCATTGTCTCTTTAGCTCAAAACCCAACAATAGTTTAACATCTCACTCAAAACAAAAGCCAACATCAAGGCACTATTACAATCTGGCCCTATAACTTCTGACTTCAGTATCTTACCATTTTCTCCCCCTGTTCACTCTGGCCTCTAAGAACTCTGGCCTCTTGATGTTTCCAGAACATTCTAGGCACTCTCCTTCTTCAAGGCCTTTGTAATTGCTGCTGCTTCTACCTAAAACTGTCTCCTATTAAATACTTGCTCCTTCACTCTTGTCGGGTCTTTTCTCAAATGTAACTCTCTCTCCCACTCTTATTTCCTTATTTAAATTATTTTGCCCCATATTACTTGCCAGCACTGAATAAGCTATAAATTGTACATAGTTGTTTGATTATTGTTTGTCTCTCTATCAACATAAGATCAATGAGAGATCTCTTTCTGTTCTTTTTCACTGATGTAACTGCAATGTGGAAGATAGTACTTGGTACACAGTAGACGCTCGGTATATACTTAGAGAGCATGCAAGTGCGCATTTAAGTAGACAGTACAACTAGAGGAATGATTCAGTAAGATTCCCCTTCATCCTACTGAAAGAGAAGAGTTGGCCCATTCACCAGCCCTTCCAGAGAGCCAGAAATTGCCATACATCTCAGCCTCATTCTCTCTTGAATCACAAGGCCCTGCCAAAGTTCCCAGTACAGTCACAATGGTGGGGGGTTGAGTTTTCAAAAGGTATAAGAATAGGGACATCAAATTCAATGAAAGTTGGTTAAAAAAAAAGTCTACAAGGCTTACTTACTTCAGCCATTTTACTAGGACAAGAATCTGTGTTTCCGACATTAAGGCACAAACTCTCCTGCAGATCAGTTAGGCTCTGAAGCATCAGTCTTAGGGGAAATATCAGAAAGTACACCAACTTAAAGGGCAGAAGTGTCCAGTCAGTATACAAAGGAACTCCTTCGCTGTTAATAAAATGAATGGCTTTGGGCTATTAAGGAAATGCGATGTTTCTGTAAGGATCCTTTAAGATTTGTTTCTTTAAAGATAAGTTACTGATTTCTATGAGTCTATCGACAGAGACTTTAATGACACAGTTTTCCTCCAAAATCATGATCTGGGTCTACATTTGGGACCAGTGGGTATGGAGGAAACAAAGAAGTAAAGCAGCTCTCGTGGAAAAAAAGTTTGCCAAAACTGCAGTATATGAATTATGTACACCAATAGAAACATAATGCAAATATCTAGAGAAAGATAAAAATGAATTAACATGGATAGAATTCAGAAGTGGAAAATGCCCCTAGAATTCATGAAGCGTTTGCAAAAGTGATTCACAAGAATGTAATTTATTTGGCCCTTGTTTTCACTGTAAGGAATGTTAACACTAATCTTAATTTACTATGGACAAACCTAGCAACAAAGCTATTATAAAACTACTGTGATCACAGAAAATATCAGTATAATCAGACATAAAACATTAGCATTTTCAAGCCTCACATAATAATAAAACCACTAGATACTCCCAGTAACCTTCTCACCTTGCAGGAGAAATATACTGATAACATTCAAGAATATTACCCAGGGAAATCCACACTGTTAACAAACAAAATTTAAAAAAGCAAAGGACTGTATACTTTTTTTAAGGTGCTAATCTTATGAATCAAAATTGTTTAATGATAAATCTAAATAGCTGGTAAAAACTTAGAAGAAAATTGCATCTATAATGGTAGGGAATTCAATTAATGAATTATTGGAATTCTGTATAATTTTTAAGAAAACAGGGTTTATGTTTGAAACCCATCACACTTACCTCCATTTCCTTCCCCACTGGCATTGGCCTCCGCCATTTCTGTACCATCCAATTCAGACTCACAGTCTAATTCCAATGTCCCATCAGCTGGGCATGACGACTCCTCTTTCTATATTATTTTTTTAAAATGATGATTTATGGAGATGTATTAGCAACTGAAAACATTCAAAATATTTTCAGAGTCCTAAAGTATTATCACAGTAATTTGATTTACTTTTTAATGTAAACTCTTTCCTTGAAAAAAAAACAGAAAACTGGGAAAAGTACATTTCCATAGCTGATTTTTTGGATAACCTTTTAAAATCAATACAAAAATAAACTTTCCTTTTGACATATGTTGTTGTGTTTTTCAATTCTACATTCATCCTTATGTTAGGAAATGGCTTAACAACTTAGGATTTATACCGGTAAACAGCCAAATAGCTACAAAAAGCAAATGAACTAAATTTAAGTCCTTTTGATTAACCTGTGTTATTTTCAGAAACACACACAGTGACAAGACCCTGATGTTAAGTAGTTGAAAAAGAACTTTTGCTTCTTTGCCAGGTATAACTTTTAGCATTAAAACAAACAAACAAACAAACAAACAAGCAAAACACTTCTCACTGGAAATTAATGACCTTTAAAAGTAATCTGTCATTTATTAAAACAGTGACTTCTTTTTTAATTTACAAGAAAAAATACACTGATTTTAGTTGTTCCAAGCTAAAAAACCATTTGTAGAATATCAGCTTTTATCCTCTGGAATTGTGCATCTTAGATGGCATTTCCCATTCTAGATGGGAATTGCACTAAAATAATTAAGATGCAGTTATCTGAAGCTTTTAATTTCTCTATTTTTCTCATAGAATAAATATGCATTGTAAGTAAAACTTCCTGAAGATCACAGTTTTAAAACTAAATAACATTTAAATCAGCAAGTTTTCAAGATGAATGGATAAAGTTCTTATTTTTATGAAAGACAGAAAGACATGCAGGTGTGAAGCTGTCTATCAACCAATGGTCATTAAGTCAAATAGTTTGTGGCAACTGTGATCATGTTAAGCTCTTGGCTGATGAGCCATGGCACTCCTCCATGTAAATTTTTAAGAATCAAGAATTTTAAGAAAGCCACAACTATTTTCCATTACCATATGTTAGAGTGAAACCACAGATATGTTTTCTTTCCTTAAAGAAAAATGTCATTGTTTATTCTTAATATGAAATCATTTTTAAGACATCTGAAAACATTTAAAAGGCATAGGGCTCATTCTTCTACCCTTCACCCAAATCTAGTTTTGTTTACCTTCACGCGTTAGCAAAAAAAAAAAAAAAAGCATGATACATAGTAATAACAGACATAATATGCAGAATAATCCAACTTACTTTGAGAGCATAGAGGCCTGACTTTCCAGGGATTTTGAAGAATGTTCCATCCCCTATTCGAGTGTTAGTGTGAAGCATTGCATTCAGACAGGCTAATGGAGAAGTTCCACTAGAAAATAAAAGTGTACAAAAATGAAGCAGTCTGAGATGCAGTTTCTGTGGCAAAACTGTTCTCCCATTCTCTTAAAAAAAAAAAAAAAGACCCTCACATACCTTTTAAAAATATCCTCCCAACCCTGGAAACATCTACATTACAATAACAGGCCAGTGTAGTTTCGCCAAAGTTAATCAGATGCATCTGTATTATAGGCTTCAGGCAAAAAGTCTCCTGAATTGAAATTATGCTTTTATTCATAAAGCAACCAACACTATATTTCAAAGAAACCAAAGCCAAAACGCTTATGTGATGTTATTTTACAAATAATACCATGAAGCCTCAGTAGTTAAATATTACAGACAACTTGATGGTTGCACTTGAATGATCAAATAAACCAAGTTCAAGGACAGCTCCATCCTATAGGTTGAAAAGCAACAAAAGAATAATAAGAAACCAGGGAAGAACTGATTTGAAATTATAAGCATTTAAGTTACTCATGGGACTGCATTTCTCACAAGGCCAAATAAAAATTTGTATCTGTGTTTATATCTCTGATACAGCTTCAGCAATGACATCCTTTTCTCAGATTTGTCAAATAAAGAAATATGTGTTTGGGAATTCTGCCCAGCTAATAATTATGTTCTGCAGCAAAAAATGCAAGTGACTGAATTATGAAATCAACAGATTCTTTTAAAAGAAATCAAACAGCATTAAACTAGTGATTAAAAATATCAAAGCACATATGTACAAACATTATTGAAATGTACTCATACACAAAGAAAGATGTTTATGAAATGTATGGCCTATCTGTATTTCCTGGGGTAGATTTTAGAGCTTTCTTTGTGTTTCGCTTGCAAACTGCTATCTTTGCAAACTAGAATTTAGAGTTAGAATTATCACTTTCATTTACTTATGTTTCTACATATATTTTACGTCTTAAGATGCTGAAAGATCAATATTTGGTTGAGCCAATATTGATTAGAATCCCTATTCCACCCCCATTAGCCTCTTAGGGGTTCTGGATATTTAATCCAAAATATTCTTGGACAAGAGGACCTTTAAGATATTAAGATTTTTAAGTTTGACTTTCTGTAATAGAAATATAATTTTATGTACTAAATTCAAAGTTTTGTAAAAACCAAGATTATCAAATCTCTGACTTCACATGAAAACTCACCAGGAAAATGAAAAAGCCAAATTTGCTGAGTTGCCACAACACACTTAATAGCAAGTCAGCATATATACACATCATGGTCATAAAGGTTTATAAGTATTATAATCATAAGAGCACTCTTTATTATTTTAGAAAGCAACTCTCTGTGCCAACACGTCAATATGATTACACTGAGTTTGACAGGAAGCAAGAGACCTAATATAAATTTGGTCATAGAACAATGCAGTTATAACACTAAAGTACACATGGTTATAATGCTGTGTGTTTATGTAATATATTTCCTCATGAAAGTTACAGGCTTACAGCCTCATTTCATTATTTTTCCTCACAAAAGACTTTTTGCTCATATTTAAAGTGGGCCAGACATACCTTATAAAGTATAATATATTCATCTCCCCAGAAATATCTGTCCACGAATAAATTCCAGATAAATAATGACACACATGGTGTACTGAACACTACAAAATATGTATTTTTTTATCATTCTTTTCTTCCGGCAAAAGCACAGACAATTTGAAGCTAGGAATTATTATGCCAGATTTGTAGAGTTTTAATTTAATGAAACTGTCAGAAACACAGACATTCTGTAGGGACTTGGCAAGATGACGTTAACACTACAAGTAAAATAGAGTCTAGTATATAAAAATGAAACAATGTAGACTTTAAAAAAATATAACTTAATGAAACTGTCCACCTAACATCAAACATTCACACATATTCTTCCTTTTAATTACTAAGGTACTAATATACACACTTCCAAGAACTCGGAATAATACAAATTTAAGACAGCTAAGAAATATTGAACAAATATATTTAACATCACCACAATTTACATTTTTTTCTAAGGTACAGTAAATGAAAGATAACTGAAGGTAAATTGACTAGTAAATAGAAATTTAATGCTGTGCTTGCTGCAAATATAACTGATAAGCACCAGTTTCAGATAAAAGCTTTGTTGAGCATGACTATATTATTTATACTGTTTATTAAATCAATAAACTCAGGTTCACTATAAAAATATGTAATTCACAATCACATGACAATATATCTCCAAAAGTCTTGATCACTGCTGTAATATTCCCAAATCTTTCTCAAAACAAACATGAAATTTGTTTTATTTCAAAAGTATACATATTTGCATTTTAGAAGAATGACAAAATATTTTGCAATCAAATACAGGTTTACAACTCAAATCACTGGCTTATTAAGTCACTTAGTCTTAAGCATATCACTTGCAATTCTGTACAGAAAAAAATAGACATGATCCATTTTATTTAAAAACAATAAAACATTAGCATCAAAAGAGTTAAGTGCTTATTACAAGGTAACTGTTTCATAGAATACAGAATATACATAGGAAAATATGTTTTAAAAATCTTTCAGAACTTATTGCTGCTGTTCTCAGTAATTCCACAAAGTCTAGAAAATTTGGACTGTTCCTGAAGAAATTAATATCTTAATTAACTGCTATAGAACAGGAATAAGTAAAAGTATTATTTGTATTCTTCTATGATTTTTACCTTCAGAATAAAACAGAACTAGCAAGCATACCTTGGCCTACTTTAAGATACACACACACACACACACACACACACACACACACACACACACACATAAATATATACATATATTTTTTTCTTTTTAACAAGTAAACATATACATATATATCGCACAATGATTTAATGTGGGTACTAAAGAAGCTAAGACACATATGTGTTAAAAGTATGTATTCTTAGCATGAACAGTTTCTATGTAACATTTTTTATTTTTAATTAATTAAAATTTTTTCAATTCACTTAATGTAAAGTTAATCACCTGTTAGAATTTAAAAGTTAAAAATTCTGCAATAGAATATGTGCATGTGTATACGTGTATATATAATCATAAAACACATCGATAATTTAACCAAAAAAAATCTCTGAAATTTCAAGTTACTTACTTTCTAAAAAGATGAATTTGATGAATCATGATATTCCGATTTATAAAAGAAAAACAAAAAAGAGAGAAGAAAAGGAGTTAGTTTTCCAACTTAAAATGCAATTCTGCATCTTACCATTATTTCAATAATAGGGCAATATACAAGAAACACACCAAACTCAAATTTGACTGCCATTGGGGAGGAAAAAAAACTGAGGGACTAGGGTAAAAGGTAGCTTCTACCCTCTTTTCTAAAACTTTTATAATGTTTTCATTTGTCTATGATGCACATGTATTTCCATATTAGAAATATAATTAGAAATAAACAGGACAATATTTGTCCCAAATTCTTTCATTTTTACCATTCCCTATAATAGGGTCTTTTCCTGTACACCTGCCAGGGTAGATATACAGCTTATTCTACTTGTTTGTTTTTACTGTAGTGTTATGGAACCCTTCTGGTTTGTTTTCATTTCCCACAACCCCTGAAGCAGAACAGGGGTGGAATTTGGAGGCAGGGGAGCAGGCATAATTTAAACTGTCTAGACATCAAAGAACCCCCAGAGATGCTTTGCAGAGCCCTGATGCTGTGTGAAATATAGAAAAAACATTGCTTTATCACATCAAATTGATGACAGAACACATAAAATTTTACTAATAGTGCACATTTAATGAAGGGAATGGATGGAATGTTTTAATAATTTTAAAAATCAGGAAGAATACCTGGTGAATTGCAATTGGAAAATTATCTGTAGATACGACAAAGAAAATATCATAATTGTGGTCTTCATTCCCTTCATACATAGAATAATAATGCTTTACAAGATAACATTTAAGTAATTCAAACCTTAAACTATTTTATTAGGTATCTCAATAAAAATATCAGCTAAAAGCTATTTCCTGAAAACATTTTTAAATCTCATTTTTCAAACATGGGAACATTAAAAAAATTAATCCTGAACCACATAAGTCTAAAATTTCAACAAATTCAAGAAATGTATTAAGAATTATTAGACACTTATTGCGCTAAATGCTAGTAATATAAATTAATAGAAATAATTATGTGTTCACTCTCCTTTCAAAAAATTAATATATCCTTTCAATATTTCCAGTGTTGATAGCTTAGAGAAAATATTTTAATTATAAAGGATATATTTTAAGAGGAAATGATGTGGGTCCCAGGAGTGCAGGTAATGTTTTAGTCAGTTTTTGATACAGACGTGTTCACTATGTATTAGTAAAATTAAATTATTTACTTAGAATTTGTACGTTTAACCCTATGCTACACACACAAAAAAATTTAATGTTAAAAAATAAATAATGTACCCTTGGATTTATCTATTTATTCGCATATTTAATAGGCATGTCATTGCTAGTGGAGAAAAGTAAACTATTTCTACCAATGAGTGTTATGACTCCTAAACAGATATAGGCACACTACATGCACATCAGTTGATAAATCAACAACCTAGAGGATTAAAAACTACCCTAGAAAGTCAAGGCCAAACTAACTTCTTACTTTTGAGAGACATTACTGCTAGTCAGGAACTCCTAAAATGTCTGAAAACAAAAACTTAAAAGCTAGAGTCCTTTACATACATTATCTGAATAATCCTAGCACATCAAATGTTAGCCAAAAAATGACCTACAGCAACCCTGAAACTTGATTTTAAACACAAGAACAGTGTTACAAACTTCATAGTCCCCCTAAAAAGATCACTAATGAGCACTGACATATGAGAAATAACAAAGATTAGAGTTTAAAAATATGTAAAAGTAGATAGGAACAACCAATTAACTCAAGAGATGGGTTATACTTAAGACATTTACACATTCCTATGTGAAGAATAGCCACATGATGTTCAATAATTCAATATGTCTCCATGGTAAAATTAGAAATGTAGTCCCAGTGCTTTTCATGAGGTGGGGATATTGAGGCAAGAAATAATTACCAAGTGACATATGCTGTACAATTTAATTCTTAAATTTAGAGAAACAGCTTCAGACTCCAAACCTAAACACGTGTCTCTGATTGGCTTCAATAATATAAAAAGATATTCTTCTTGCATATAAATAGACATTTGAATGTAGACCTTTTATCCACTTTATAGGTGCTACCAAGCTACCACCAGATTGATTAGAGAGATTCATACAACCATATTTACTAAATAGACCATTTGTTTGAAGAGACAAGAACTCCAAAACATTAACACAAGGAGAACAGTTTACTTAGCATTATTTTAGAATAGGATCTATAAGGAAATTAAGAAATAGTCCCATAAAAGTATCAACTAAAGCGGACGATCTAATTATAACTTTTAAAGACCTCCAAGTGAAGTATGAGGTGAGGTAGTTATCTTTGATTATAGACATTGAGTAAAGAACAGTCGCACGTATAGCTGGATATTGGCAATTGTTTCTCTACAGCTATGCATGACACGTGGCATGGCATATTAACACTGCTATACTGAGAAAGGCAATAGAGTGTAGTAAGACTGTGGCTTCTGGAGCCTAAGTTCAACTACTAAGGCTAGACCATGTACTAGCTGTGTGACTTTGGACTTACATTTCAGTCTCCCTAACTACAAAATATGGCTAATAAAAATCACTACTTCATAAGGGATTATGCTGAAGATTTAAAGAGTTAAAACAAGTAAAACAGACGTATGTCTGGCATATTTTAAGTATTCAAAAATTGTGAGCTATTATTATGAATAGTATTACTATTCAAAGTAACCAATAACTAGAGGTATAAAGGATGGCAAGTGGAAAGAAATTAAACATTTCTTGGCTTGTTTAAAGATTGGTTCAGGTGAGATTTTAGTCTAATTTCACTTTCATTTTATCAGCAAAAATAAGTAAAGACATGGGAGTACCTATACTCCTATCTCATAGCCTTTCACATGTGAATAAAATTGAAAATAAGTGATTCTGTAAAAGTACAGGGAAAAGGATGAAAATAATAAATATCTATTAGTACAGTTACCATTTTTTCAGCATCTCTAACGTGACTGGGGTTTCACAACTATTATCTACGTTCCTTACAGCCACCATAAAATGTAAGCCTGACCGCCGGTTTTGCAGACGTAACAGAGGCTAAGAGATTAAGAATCTCATCGCTTCTCAGCCTTTTGGCTAAAATCAAGTGTAAAGATTAAGAATCGTATGGTAGTCACATAAGTGACACAGCTGAGATTCAAATTCTACACTGACTCTGAAAGCCAGTACTATTCCCACTATCTCAAGTTCTCTCTCCATAGAGTTGCCTTCTCCACTTAATTAACCGTGAAGACTAAAAAAAGAATTTTTAGCACTCGAAGGAAACACAAAGAAAAGCCAGATGCTGGCAAATGGTTCAGGTGGTTGGCTCCATGTTCACTAAATGCTGCCTATAGCAACAACTCCCCCCTGAGGTAAATTTCAAATTTTATAAAGACAGAAATAGGCTGCAGAAGATGTCCTTGTTGGTTATCTTCTTCAGGTAATGCTACCTGCAGAAAGATAGAAACTAAGAAAGAAAGAACTCGGAGAGAATAACGTAGAGAATTCAGATCCATCACTGAGATGCCTCCATGTAGAACTGGATCGTTAAAAAAAAAAATAACACCATCTATTAACTAAATACTCATGTACTGCGCACATTATATATGTCAAACTCAACTTGAAATAAATTTGCACTCTGACAGTGCTTTGAACGTAACAGAAATGCCAGGGTGAGCTGAGCTGAATTCTCGGAATACACACAAAATAAGGGATTCAGGAGAAAAGAGCCTTGAGGCATGTGGCACAATGAGAGGAAATCATTTGGAATTTAAATGTTATCCTTAGTTTATTCCAAGGAGACCACTGAGACAGGATCATGTACACATTTCTCATGTCACCAACCCCAGTGCAGAGGTAGCCAACCCATGGCCATTGGTGGCTCTTCAGGACTTCGTACTATTTTCTCACCACTGCAGTCTCAAAGAGAATATTTTAAATCAGGCCAAAAATATATCTTCCAAAATAAATTAGTGAATTTCATATATTAAAGAAAAGAACAGACATTGTAGTTATAATTGGTATGATAAATTTGCTTCATACAAAAAAAGTAAATTTCTATGTTCTACTGGTAGCTACTCATAGTCTTCCATCTTGTTAGCACTGGCTAACACAGCAGCATTTTTTAATGTGTTCCATAGGATATTAGTCCCAAGTGATGCTCTAAAAGAAATTGTCAAATGAGTTTCCAAATAGCAGCATGCTGCATTCCCTTCTTACAAACTCACCAAATGCCTTACTAATATATACTAAGGTCTCTGAAAAATCCCACTTAACTCGAAGCTGCTTAACTCAGTGTTTCCAAAACATACATAATAATTTAGAATAATCCTCCCCACCTATACAGTATGCCAAGAAACACACTTGGGGTAGTGCTGTATTATATTTATGATTAGACTCATTAGGAAAAGGTACCTAGCACTTATACTCCTAGGAATGTCTAATTTTATCAGCCAGATGGTTTAAAATATTAAAATATATATATATATATATATATATATATATATATATATATATATATATATATAATATCTGTTTCTCTGGGTAAAAATAATGCAATGTGATTATTTTTTTGCTGTGTAAATTTATAACATTGAAAAAAATATATCCAGGAAGTTTAAATAGCATTGCAAAATTTACAAACAGTATCCACATATAATTGAAAACACTGTATATTTGTAATATTACATTACCCAACATAAAAATCATCCTACTCATCTCTCCCAGTGGAGGGCTACTTCCTGATTTTCTACTTCTCTCACTCAGTGATGGGTGAGAGAAAAAGCATCCTCCTCACCACATAGAACGGAAACATTTCTCAAGACTATTCAAATTATCATCTCAATAAAGTTCATCTTTAAATTTACATTTTAACTCTCTCAAGTCCCAATTCAAACAACCTTTATATTGCAAGAGGACAGTTCTATATAGTTCCCTAACCCTAACCCTGCCTTCAATATCTCCCTGCTCCAATTTAGCCTACCCATTGGTGCTACAGCAATTTTCCTATTTAAAACAAACAAACAAAAAAAACCAAAAAGACACACACACACACAAACTACCCAGACTTCTCAGGTCATACCATACACTGTATTTTAAAACCTGTGTTTATTTTACATTTTTTTAAATCAGTGGTTTTCATAGCCTATCAAACAAAGGAAGCATGGACTTGTCAGGTGACATTAAGGTCCTGTACAGTACACTTGGCACCTATCTCATCTTCATCTTCTCTAGCTCTCAGATTACTCTCCCACTCTCAGAATACTCCCCTATAATCTGACCCAACTCAGTGAATCATGGGCCTCCATGGTTTCCTATCTCTCAGTGTTGGCTCAGACGAAACCCTCTACAATGAACTACATGCCATTCCTTACTCCATTTACCACTAAAAATAAAAATTTTAACTACCACCTGTATGGTAACACCTTCTGTAATATTTCTCAACTACAATCTCAACAGTATGCATGTTTCTCATGATTTTTTTTCATCAAAATTGTTTACACTTCTAACTTTCCTGCCCTTACCACTTCCAAAGTTTGGGAACTCCACAGACACATATTGATTTATCTTTGTGTAACATGACAAGCAATTCAAACGTACTCAAAAGGTGTTTGTTGAGATGAATTGAATCACTGTTATAAAAATTGTTATGACCATGGAATTGTGGACATAGAGCACTTGCAATGAATATCATCTATATTCTACTTAAACTCCTGACTACAATAATTATGTGTATCATACACACTACATGCCACACAGGCCACTGGCCATCCTTTGTTTGCATGTTCAGTGTTCCTTCTCTTAAGGACTTGCCTTTCCTCAGTAATGCTGTGTTTCCCCGAAAATAAGACCTAGCTGGACAATCAGCTCTAATGCGTCTTTTGGAGAAAAAAATTAATATCAGACCCAGTCTTATTTTACTATAATATAGGACCGGGTCTAATATAATATAATGCAATGTAATATAATATAATACCAGGTCTTATATTAATTTTTGCTCCAAAAGACGCATTAGAGCTGATGGTCCGCCTAGGTCTTATTTTCAGGGAAACACGGTGTGATTCCAGTTTAGCCATCAATGAAATGATTTTGATTTCCCCACCAGGAAGGCTAGGCAGATTAAGCTATCTGGTCATATGGTAGGAGTTTGAGTATCTTTGGGGGGAACTGACAGAGAAATAAAGGGAAAGGGCATACGTTATTTTTAGTAGAAACAACAACAACAAAAAAGAGCTGGTGCCTACCTCTACCTCCACGAGGACAGAACCTGCTAAGAATAAAGCTAACCAGAGGAAAGCAGAGCGAAACGTAGACAGATAAGAGGGGTAAAAAGAAAATCACACACACTCCTGCATTATTATCCAGTTATGTTGAAGATCACTCTATTGGATGTCCAAGTTAAATAAACCAATAAATCACCTGCTTATTTTATTTTTGACACTTGTCTAAGTGATTTATAAAGCTGACCTCATTTTTCTAGGCCTCAATTTTTTCATCTGTACAATGAGTTTAAAACAGGTTTAAAACAAGTTTAAAATGAGTTTAAAGCTCTACAAAGGCCTTTCTGGTTAAGGTTTTAAAGGCAATTGGGAATGATTTGACTATTGGCTTAGTGTTCATTCCAGCCACACTGCCTGCCTTCTCCTCCTTGCATCTTCAATGCCCTCAATTCACCTTTCTTCCTTACCTGCACCTCTTAAAAACTTCTAATTACCTCTGCAGTACATAATAATCACCTCTGAACCTCTGCCGCATGATAGCCTGTCCTGTGACGAGTATTTAATTCAGTGCCCTCTGGGACTCCAGTGCCATTAGGGTTCCTCGTTCGCCTCGTAGGGTTCTGCCAGACTTGGAGGCTCAGAAAATATTCAGAGACTGTTGATGAGCTAACATTTAATAACTTACAGAATACTACAAAATTTGAAGCTTGGCAATACCAACTATTGGGTGAGGATGTCCAGATATAAAACTATGAAATACTCTAGTGAGAAAATAAATTGACATAACCAATTTGGAAATACATCTGGCAATACCTAGTAAAAAAAAAAAATTGCTCTATAGATCAGCAATTCCAAATTTTGGTATAGACCCTGGAAAACTCATATTCAGAGACATTATCTGTTTAGGAAAGAAACAACTGTCCATAAACTAAATGTCCACCAATAGTTTTATTTATACACACACACATATACATATATGTACATTTAATACTTTTTATACACATATATGTATATGTACATATATATATACTTTTACCTATATATTGATAGTAAAACTATATAATTCTGAACTATAATAGTATACAACAAATCTATGACACCGATTGCCTCTGAGAAGAGAAGGAAATCAAAAGGACTTCAGCTTTTTCTGTTCGACTTTATTTAAAAGAAATTGAAGCAACTATGAAAACATGTCCACAACTATTAATTCCAGCTGGTATTATAGTTATTAGTCAATGGTATTTTACTGTATTTTGAAAAATTCTCAAAACATAAAACAATTGTTGATGATTCTGTTCTTTTACCCACAATTTGGCTTCTCTCTAATCTACCAGATTCTTCCCTTATTTCAAGGTATGTTAATATTTAAACATTTTGTGCAAGCAAATAAATAAATACATGGAAATTACATGGAAAGTGTAAAGGTGCATCATTATACAGAGTTAAAATAAGTCCCTCTCAACTTCCCCCAACCATGCCTACTACTTCAGAAGTAATGAGTATTAAAGATTTATCATATTTTCTTCCACAGTTTTTTTATTTGCATGCATATATATGCATATATTCAACTCTATACCTCGCTATTTTAAATTTATTTTCAACACAAATGAAAACATTTAGTGCATACTGGTAGGGTCATGCTTTTTTACTTAATAACATGACTGAGAGTTTTTCCCATAGAATATTTTTTGGTCTTAATATTCTATAGAATACTGAATGCTCTTAATATTCATATAATGCCCTTAATATCCTATAGAGTAAATATGTTATACCATAATTTTAAAGTATTAAATAACACTTATTGTTTAACACTTAGTTTGCATCTAATTTTACCCATTAAAACAGTGCTACAATAAAGAATCTGGTATTCCCCTTATATATGAGCTGCAGATTAAATGTTTGTGTTCTCCCAAAATTCATATGTTGAATCTTAATCCCCATTGTGATAGCATTACAAGGTGGGGGCCTTTAGGAGATGATTAGGTCATGACGATGGAGCCTCCTGAATGGCACTGGTGTCCTTATAAAAGAGACCCGAGAGAGTTCTCTCCTCCCTTCCCATGTAAGGACTCAACATGAAGTTGAAAACGGGCCTTCACTAGACTCCAAATCAGTGGGCACCTTGATCTTGGACTTTGTAGCCTTTAGAACAGCGAGAAACAAACTTCTACTGTTCATAAGCCACCCAGTCTATGGTATCCTGTTACAGCAGCCAGAACAAACTAAGACAGCATATATAACTATTTCTCTAGGATAGATTCCAAACGTAGAATTTTCAGATTAAAAGGATGCCTTTAAAACAGTGAGTTATTTCCAAATCCCTTCCCTTGAGGGTATTTTCTCCACTCTAGTCAATGGTAGACAGTCTCAGTCTTTAAATTAGTACTAATCTAATCAAAATGGAGGTGAAGAGGTCACTCCAGGTAGAGAGAGCAGCATGAAGAAGGCGCAGATGGACACAGTTGAAATGTGGCACACAGAAACACGATTATTTGGTATTTCCAGAGCAGTGAGTGGGAGGCACAGTAGGGCTGGCATCGTATTCTAGAGGGAAGGTATGCCTCACATGGTGTGCATGACTTTTATACCACAGATGAAATCCCCTGGCAAGGAGCTTAGACTTCATGCAGAGGAGGGTGGAAGCCCTAGAAGATTTAAGGAGGGAAATGCCTGGTCCCTCTGTAGCATGAGGATAGATCTAGAACGAGACATGCCTAGAAAACAGATCAATAAGAAGCCTGCAGTATTGGACTGTGGGGAAGATGGCAAGAACCTCACCAGAGCACCAAGGGCAGGGCAGAGATGGAAAAAAAGACTCAAGAAATACATGAGAAAAAATACGGGAAGGGGGATCAGAAGGACACAGAAACTCACTAGATCTGTGAGATAAGGGAGAAGAAAGAATTTAGGATTGTTGCAGGGGCTGGGGGTGAATGATGGTATAATTAAGATATGCAATATAAGAAGAAGTGGGTGTAGAAAAAATATGGTGAGTTTAGTTCTGGACCTACTGATTTAAAGGTATGCATTCAAAATTCAGATACACACTCGCATCCCAGAGTTAAAGTTGGGGCTACAGATAAACACTGGGGAACCATCAACATATATATGGTATATAGAAAGGAGAAAACTGATAGGCACAGGTGTCTCTTAAAATAATAAAATAAGAGAAAAATGACTGACTTGAGTTTATTATATTCCAAAAGGCAGAAAACTACATGAGAAAATATTTGAGATAAAAAAAGGGAAAAGATTCCTAAGATGGATTTCATTATAATAATATGAGGTGTGATTCTAACTTCAGGATATGATTCTTTTAGAAGTCAGAATAAATCTCTGTATTCATATGTAGAAATAACCTATAAGTAGGAAATTACCTAGATTTTGCCAGTAGGAACCCTTCTTTTAAGTACAGTTTGCCTTTTAAAAAGCAACATAAGAACATTATGAAATATCTGTCAATTGAAGAAAAAATGAGAAAAATCACTCAAAATCCCAACTCCTTAAAGCAACCCTGAGCATTTTATAAAATTTCTTCTAGCCTATTTTTCTGGTGTGTTTCTATTTTAAAGTTATAATTTATCTACATGTTGAATCACAATATTTCATTTTATATTACACCCTTTTCACACTCCTATAAAACCATCATAAATATATATAAAATGGTTAAACATTTTCTATTAACTTGTTTGAAGTGAGTGGTTTTCTATCTGGCTGTATATTAGAATATTTAGGGGAGTTTTGTTTTTTTAATGCAAGTATTGAGGCAACTCCAAACTTATTAAATAAAAATTTCTGGGTGGGGCCCTGGCATCAGAGTTTTCATATATCTCTCCAAAGGATTCTAATATGCAGCCAAGATTAAGAACCACTGATGTCACCACTAAACATTTAAATTATATCCTTTGTTTATAACTGAAATCGCACTGATACAAACATCTTTGCACATAATAGTTTTTTTCTTATATTTAAGAATACTTTAAGATAGAATTGCAGAAATGGCATTATTAATTCAGGAGATATGTAATGACCTTTTGCAAATAATGCCTACTGGAGATGGTTTTCAAATGAAATGTTTTGGTTTATGCTCCCACCAGTGGTATATAAACAGGAAGCATCATCTGGAGTCAGGGTGAAATGCATGGACTGATTAATTTATTAGGTAAACTGAAAAACAATCTCCACTGGATACTTTCCCTTGCATTTCTATGATTATTAGTAAGATCAAATGCTCAGCCACATACCAGTTTATTTCTCAGTTTTATGGGTTGGAGCTACTCTGCTCACATGCTTTGACCACAATGCTCTAAGCTCATTATTTTTTCTTGTTTTAATAATCTGTTTATATAACACCTCTAGCATATTAACTAAAACCATTTCCTCCAGTGTCATTTAATGTTCGTTTTTTTTATATGCAGACACATAAAATTTTATATAGTCAAATGTGTCTATTTTTTCCTTTGTAGTTTAGTTTATAGCTTCTAACTCTGAAAAGTCATTTCCTTGTCAAAAGTGGCTTGAGAGGTTAGATTTGAATTTTGGTAATTTTTTTTCCAATAGTGTGACCTTTCATATTCTGGATCATGTCTGTATCTTCCTTAATATAGACACAACTAGCACATTACATGTTCAATAAACATTTATCATTTTTAATGGCTTTCTCTGGTTCACAAAGAAGAGCAGAATTCCCTTATCCATTACTTCAGTTCTGATTCATCATCCTACCCCTTCTCTTGAAGACTCCGGTACTACTCACTGGAAATTCCTTCATCAGCAGAAATGTCAAAAGAATTCAGCTAAAAGTTTTACTGACTATTTGAAATTTTTTACCTTTAAATGTTTGATAAGGCAAATGTCTAAAAATAACTACTGTTAAGATGGGCATTCATACTGCAGGGCAAACGTCAATTTAATTTCACTTTTTTCTCTCTCCCCTCCTCCTCCTCTTTCTTTGTCCACTTATATTCTCAAGGCAGTTTGTTCAGGGGTAGTCATCTGTTTTTATTAGAAGTGTTACCATATAAAGATATTTAATAAACATAGTTTTCTTCTATAAAACAGTTTTGTGAAATTTAAACATCATAGTTACTTGGGATGGCATGAAATACATCCACAAAATTCAGATAGAATTATAAAGTAAAAACGAACTTTACAGAAGGCCTAATTTCTAAGATCTCTTAGGGAAACAATATGCTTTGAAAAAGTAAGAACAGATACAAAGACCAGCGAATTTCAACATCCTTCCCTTCCCCAAACTTAGTATCCAACACTTAAAAATACATCTAAGAATCCGGCAATAGGCCTAAAAGAAATTTAATACACCTAGGTCTTGTTTCATTTCACCCTCAGGGAACTAGGATTCATGAGAGATGTTGAGAGCAGGGACTGCAGAAATGCCTATGTTTGCTACAAGCCATATTAATATAATGCTCTTCCATATAGAATCAAACAGTGAAACAAAGGTAAGAAGGCTAGGATCAATGCAGCTGTAAAAAGAGAGTAACTAATATGGTTCCAGGCTAATGGTTTTGGAAAGCTATAAAATTATACATACATACACAGTAATAAACTCCAAAAGTGATGTCACTAATACGTTATATACATATTGCCTCTGTTTTACAGAAATAAATGTCTTCCTTAGGAAAAAAGTGCTCACTTTGATGACCCATGGAGAGAAATGTATCTTTAGACAAACTAAGATTTCCTGTACATTATCTTACAACAATATCAGTGTTTCAACCAGACACACAGAGATCTTCCAGACACCTACTCCAATAGCAAAGTGGGAGAACAATATGTAAATATAATAAGGTGGAAAGAAAAAGATTACGTGAGCCAAGGTAATAATTCAAGAAAAAAAATATTTTAAAACTGTAGCCCTATTTAATCAACTAACCAAATGGTAACTGATTAAAACAGTTGCTAAAATTAGAGAGATCTATGTTTATATAACAATTAGAGAAATGTTTTTCTGTCTTCTTTCATTTTTCAATGTTTGAAAAAACCATACCTGGAATATCATGGCTTCTGGCCATTTGGCAAACATCTTATTTAAGTAAGCACAATTCCAATCCACTCATTTGACCTGAATTAATATTCTTGAGGTTTTATATAGCCACTAAAGCTTTCAGGAAATAGTTCCTCGATGCACCTGCCACCTAATTCCATGAAATCAATATTTCACTTAAGCTAAGTCAGGAAATCTTAAGGTGCTGAATTCAATTATGACTGTTACTTCATGAGCTGCGAGTAAATAAAACATAGTACTGAAGCTGAAAATCATTACAGTTAAAGAGCTTTACCTCTATTTGGGTGGGGTGTTTTCTAAGGTACCATTAGCATACTTAATAACAGCATTTCATGTTAGGATAACACTAACAACTTTAATGTATGAGACAGTACCTTTCTATTGCCAAATGCCAGTTTATAAGCACAGAAACAACATTCTCTCTGGCTATGCCTGAAGAGAATCTATTGTGATCATGGGAGACAGCTGCCCATCAATACAAAAAGGAAAGCTGATAATATTGATCCAAACTTCATCCAAAGGTGAAAACAAGTTATTTACTGAAATTCAGTATATTACTATTTAAGTAGAACATAAAAATTCACCACGTTATCAGTCACAAGCACCATGTTATATATGAAAGGCAATGGTAAACTGAGGTTCCACACTGAAAAGTTTTGTAGACACAGACATATTAAAAAAAACAAACTCAAAACTTTTATAAATAGTAAACACCTTGTCTTGGTCTTCAAAGGCTGTCTCTTGTCCAATAACTACTAACTATCTAATAGACGTCCATGCACTAATCTTTATAGTTTCCAAGTATTCACTGTGGGTATCATGACTTCATTTTCAAAACAGTGAATAAACAAAGAGGTAAAATCAGAAATTCTAAACCTGCTCATTCCTTAAATGGTAAACCTCTGACGATCCTAAAGTTGTTCCTTTTGTCACTTGACTTGCTAAACTGAGTTTTAAGAAAACTCTGGAAATTTTCAAAACAAACATTATGCTAGCATAGTCCTATGTCTTTCATTTTTCCTTGGTTTGTTCATGCCTTCGGATAGGCATTCTTTTCCTTCTTTTTTTCACCCCCTTTGGGACATCCTACTTCAAGTCTAACATTTTCCTGTAGCCTACAATTTGACTGTGATGGAAAGACTAAGCTTTGGAACCAGCCAGACCCAGGCTCAAATACCAGTTCTTCCACATATAATTGTGTGATGTTAGCAAGATACCTAACTTCTCTCAGCATCAATTTCCTCATATGTAGAATGAAGAAATAGCACCCAATTCTCAAAGTTACTGTATGGATTAAATGAGCTAAAAAATAGAAACTGCTTGGCTCAGTGCCTGACACTGATCAGTTACTGCATAAATGTTAGTTTCCTGCCCTTTTGCCAAAATGACATTCAACAGACAGTTCTAATGATATTTACAGACACATACATCTGTTTCTTCTTTTCATTTTTTTACCTGTATTCTACTCTTAGATCTAATAAACTTCATGTTCAACACTCAGTAAGCTTTTCATTACCCTAAAGGAAAATAACTAAAATAATATTACATAAATAAATAACAGCCAAGAGGAGGCATCAAATTTCTAAAGAACATGTTCAAAATTTAAAAAAGTCTAGCACATTCTCTATAAAAAAATTAAAATGCCTGAGCAGTTCAAGAAGGAGAGGCAGTATTTATGCTGCAAAACTACTTAACAGTACAACCCAATTTGATTCTTAGTAAAACAGGGTTAGAATAATGAAGTACTCTCAGTGAAGATAAAGCAAAGCATTCTCTGGGAAAAATCAGTCATCACCCTCAAGAATATTTATAAATGTAGTGAGGCTACTTTGCTTAAAAGAGCCCCAAGCAAAAGGGTGAACAAGCAGACTACCACTTTAGCAAGAAAGATCATGGAGATGCAATGTTCGCAGGGAAGAAAGCTCGGATATATACCAGAAAGGAAAATAAAACATTTCTAGCTAACATTGTAATAGGATTTTCACATGTAGATAAATTTGTAGTCAAAATACGGCCACAGTTTACACAAATTGTAATTCAGACAGAGAAATTAGCAAGCACACCAGGGCCTCCCGAATTTTCACTTTCCAACAAATCACACTTTCTCCGTTTCGATTCTAGTCTGCACTGTCACACTGACGAAACAGAAATAACATATGTGAGCGACGTCCATCTGGGAATCACCCTCATGACCTTCTACACAGTCATTCAAATCACACTGCCTGGCCTTCAGGTGTCCAGTAGTCTTCTCAAACCCACTAAACATGGACAGGGGGTTGAGTGACAACTATGGGGTTCCACACAGGAAGACCCTCAATGTTCATTTTCTCCCATCGTCACTAGCTGGTACCTACCCGGAAGGAATGAATGGAACCACTCCAATGCAATCCCAGCCACTCCTGCTAGTTCAAGCATTCGGTTCAGCATCACCTCATGACCAACACGAAAGCAGCTGAGGCTCTAATATAATCATCATGGAAAGTTGTCCCAAATCCTTCATTCGAGGAAGATCCTTCATACACACCAACGCTGTCTCCAAGCCATGCCGGGTTCTGAAACCAGACTGGAAAATATTATATATGTGTATATATAGTAAAACTCCCACAAACCACTCTTCTACTATGTCATATTTATTTACAGCTGCTTAACCCATCCTATATATATACATATATATTGCCTTCTCAAGGTGAAAATATGAACATTCAGGGAAAGATCCTTTCCATAGTAGAAGGTAAACTGAAAGCATATGAAGACCTGGTGCTGCCTGGTAAGGTAGTTGAGGCGGTCCCAAATGGAATATACTTTGTCCTGAAGGGAAGAGAGAAAACACAATATTGGTTTCCAAGGCTAAGCTTCTAAACTTGGTATACAGGATCAAACTATTCCAATATTATATATAAAAAAAAAAAAAAAAAAAAAAGGAAAAGGAAAACCTTGGCTTTTTCAGGAAATGGGAAAGCAACGCCAGATTAACCCCTGAGGCTCTCTTTGGTATTACCAAACATGCCTTCTTCCTCCTGAATCCCACAGTGTGACACCACTTCCATATTCCTAACAACCATCGCCTTGACTGCATTATCAGACTCTCCACTGATCACGGAGCTCCAGACTGACAGCACTTGCTAATCATGCAGACAGGGCAGGAACCTTTGAATGAATAACAACTTCAAGTGGTAAGAATAATACAAAAAATAATCAATGGAACCCCAAGAACTTTTATATGTTAAAAAGCAAGAACAAATGGACTTAAAATATAGCAATTTTCCTTCTCACTTTTTAATGAATAGGCTTTTTAGAAACAAAGTGAGACACTATACAGAGTTTTCAAAGCTTAACCTGAGAAGTCACTACTTTTATCTTCTTGAGACCTTTATTGCAAGATTAAAGGCTATACATTTCCTTTTTGCTTGCTCTTTTCTTCTAAACTAATATAATACTGAAAACTAAAACTTTCAATCCCGGCACAAAATTTTACTAAGTTTCTCTATTTCCAGGATATGTCTAAAATAAAATGAAATGGATTACATCACTGCAGCATTATTTTCTATGTACTTACCCTAAATTCTTATTTGCATCAAGTACGAGGCTATGCATAAGACTGCTTGTTAAATATCATTCCGTTTAAAATTAACGGGATTTTGTTTTCTCGTCTCCACTTCATTTGCTATGCTGGCCAGACTCATCTGATCCTTGTCAGTTACACTGAGTCTGTACTAAAATGAAAAAGCTTGGGCACGTCCACCTGATGCACTGCCTCCTCTACCCACTCAGTAGATACTTTGGTTCCCAAGTCAATCATTCCACTGACGTCAAATATCCAAAACCTTTTAGACAGGTTTGTACCTGGGACTTATACCAAATGCAATACTCATTATGTTTTTCTGGACATTCTCCACCAACTTCACTGCATCTCATACAAAGTGACATGTCTCTCCTAAGGAAAATGCAAAGAATAAATGGAGGCAAAGAACTCAGAAATTATTATACTTGGCTGCTTAGCTCAAAGTTACAGTTCACTTGGTGCTTAGCAATATACAATGCTTTTCTTCCTAAAATTTTAAATCCTCAGGTTTGACATATTGGCAATCTCTCGTATAACCCGAGGGTCTGACCAAGTACAGTAATATAAGTCTTTTAAAACCATCCCTTATACAGAGGTCAGCTACAGATGTTTATAAGTAATATATGTTCAATCAGATAAACATTTGCTGAGATGTCTGCTATGATTTAGGAGCTATACAGCATATACAAACATGAATAAAAAATGTCACTAGCTATCGTGAAATTCAGAGTTTAGTTAAGAGAAACACATATAAACAAAAAGAACTGTGAAAACGATAATTAAATCGTTTTGGAATACAAAACGAGGAATACAAAAGTAGGAACCATATTTACACCTAGGAATTGTGGGGAAGGTTTCCCAGGGGAAATGACAATCGGCATCTTAAATGGTAAATAGGTATTAAGGGTGGTGGTGACAGTATTAACTAATAGATGCTAATGCATTAGCATATATGTAATTTATCAGAATCTTGGAAATCCTACCACTACTCAAAAGTAAATTCTATCTTATAGTTTAACAGATAGCAAAACTATTTCAGTGTACTGAAAACCTCCTAGTATACTATGACCACTCAATAAATATTAAGCAAACCAAAACTGTGAGAACCTTAATGAGAGAAGCACACAAATAATGACATAGATTTTCCATGTAATTAATCATTACCTACATGTTTAAATGCAGACCTCCTCAGAGACAGCAAAGTGACTTTTTTCACTACAGTCTATTCTCCAAAATTTCATTTTGTGTATTTGAAGCTTCATAAGCAAATTTCCAACAAAGTTTGGATTCTGAGACACATTTTTTCCTCACAAAATATAACAATTAGCTCATTAGCAGCAGGTATTGTCAAGATACACGTTAACACATTTATGTTTGGAGGATGAGAAAGCAGAGGGAATACTGCATCAATTTTGTACATTCAAAAAGCTAAAGTGGACCAAGTATGATAGCTAGCTAGAGAAATACACCTGATTGACAAATAAGAGCCTCCAAAAAGCATCTCATTTATTGAAAAGAATTTAATGACTGGTGTATTGTAAATAAGGAAAATTCCTGATCCAAAAGTCCCAACATTACTCATTGGCAGATATCAACTCAGGCTCTGATGCAAATAACCATGGTTTTAAACTTTATCAT
The DNA here is from genome assembly GCF_964194185.1 of Rhinolophus hipposideros. Lineage (NCBI taxonomy): Eukaryota > Metazoa > Chordata > Mammalia > Chiroptera > Rhinolophidae > Rhinolophus > Rhinolophus hipposideros. The sequence continues at coordinate 32,481,534 of NC_138063.1, forward strand.
TGAATCTGAGCCAAGAACACAAACTAACTAGAATCCCTTTTCTTACTTCTCAGGAAATTTTAAGTAAAAAAATTGAGCATTAAATAATATTATACACTTCTTACTGAAACATGAACCTTTTTGGCACCAGTGTACCATAATACTAATGTGAAATATCTCAGAATACATATTTGACTTAACAACCCATTCAATCTTGATTAATGTCCCCAAATTCCTAATAATGCAGCAAACAGTGAAATCTCATAAATCAGATATCTTACAATTGAGAGCACATTTCCAAATTATTTTATCTTCATAACAGCCTTATGATTCAGATAAAGAGTTATAATTTTCTCCATCTTACTGGAAATGTAGGACAACAACAACAACAACAAAAAGACTGAATGACTTATCCAGGATAACACATGTTAGAAGCAGAAGTAGAACTACAACTCAAATTACTATTCACTGAATCAGAAAATATCAAGAATTATCAAGAACCTATTATATGAAGGGTGCCATGGAGAAGAGGATCACTGAGAAATAAATTCTATCATTAAGGAAATTATAGTCCTGTTATAACAAGAGAAAAATTGAGTTTATTAGCTAATAAAACAAAGGAATACATATGTTGTGCTACAATGGAATAGCAAGGATAAAATGATGAGTTAAAGCTAAAGATATACCACTGAGGAGGTGGTATATATTTGAATTGGGATTTGAAGGTAGGAAGTAGAAGAAAAGAAATGGTGAAGGTTATTACAGACTGAGCAGAGTCAGAGAGACTTAAAAATATATGGAATATTTGCATAAAGTCAAGTATATGGGTTTTTTTTCAACTGTCAAAAATGATAATATATATTTAACCTAACTCAAGCCCAAGCATTAGATTTAATTTAAAAATAGACACAGTAGAAGCTGGCAGTTGTTCCCCAATAATTACCTTTCCCTACAGTTAAGACTGTCACGTTTCAGCTGGGAACATGGCTCCTGCAATAGACTATATTCTCCAGCTTCCCATTCAGATAAGTGTAACTATGTATCTGGCCAGTGGGACATGCGGTAAACTGAGGTACTGAAATTTCAGACCATTTCTGTGAAAGGACTGCATGTTCCCCTTTTTCCAGCTGCTGCTTAGAACACGGATTTGGTGGCAAGCCATGTTAGCTCATGGGGATGAGGACAAAATTCTCAGGATGACAGAGCCATGAAAGCAGAAATGACTCTGGCTCCCTAGATACCCTGATGTAACAAAGTTATCTCATCATTCCTGGGAATATCTACCTTTGGACTATGATCTGACACGTAAACTTTCATTTGATTTAACCACTTATGTTGGGACTCCATGATACCTTTACCTAGTGAACATATACACTAGTTTATAGGCTATGCTGTAAAGCAAATACAAATTAAAAGTAATATCTTGGTTCTCAATTCTCAACATCTAAGAAAAATAATCTGAAAATATTTAAATTAATTGTAAATGGTTTAATATAATCAGTAATATAGAACTGTAATAGACTTTCAAATGTACTTTAAATTTTAATCTATATAAACACCCTAGGTAGTGAGAAGGTCAGAGATCAATATTATTATATTGAAAGTGAAGAAAAAGACAACATATCATGAATTCACTACAAAAGTACTTGATAGCTCCATATTGTATTGGGTTTAACCTCATTTAGTTCATAAAATAATCATTACATATATTCCATACTGCATTGCTATACTAAAGATCCATTTATAAAGCATAATCAAATGAGTTATTAATGCCAGAAAAAAAATCAATAAATGAAAACTAGATTTTTGCTATAAGTTTACATTATTTAACAATGTTTTCATTTACCTATTGGACATCTCAGACCCTTCAATTTTATTGTTATTAAATTTGAATACTTAATTGTTATCCATTTATGTTTTATAGAGAACAGAGGAAATTTTAATAAGTAAACATAACTATATTATCACAATATGAATAAAGAAACATATGGTCTACAAGAGTCCAAACAGAAAATTCTGAGAAGAGAACAATGGGTGCTAGATGACATCTGCACCAAACTGTCTGCAGACAAATCTATTCACCCTTGCTTGCTTCATTCATTACATGTTACAAGCATTCCAAAGGATAAATGGAATAAGCATATTTAATAAAATGATCTAAGGTATTGTGCCTTACTGAGTTCACTGGCTCTCTACATCAGCCCACAGGGGCAGGAATGTAAGGTAGCCACAGCCACTTCCCCTGTCCTTCTTTGGGCAAGGTCTTGATGGTAACAAGAAGCCAATGAGGTCAGAATCAAGAATATTAGATCACCATTTGAAGTATAAATTACAGTACAAGCTATTTTGTGCCCCTAATTCCTGCCAACAGTGTTACAAATATGTACTACTGAAGGCAAATAAAATCAGGTAATAGAGGGTGACTGGATCAATGAAAACCTATCACTTCAGGAAAATCAATTGAAAGACATGTCCCTTCTAATAGTACCTTAGAATAGAAGATGTATCTTCTTTTTTCTATATAGTCTGGCCTTCACTTACTACTGCGCTTTTGCACATTCTTCTGAAATTCTGAAATGAGCAGCCTCTTCTAAGTTTGAAGATAGTTCAAATAGTTACTAACTCTATTATGGTGGACAACCCATCTTCTCTAAGCCTTAGTTTATTGATCTGTAAAATAAAAGTTTAAGACTATATGATCCGCTAATCACTAACCAAAACTGAAATGTTATAGTTCTGACTTAAACTTCTTTCACATCTGAGACTGCATCCTATTGCAGTAGAGGCTGCTCTGAATGTCCTCCATTTTGAAGGAAGCTTGCTTTCAAATAAATTCTCAAAAGCATGGCTTAAAATTGGGACAGTGATGACAATGGCAAACGGCTCTGGTGTAAACTATTCCTGACTTAACCAAAGGGTGTGATTCCTCAGCTAGTAGAAATTATTCAGCCCTCTACTCTCTTATCACAAGAAATGCTTCTAATAAAAACGGTGAATTGCTTCGGTAACCAGGTGATTGAAAATTGGGTAAGGGAAAGGACTGGATTTAAAATGTAGATCATTATCTTCTCCTCGAAATTACATAGACAGGATTTCACAACTCCTTATCTTTTATGAAAAAAAGGTAAGAATGGATCATTTATCTAACATAGAAACTAATTTATAAAATATTGAAAATTAAACGTTATAAGTGGCTGACTCAAAAGGATGATGTCTAAAAAAAAGTAAATGAAGTAAATTTAAATTTTAAAAATCAGGTTAACGTTCCCGATATTAAGGATGGATAAAAGATGTGAGAAATAAAAACTATCCTAGTACACCTGAAACTAATATAAAATAATATTGAATGTCAACTATAATCGAAAAAAAATAGTTACAGGGATGTAAAGTACAGCATAGTGATTATAGTCAATAATACTGTAATGACTATGTACCGTGTCAGATGGGTAATAGACTGATTGGGGTTACCACTTTGTGAGATACATAAATGTCTCATCACTATGCTGTTTTGTACACCTGAAACTAATATAATATTGCATGTCAATGTTTTAGCACTAGATTCCAAAGTGATCTTTGCTAATCTTAACACTGAAGAATTTAAGATTTGAGTAACTTGTTTTAAATCTTCATGAGTGTCAGTTTTCTATATATAGCAACCAGCGTGTCACCTTCAATAACACAATTTAAGTAACAAACTGAATAATAATCATCGTACAAATTGTTGTATTTCATGCAGACATGCCAGAGAACAAATTCATGAATTCATGGTAGCTGCAGTGGCCTGAAGGAGAATGCAGTCTTCCTGGAAATTTTACACCTGTCTTTTGTAAAAAAGAAAGAAAAAGAAAAAGAAATAGTGGTGTTTTTATACCTGCTAGTGGAAATACAATAGATGGATGTGATGAAGAAGGATGGATAAGTGGTCATGACAAAGATTACCAACATCGGTAAAGTACATCTGATTATTCTCTGCTTAAGAAAATGCCCTAAAAAATGCATTAATGCTGCTTCTAAAGCTATATTAACTTATTCATCTGGGCCCCCTTTCCTTTCCATTGATTTATTTATTTCTTTAAAAAAGAACAATGTTAAAAAAAAAGAACAATGTTAATAGTTTAGCTTTCCCTACCCTCACCTAAACATGATTGTCAGTCCCAGCTATTTTCAGAACTACCACCCTCTATAATTGCCCTTCAGATTCTGTACTTGCTGTTAGCAACTATGCTTTGTCCCATCCCAGTTAGCGAGTTGCCCAGAAACAAATTCTAATTTATAAATCCAGTATCAACAACAAAATGGTGAGAGTCTTATGAAGTTCTTGGTTCTTCCATTACCCAAGATATGTTTCACACCCTCACAGCATTATCTTCTAAAAAAAACCACACACAGTAAGAAGTTACAATTTTACAATTCAAATACATGTTGCTGCTATCCACCAGGCCAGATCGTCCTCTTCATGTGGGACAATCATAACAGTTCAAGTTCATTTAAGGCTTTGCACCCTCCAAATCTGAATGGGTTATGGAAATGCTTTGTTCACGCTTCAACCCTATTTACAATTAGGCTATAAACTGAAAAAGCCTCTTAACATCATTACCTATAGGTTAGACTTTAAGTCCCCAACAATTAGCCAGAAAAGCTGCTAAAGGGGATGGGAGAGGCAGAATTTAATATAATCATATAACCAATACTTTCTTAAATTAAAATTTTATTAGGCTCAGGCTACAAGTATTGAAAAAGGTTAAGTGCAATTGGTTCTGAATCAGACATAAAATCCCAGATTTGTCACTTGCGAGCTGGATGAACTGTCTCAAGCTATTTACCCTCACCTGCCTCAGTTTCCCAATCTGTAAAACGGGAAGTACAATATCATCAGCCCACCTCAAAGTTTCTTAATAGATATTTCATGTAAAATCCATAGCGTTAGCTTAATATAAGTTAATGATCAAAAAATATTAATTATTCTTTTAATCACTAGCCCTACTCATTAATTTGTTTGACATACTACATGGTCAAACTATGTCAAATAAATGGGCACAAAGATGTGCATTCCTTACCTTAATGAGCTTATATTTGTGATGAAAAGACAACACTTCGTGACATGTTGGGACATCATATATTTTGTTAAGAATCAAGAGAGAATTTAGACATTCCTAAATTTAAAAATTAAAAAAAAATAAAAATAAGAAAACACTATGCACTGGACTGAAAACATGCTTCAGAGAAGGTTAAAAGATCTAATGAAATTACACAGTGAAAAATGGTCTGGAACCACGCTGTTAAATCCTCAAAAACAGGCACTACATCTTATTCATCTAGGAATTCAGCAACTTCTATAGTCTCAAGGACATATTGTGCTTAATAAATGTCACTGGAATGAATACATGCCTTAAAGCTTCCACAACCCCCCACCAACCTTCACCTCAGGATCTTACACAGTGAGCACACAGTAGGCACTTAGTAAGTGCAGTATTTGTTTCATTAATTTCTTGTTAAAATACCTACATCTCCACAACTTTGTTTTCATGAATGCCCTTTAATTTGACTACTAAGCACCTGGCAAAGCTCTGTACCTACAACACACCTGAGCACCATGAACCTGGCCAGAACGTGACTACCAACAGAATGCAGAGAGAACACAGGGAGAACACAAGGCTTGTGCAGCACCCAGAACAGGCCTTAACTTAAAATAAATAAATAAATAAATAAAAAATAAACAAACAAACAAACAAATAAATAAAGCTAAGAAAAATCACCGAAATTTCAGGCTAACTCTCAGTCAATAATTATCAATTTGATTTTGTATAAGCATGTCAGGAGCTGTAGGATAAATAGTCCTTAATTGCTCTGAAAGAACTCACACTTATTCTTAGAAATTATGCACTGTAGCTTTAGGAAACCTGGCTTTACAAAATGTCACAATTTTTATTCCTCTAAAAACAAATCAACTAAAAAAGAAATCCTCATGTCAGCATATCAACAGTTTTGCATTTGAATTATGCCGTCAAGTTCAAAACAATGAAGGAAAACTAAAATCATTTAGGCATGTGGCAATTAAGAGCACAAGCAATGAAATGAAGATATAAAACCACTTAGACAAAAATTAAATAAAATCCCAATGATTTTCACCTGCATAGGTCCTTAGAAAGACTCATACAATGTAATTTTATATCCATTTCTGCTTCTATTTCTGCACTGAAATATTTATAGAGTGCTCAGTATTTCTGGAGTAAATTATACCTACATCTTGATAAAGCTGAAATCACCTAAATTACCTTTTTGTTCAATTATTTGGAAGAATGGCGAAAGCTTGACAAAATAAAAAGGCATATTAAGAAGTGGTCATTTCATAGCTATAATTGTATACCTTAGGGAATATTGATGCCTTGAGGGTTATATGCAGTCACCACAGCTATTTTTACCAAAGGCTTCAAATAAAATTCAAATCAATTTATACTATGTGAATACACACACTATATTTAAACACAAAACTTAACCCAAGTATTCTATTGGCTTATATGTTAGAAATAACATATGAAAACACATATTAAAAGTATGTAAAAAATCGAAGCACAACATAGTATTAAGCATATTGTTATAAATACATTCTGAGATGAATCAGATACTCAAAATTCTAAAATATTCTTATGGTAAGGCATGAATTGTAGACACGTAAAGTTCCAAATTCTGAATTGCTGTTATGAACTGAATTTTTGTGTCCCCCTCAAATTGATCTGTTGAAGCTCTAGCCCCTTGTGTAGCTCTATGTGGAAACAGGGCCTCTAAGGAAGTGATTAAAGTTGTATGAGGTCATAGGAGGAAACCTTGATCTCCCAGGAATAGTGTGCCTACAGGAAGAGACTCCAAAGACTCCACTCTTTCTGCACGCACACACCCAGAAGAGGCCAGGGGAGGACATAGCGAGAAGGTGGCAGTCTACAAGCCAGGAAAAGAGGCCTCACCAGAAACCTACCCTACTTCTTTATACGATGAGACATCTTAGCCTCCAAAACTGAGAAAATAAATTTCTGTTGTTTAAGCCATCCAGCATAAGGTATTTTGTTATCGCATCCTGAGCAGACTAAGCCAATCAATATAAATATGACCTCACTCTGAGAACCAGGGAGAGTCCTGTTCCAAATGTATTGTATTGGTGTGAGTGCTCTGAAAAATGCTTCCTTCCCATTCAGCAATACTATGGTGTAGGCTTCTCATGGAACAATGCGATAACTACCAGAAGTGCATGCGAGTGTTTGTGAGTACACACACCCCCACATACACACGTGACACAATTCATGAGTGCCTCGTGGAGCTCTACTTCTACTTTCCAAATCATGAAAAGATAATGAGAAAAATTTCACAGTGAAAGGCAAGTAAGTCAACTGTGGCTGCAATATCAGATGCTTAACTATAAAGGCTCTAAAGTGGCCCAAGTCCAGATGAAGCAGGGGTGTGCTGAGGAGCTGGAACCCGACCTCCGAGGGTCATGTTTCACATAATTATTTTTCAACTCAGGAAATGCTTTCACAGGAATATATAATCTTATCATCCCCCTGAAGAATTGTTGCCATCTCTTGCTCCTATAAAAAAGTAACTTTAAGTAAAAATACTTTAATTTATGACAGAATACAAAGTTATTTTTAAACAACTAGTGATATCCATGTATAAATCATGAATTCTTATTTATCAGTTTTATATCAGTTAATTTAAAACTAATTAATGATGTACAAAAAAAGCATTCAATACCAACAAACAACATTTTAAATGACATACTTTGGGAGGAACCAAATGTATATAAAAATGAGCAGATTGGAAATTCAAAATCTCATCTAACTAAGTCATAATGTATGCTGTCATTATTCATATCATGAAAACTACATTATCAGCATGTCATGCATTTATTTAGATAGCAAGTGATTAGGAAAAAAGTATCATACCTGGTTTGATCTAATTATCACCATACATACAACTGAGGATATCTTTCAATTCATAGTTTACTAGCTGCAATATATCCTCTGGAACATTATGGGTTATAAGATAAGAAATGCTACGATAAGTGACAGTGTTTGAGGAAACAAATTGGATTTAAAATGGGGGAGACTGTATTTAAGGAGACCAGATAAGAAGAGAGTGTGTTAATCTGGTTAAGAAATTGTAAGTGTAAAGAATGAATGGCAGAGTGGGGATACAAAGAAAGAAAGATGTAATTAGGAAGTAGCCACAGACACTAGCCAAGAACCAACTCGCCATGAGGGTAGAGGAGAAGACAGGAATGACTCTAATTTAGATTTCAGTTTGAGAAATGACAAGTAAAGTTTATATCAACTGAGAGAGAGATGACTTATTCTAAAAGCTTGCTTACACACACTCAAGAACACACCTAAACACATAAAATTTATGCAGATTGTCCTATATTTCTGTTTAATAACATCATTGTCTCACTCAGCCCTCCCTAAGCAGCTGACTGTGCACACCATTTACACAATGAAAGGATTAGATGTTAGCAAATGGCAGGGATGACACTGTGAGTTAACACTGTAATTCTAAAATGTCCCAACACAAACAAACTCGACTACAATTTCAGTTTGAAAGGATGGATGCCAACATGGAGTCTGGAGATAAGAATTGATTTTTGCAGTAGAAATTATTTGTGTTTCTTTCTTATCTCTAGACAAAACATTTCAGCAGCGAGAAAGAATCATCTCCTATAGCACTAATTAGAAACGTAAATCTCACCAAGAGCAATGCCAAGAAATTTTATTGTTTGTCACTATACATGGTAATAGAATTTTCTGACATTTTATTCCCCTAGAAAAATGCAACATCTTTAATAAACCACTGCACAAAGTGGAGATCCTAATTTCAGCATATCATAACAGAGATTACAAAATGGAAAACATGCGAAACCTTAAGACAAGTAGCTAAAAACAAATTTATTCTCAGAATTATCAACGGGAATAAAAAATTTTCATTGATGCCAGAATAATTAAAAATCTTGGGTTGTCAACTGCATGTTCTACATTACAAAATCTAAAATATGTCCATATTATGAGTAACACTAAACACAACAGAGATTGTTTATAAACCTTTTCAATTATCCCTACTGTGATATGTAATTATAGGCTGCTGCTCTTTAAATGGCCGACAAAATCTAACATAGATTTTTTTTTAAGGCATCTGTAATATTGTGAAAACATACCTCATAAATATAACCATGCTCCAATCCAAATGAGGTTTTTTAAATTGCTTTGTGTATTTTTTGCCTTAATTTTATGACTGCCTCACCTCCATTAAAAATTGATTCCTATTATCAACTAATATGAAAATCATATCACAGTTCATGCTAAATGAATGGCAGGTATCTTGTAATGATAATGCCCAGCACATAAGAAATTATGCCTCACTGATGAACGGCTGTTTTGTTCCAGTTAGTAAGTGCTACAAGCCTCTCTCCTTGACCTTCCAACCTGGATGTGTCACTATAAATGAGTCCACATTTCTTTGGAGGCATCAATTTAACAATTACAAGAGTGGAGAAAAACATATTCTCAGGCATCAGAAATCCCTCAGTCGTCTTTGTAAAGGAATTATCACTTCTGGATAAACAAAACAAAAATAGAAAAGGAGAATTAGGGCAACCCCAAAAGTCAGCCAAACATGGTAACCGGAGTTACTCCTCTTTTTCTACAAATATTTTTAATTACTGCAGACAAGACCATATTCTACAGTAGCACTCTAACTCCCTGAGGAAGTGGGAATGTTTAGCCAAGAGTCCAAGCAGGCATATCACATATCTATCCACAAAAGCAGCACACTGAAATATGCACATTTTTATCCCCTCTGTACAGACAACATGGCTATTTGACCGATTTTAAGACTCTGATCATCTGAAAAGTATTCCAAACTGCTATGTCTTATCAACTGTTGACAACTCATAAATGCAAAGTAACAAAGCCTGAAAAGAGTCACTCAGAATCAGCAAACCAAGTATATAGCTGGACCAGAGTATAACTGTATTGATAAAATCTTGTACGCTGTTATACAGGAGGGAATTAAAACTTACCAAAATATATTTTTATCAACAAACAAACAAACAAAAAACAATTCTAAGACACCATGGCGTGATATATTTATTTATTTTTCAATAAAAACCATTTGTCCTTCTGACAATTTATGATATTCGTATACCTTTTTTAACACCATGTGGAAAATACTTATTTCAGCCAGGCATTTCCAAATAGAATCTAATGATATACTACACATTTCATCAATAATATGAAGAAGATACACAGAACACGATACAGAAAAGTTGTCCTCTATTTATCACATCTTCCTGAAAAGTGTGTAATTTAAAGTGTCACTTGAAAAGAGGAAAAGATAGCATAAAGTGTCAAGAATTTCATTTCAGTCAAATAAATTAACAATATCACATGTACTGAACACATTCAAGTATTCACATCAGCTTTGCCAAAACTACTGGTGTATTGTTTTTTATTATTATTATAAGTTACAAGTTTGAACCAGCAGCACTTACAGTGTTTGATAACAAGCAACAGTATAATAATCTTACTCGTTCACGGATAATCTGCTGCAGACTATCAGGATGCATATATTTAATGGAATTCCCATAAAACTGTTAGATTCCTTTTGATTAAAACAAAGTATTGAACAGGAGAAAAAACACAACACATAGTGTGAAAAAGAAGCTTCTAACTCTAAATGCAAGCCAAAGTCGTCACTAAGTGCCAGCAAATTAACATCTCGAGACAGAAGATTATTTACTCAACAAATAATTATTGCGTATCTGCTGAGTGCCAGGAGTAGTAGGTATCCTGCCCTTGAAGAGCTCCCAGACCGGCGGGAAGGACAAAATTACAGTACAGTGAGGCTGTAGGTACTGTACCTGGCACACAGAATAAAGGACACCCAGGGTACCTGAAATGAGTGGTGTTACTTTAGAGCCAGATTCGGAATGATGATGAATTCAAAACCCAGTCACGTCTTTTCTAGAATGCTAGGTATAGTGGTAGATCGTTTTGGGGAGGACTGTTTACGTGACCTCTCATCCATAGATGAGACCACCAGAAGGTTGTGGCCACATTAGTTACCTTCACAATCACTCTCCTGCATTTTAACTAGGCATATCACAAACCTGCATTTCTTGAAAAACACATCATTAATAAATATCTAGAAACAAAAAAGCTGTATGACCTTATTATGATGGAATTTCTAAATGTAACTGTCCTTAAGAAAAATAGTTATACTTCATTTACTCAGCTACCTTAAATATTTGGAAAACATTTAAGAACTTGGAAGGTAGCAAAATAGTAGACCAAGGAAGCAAAATATATGTCAGAATCTGCTCCCTAAAGCACACATAACATGTAGGAAAGCCCAAAACTCACTCAAAATCTACATACTTTTATTTTAGAGATGACTGGAATAAGCAAACTAGAATTAGGAAACAAGGGAAGAGTGGTCACAGACACACCAGCCATAAGAAACAGGTCCCCACTGACAGGAGGGAGGAGATTTAAAGAAACTTAGAAATGAGAACATAAAATGCATGGTCTGAGGCTCTTCAATGCACAGCTGATTTTACGGAACAGAACTTGAATAGAATTATGGTTCCTTTCTTTGCTTGTTCAACTTGTGAATTCCTTACAGCGACTATTGCTCTTTACTGTTTAAAGAAACTGTTTTTTGCTTTTGTTTTTGTTTTGTTAACATAACTATGCATGCTGAAAACCCTTTACGGTACCATTCTGGGAAGACCAGCATTTTGAAAGTATGAAATAATGTTGTTCCAATAAGTGTAATCAAAATGCTGCTCAGAGCCATGGTACAGGGATTTTACATCTCTAGGTCCTTAACAACTGACAGCGGCATGGTGACTCCTATAGAGAGGAATATCACAATGACCAAATTTCATGTGTCTGCTTATAGGATATGCTTTTATGTCTGCATTGGCAGATTCCTCTGGCACAGAGCCCACATTCGACAGGAATTGATATTCTTAAGATTTTTGCCCCCTTTTCTTTGGGCTGTAGTGCAAACATATTCAGTTCTCTCTAAATGGCATAAATATTTTCAGGGTTTCTGACAGGCAGCAAAGAGAAAATGAATTTCCAGGTGTTCCCATTTTGTTCTCTAACTCCTCACACTGACATCTAGCTTAGCAGAACAGGGTATCCTTTGCCAGAGTTGTGAGGCTCTGTCAGCAACTTCCCTCCCCGCCGCTGCCCCCACTTCCTGGGAGAACAATTAATGCAAACACAGTGTAGCTACAGGCTCTTTACTGCAGAACAGGCTGAAAAAGCCTTTCAAACAAAGATGAAAATTTCAGCCTAGTTGTCTTATGCCTCATTAAATTATGACGTTCATGGATCGAACTTCCAAAAGATGCATTTTAAACAGGGAGAGGCTGATATTACACATACTTTAGAGTCAGAGGAGTTGTAGGTACTACTGAGTTTTTAGGAAAAGTTGGCCTTAGGAGGATATTCATTTCTCTCATCAGTAACATCTCAATAGCAGTCAAAACATCCAAAACGTAGCTCAGCAGACTGAATTTTCACCAAATTGCAACCACTGCATGCTCAGTCACTTGCAGGTAGACAACTTCATACAAAGAAATTCACTATGTAACACGGATGATTACATACACATATATGTCAACTCTGTGGTTATTTTATTCTCTAATGAACTTTTCTTTCCCTCCTGGAGTAATATCTTTATGGCACTAAACTGTTGGCTAAAAGCCAAAACCACAAAATTAATAAAAATAAAGGACGGTAACAGATAAACAAAATGTGGTTTATCCATACAGTGGAATATTATTTGGCAACAAAAAGGATTCATGCCACAATATTGATGTAAAACATTATGCTAAGAAGCTCGTCCCCAAAAGCTACATATCATATAATTCCATTTATGTGAAATGTCCAGAACACGCAAATCCATAGACACAAAAAGTAGATTAGTGGTTGCCAGGGGTTGGGAGGAGAAGGAATGGGGAATGACTGCTAATGGGTATTGGGGTTTTATTTCAGGGTGATGGATATGCTCTAAAGTTAGAAAGTCTTGATAACTGCACAACTTTGTGAATATACTAAAAACCACTGAACTGTACATTTAAAAGGGTGAATTTTACACTGTATAAATCATATCTCAATAAAACTGTTTTTTTCTTAAAGGCTCGATAGCTAATTAATGACATTCCAAGTAGAGAAGGTCTAAATAGAAGAGGGCTAAATTTTCAACCATATTCACTGGCACTTTGAATATTATCAGAGTGAGTTCATCTTTATATCCTGGGTCCCATCTAGGAAGCCTGTAAAAGTATTTCTCTTTCACTACTCACTTTCAAAAACACAATCTCCTCTTACAAGGAGGAGAAAGAGGAGTGACTCCCATGAGTGGCTAATTCACATAATGCTGTTCTTTGTTAACAATGTATGTTCTATACCAGTCCATCTAATGTAATTTATTAAGGCAACAAGCCGTTCCAAGGAAATCCTGGGTCATCCAAATATTTGGCAGTCACAAAATAATTTGTAGATAGTTACTTAATTCACAATCAACTATAAATCAAAATCAAATACATCTATTGCTTTGCAATTAGTGGCAATTATTAATCAATGAAAACAGGAAATGTTATAAATACTGACCTTGTTTCTTTTAACCCTTCTTTCTGAATGACTTCCAATATCTGCTTTGCTGTCATTGGTGAGTTGGGATGTTTTTCTAGTGCCTGAAAAATAAAAAAAAACATGAGGTTCACAGATTATTGCACAGAAGCATACAAGATGACAATGTGTGTGAATCATGCAATGTTTCCTAAAAATTTAAAGGGCAAGGAGCTGTTACATCAAAATAAGGTTCCCATCACACCGCTCTGGTGTCCAAAGTAAGAATGTAATGTAATTTCTTTTCTGAAGATTTATGGCAATTTCTGCAACATTTAGGGGCCATTCTTCAAAAAATGTCACAAGGGTGTATACACCAAAAAAAAAAAAAAAAGAAATGTGAAACCTAAAAAGACCAAGTTATTAAATACATATAATCTCCTTTATTAAAATTGCTAGTATTTTATTATTAAAGATATGCTTTCAGGCTGTTAAAATGTTTCCTAAATTTCTAGGGCCTTGGAAACATGGAGCCTGAATACTACCAATAGCAGAGAACAAAGTACTGGTCAGAAATAACCTCACTGGATTCATATTTTGATCAACCCCATTTATATTACAAAAAAAAAAAATGAGAAAGAAAAAGAAATCTTTCATGGCCAAAATTGGAAGCAGCATACAGAAACCCAAGTAACTCATGACAGTGTGTTTTCCAGTTCAGCTCAGTTTCCTTTCTTTTGCCTTTTCCAATTAATTTCAAGTAAACATCTTTCTCTTCCCATGCAGCCCATCTCAGTTTAATAAACTGGATCCCATTTTCTTTCTCTCCCCTTCTGTCCTACTTATTTTTGCGTGGAAGGGAGTTCTTTTAAACAAAGTATGGGGAATCCATGGGCCCTAGTTATTTCCACAGGTACGAGACCATCAGCCCTGGAAATCAAGTTCCTTTATTTATCCAGGGAATTGTCTACATGCATTGAAAGCTGTAAGCAGCAGTGTCCACACTGCTCACCAACAGAGACTAGAGGGACCACCTCTGGGTACAAGAGAAGCGTCTACACACATCTTCACAATGACTTCCTCCAAGGGCAGACAACACCTACTTAAAGATGCTGTACAGGAACTTCTGTACGAGGCATGGCCCCATGCAACTGAAAGATTCTAGAGCTCTACTTTGTGATTATTTACTAGAAGGATCACAACTATTAAGAATTAAAAGGGTACGCTAAAAACGAAAAATTGAGAAGTCTTCCAAATCTGTTTAAAATAGCTCTGTGATCTCTTCTACTATCCGTGGACAAATTTCAACTAGGTTGCTAGCAAAAGTTCTATTCAAAGTCTTCCAATGAGTTACATACAGGCAGCCCCACCTCACAGTTAGGGCCACTTTTCTGCTGTCCCTTTTCTAGTTCCCAGGAAATTTCCCGTTTTTCCCAGTCTGGATCAGTCCCTCAGTCATAATTGGTAGGTTCTTTAAAGAATATAGAAATTCTAGCAACTTTAGAAAGAGGGTATGGTGACAAGTATGTTATTGGGAGAGAAGGAAAATTGTCCTCACAGAGGATACTGGAGAGCTGAACTGAAAACTGGGAAAGGGGAGAAAAGAAACATAGGCAAAGCTGTATAGGGAAGAGGACTGAAGTGTAAAAATACTGATTTAAAAAAAAAAAAGGCAAGAAGGAAACTGCACAATAGAGCTGAAAAGGGGAAAGATTAGATCACAAAGAAGGGAAGGAAAGAAATAGACATGAAAACAAAAAATGCTGACAGAATTTTCAAAACAAGAACTGTAAGTACAGCAGTGCATACTAATGAATTACTAAAAGGAGAGGCTGTGCTCACATGGACTGTATACAGGGTGGGCATCACCCCCAAATGATGAGTGATGCTGGGGACACTGATGGTCTCTCATAAAAGATATGGGCAGAAGGTCAGTAGACACAGACATACATAAGTAAGCAAGCAAGGAAGAGGGGAACTGGCAGGGAGAGGCACAGGATGGCAGAAAGAAGGGGATAGAGGAGAAAGGAGAGAAAGGAGGAAAATTGAGCTGAACTGGGAATGTCCAAAAGGCAAACTGATTAAACCCAGAAAGAGCCGAAGAGGAAACTCCAGTGTACTGGGCAATGTTTTAACAGAAATTTGGGTGCACTCAAAAGTGGGGTTACTCACTGTGGAGGATTCCCTGTTTCTCTTCCTGAGTACAGGCCCCTCAGCACACCTGGGCAGCTCCTCCCAGCAATTGAGAGAATTTGGATAGCCCTGTCCCCTTCTCTATGACATCACATCCTACTCTACAAAGGAAGTAAAAGTGCCAAGAATTACATCATGAAGTGGATGAGAGGCAGGAAGGAAATGATGAAGCCACACAGAACACCAGAAGCACCCCTTAGTTCCTGCAAGACAGAGAAAGGAGACAGAGAAGGAGAGGGTCCTGGGTGCCATCAAGCTTCACTGAACTAGCTGTGTGAACATTACTAGAACAAAAGATAGAGAGAAATTACCTTCACAAAACAAAACATTGATACCATCCAAATAATGTGACACGTGGCAGAGACATGAATCAGACACACAGGCAGCCATACTCAAACGCTACAGTGGGAAGAAGCCACAGTCAGAGTGAAATGGCATCCTAAGCTACCAGGCCCAAACGTTAGCTCAAGGAACTGCCCACTGCCCCAACCATCCTAGGCGATGAGGTGTTCCAATTGCATATATCCTGCAAAATTATACTTTCTGGATTATCCTGCATGACATTTTCAAATACAACTAGTATTTGGATATGTTTTCATGGTTATGCAAAACTTATTTTGAATTTAGTATGTTCCTCCAATTGTTTTCCATCTTGTAACTACCTCTTTAAAAACTGGGGTCGACTGTGGATGCCTAATCATGGCACTGTACACCAGAAGCTAAACATTAATGAATGCCAACTATAATTTTATATATATAATGTGATGGCTCAGTGCGAGGTCGGAGGGATAGTGGATGGGGGGAGGGGGGTTCACAGTGTGAGGGACATAAATGATGAACGTCTAAGTGTTACCTTGTCTTGTACACCTGAAACTAATAAATTAAAATAAAACTTTAAAAATTAAAAAAAAAAATCTGGGGTCAAGGATGTACTAGAGCAGGGAAGGGAGTAGGACTAGCCACAATTTTTAAGACCATTTATTTATTATGATAAGATTTTTCCAGAAATAGGTTCAATAAATATTTCAGATAATTAAAACAGGTTCATACAGGCTTGGGCAACACTGATATAATTGTGACAAAACAGGAAATCCAATTTTAAAGTATGCCATGGATAATTATTTAAAATAATCTTCCTTTCTGATAGCAAAAATTAGAAAAATGCAAACTCACACCCATATTATAGAAAAGAAAATGCGCCCACAAGCCTACAACCAAGAATATTAACTACTGCTAATATTTGCGATTTCCTTCTAGTTTTTTTTACACATGCATATTATTTTTAATATAATTATATACAGTACGTGTACATACTATTTATTAACGTCTTACTTTTCTCAGTGTAATTTGATTTTCAAAATGGGCATCATCACACTTCACTGAGTATAGGCATTTACATTGTTTGAAAAATTCAATTAATAAAATTTCCAAAGACTGTACTGAATGTAACATTCTAGGAGTATTATTTAGTCAAAGAATGTGAGTTCTGTCATGTCTCTTGACACACTGCCAATTGTTTCCAGAAAGAGTTTAACAATTTATATTCTCAGAACTGAATCTGAATCTGAATCTTCACCACAACTTTACCAGTATTATCTTTTTGATAATATTTGCCAACTCAGTTGGTCAAATAAGACGTAATTCATTGTTGTTTTTATTATGCTTCTGTAAATACTAAAGAGGATAGAGATATTTTTCCAAATGAGTATCATATGGCTAGAATATGACAGGAGATATTCTGTTTTTCTTGCTAATGTATAAAAAGGTCTTTATAAAATAAGAATGATATTGTTTTGCATATTAATAATACATATTTAGTCCTTTTGTTGCTTACTTGTTGGATATTTTGGGGTGATATGCAAAGTTTTCTATTTTCATAGTAACAACTCCATCAGATTTTTCCATTGTGACTTCTACTGCTTTTATGTTTAGAAATTTAAAAAAAAAACAAAAACGAAATTCCTTTTATCTAGAGAGCATGCAAATACTTACAAATAGTTCTTTCAAGTATCTATATGTTTTTATTTTTAAATTCATCTGGGATTTACCTTTTTGTACCAAGGCGTAGCACTAACTGAAGCCCCCATTTCCTATTAAGATTCCCCAACATAATCTGTTTAGTAAGCCAGTCATGGTTAATGAGGCATCCTCCACGACGTTATAGTATTAGGGCAATGAAAACTCTTTTGGATGGAAAACCAACATATAAGTGTGGGAACTCAATATATAAAATGCACAAAAGCAGACCTATTTTTGTTGCGGTGGAGATGAAAGAGCTCAGAGCCCCCCATACTTATTCCCTCTAATGGCTAAAGGAACTTCCGGGAATTTTCAGGGTCTCTGAAATAAACCGCACACCACTGTCCTGTCCATGGGCTGATCCAGAGGTCCTGCTGTGTTCTCCTGGCCTTTCAATCAATTGTTGTGCAAGCACCACACTGTTTTAAATTGTTGTTATATTACAATACATTTCACTATCTGGAGAGGACACTGCTCTCATTATTCCTTCTTAAATTTTTAATTATTCACTTCCTTCTATTTCCAGATGAAATTTAGATTAGAATTAAATGAGACACCTGATTAAATTTTAAAGAAATTTACACACATTGTTCCATGTATTTAAGTTTTATTTTATAAACTGTAATAAGCTTTTTACGTGTTTTATATTTTCAGTTGCAACCACGAAGACACTTTTTCATATAATATTCTCACATTTTATTGCTAATACATATGAAAGTCACTGAATTGTGATAATTATTATTTATATGAATAGCAAATTGAATTCTTAATACTTCCAATAGTATAGAAGTACAGAATCATATTTTCTACAAATAATGTGAATTGTGTCTCCTTTTCAATAGCTCTATGTTTTCTCTTTCCTACATAATTTACTTTGGATAAAAACTGATCTTTTCTAGTTCCTGTCAAAAACTTTTTGCCAACAATTGAGCTGCTTTATAATTTATTTCCTCAAAAACAGGCCCCTAAAACCATCGAGTTTCCCTAAGAATATCTGTAGCTAGAATTAATAGAACTCGCACTGCCAAGACTGTAATTGGAAACCACTGGCCAGATATCACTGTCTCTATACAAATCAGTCTGTCACAGTATTCAATCTTTATATAAAATGTCCTTTCTTTCTTTGTAAAACAAATTGTACTCCTGTGTTAGAGATATATTGGTGATTCCACTTCACTCTCACTCTCTAAGAGTTGTATCTTATGCTTCCGCCTCATACACTAAAGTCCTTTCAATTCTCAAACACTTTATTTCTCCTGCACTGCTACTCCCCAATAGGTACAAATTCACCACTGCTCTCCAAAAAGGAGGATTTCAATGACTTAGGGATATAGATACATGCAATCAACGACCTTCCTCGCAATGGATCCTTTTATATTTTTCAGAGACTGTGAATAGATGTGTAAAACTGGTAAATACACCACTGGATTTCATCTTCTTTACTTATGTGACTATATCAGACCGTATCTCAAAGACATCTAGAGTCATGCAATTTTGACACAACACGGACTCATCCCAGAAACCTCCTCCCCCAGACTTCTATATGGCCCAGTAGAAGTGGGGCGGGGGAGAACCTGCAAAAAGGGATAGTAATAATAGTTAAGAAGAGAAGAGAGACGGTTTGCCAAATCATCAAGGGCACAGGCCAAGCTAAGAAAGCATTTTTCTGTTTTAGGTTCAAACATTTTAACCTAATAAATACTTCAAATTTTTAAAGGCTTACTCAAGATTTCCTTGGTGTCTCTCAAACACAAAAGTCATTTCAAGTATCCCTAAGATATTAATAAATACATTAGACCAGTGTTCATCTAATGGTTAAAAATCTTGGGTTTTCAAAAATGTGAACCAGATCACTTAATTTTAAAAGGCAGATAATTTCAAAAGTTGACAAAGATTTGGAGAAATGCTGGAAAAGAAGCATGAATTGGTGCAATCTGGAAAAAAGTTAGGGCTCATTAATGAAAATTAAAGAGAAGCACACTATTAGCAAACTATTCAACAGAGACCAGGGACCATATGAAACAAGAAACAGAGCTGGAAATACTTGAGGCAGCATCATTTGTGATGGCCAAAACCTACAAAAACCCAGATGTCCACCAACATCAGACCAGAAAAAAATATATATATATATATTGGTTTTGGGGGCCCTAAATAAAATATTTGGAGCTTATTTGATTGCAAAATGAAAAGATTTCCACAACTTAAAATTACCTCAATGATATATGTTTAGATTTGTGGAATCCGAAATGAGTATCAAACACCTGGCTCTCTCCCTTTTTCTAACAACCTTGCATCTTCCTTTATCCGTACTGGCAGTTCATTAAAATGTTTAGCTGTTTAAGGTCTCATATCTTTGGTAAATGATTTGGGGATTATAAAATAAGCCATTATACAGTTCTCTATAATTACAGAGTGCTTTCCCACAATATATATTATTTCATTTGCTCTCCTACAACATATTTTACTTTATTTTGCCTTTACAGCAACTCAGTGAGATGCATAGAAAAGGCAGAATTAACTTTTCTCTGAGATGCACAAAGTTGAAGTAATTGGTCCAAAATCACAAAATTATTCAGTAGAAGGACGAGACTTGTACTCATATATATAATGATATTGATGATGACAATGTTTAAATATAATAAGAGCAGTTAATACTTATTAGACAGCTCCTCTATGCTAAGTCTCTAGGGGCTGTGCATATATTACAATAGATTCCAGTTCATATATTGAGAAACCTCAAAGGTCCATGTCATTTTGATGAAACATGAATTTGGATCCCTGGTAGTAATCAGAAGAGGAAATAAATCACATAAAAAGTGACGGCACCTTGCCTAAAGCTCAATTAGGTTGTTTTCTACTCCTAACATATGTGATTATTAGTTAAGAGTCTAAAGATGATACTTATAAGTGTTCTATTCTACTTGCATGCATTTCATGGGGAAATCATATGTCGTAGCAGTATTTCTGAACGTGTGACTTAAAGGACACAGAAATTTTGTTATATATAATAGCCTTGAAAATTGGGTCTACTTCACCCAGAAGAAAGCTGCCTCCGAGAAGATAAAGTGCCCATGAGGCCTGGCAACTAGCAAATGAATCTAGCCCATCTGACACTGAAGTTTGCTCCTTTTACTAAGTTAAATTGTTTCTCGTCATAATTACAGGGGTTTTACGGAAACTGAAGACGTATAGTCAAGATATTATACCCAGTATCTCCTTCATAATCCCCATTTCAGTAATCTTACACATAAGAACAATCAAATATTTTCTTGAACTCTCAGATAACGGTTTAAACAGCAGCTTTCCCTTGGTAGCAGCTGTCAAAACTGTCATTAATTAGTATTCGCTGTTTAATGATATTCTTCCTGCTCCATGGCAAGCCTCATGAGACCAAGGACCTTCATCCTCCTTCCTATCTGTATCTCCTGATTGCAGCACTACTACGTAAGTAGGCTTCAGTAAAGACCAAGGTAATTTTGAGAGATATTTCGAGTCATTGTATATTAGGAATTTTTATAGAATAATAAAGAAGGGTATGAGCTTTGGAGTCAGGTGGACCAGGAAACCCTTACTCACTAGCTATCTGATCTTAGATGTTTAACCTCTCTGACTCTCATTTCTTCATTTCCTCCTTTACAAAAATGTTTTGAGGACTAAATGACATAATGAATGTAAAACACTTATTATTCCAATGACAAACGACTGTACAGAAATATATGTTAATAAACATTAGCTAATACTATTAGCTGGGGGGAGGCCCTGTTGAGCACAGAATAGAAACGTAAATCTTTTCAACACAAAGAAAAGAGCTATAAAAAAGAAAAAAGATGGGCATTAGATGTGGTATCTTTTTGAGATTTCCTGCATCAACTGTACCAGAGTTTCTACAATACAGGTTGGCCCCATACTGCCATCCCTCATCACTATCCAACTTACTTATTTCACTGCAGATTTATAGATAACCCTGCACTACACGTGCCCACTTTCATCATCCAACAGTTTTCCTTTCTGTGCCTAACAAGTGGGATTAACAATATGGTACTCTTTTAGATCCTGCTCTCTTATCTAGGAAGACTAGCACACTACACATTATCCTCTTTTACTTGGGTTATAAATCAAGTACAAATATAATATACCAACAGTAACAACTCACTTCCAACAATACATACTTAAAGACAAACTTTCACTTTCAAGCAACTGTGATATATCGTATCACAGACTATCCATCAGAAGTAAATTCTGTCTTATAGCAAAATTATTGTAATTGCCCAGGTTCATATAACCTGAGTGAGCATAGCTGAGGGTAGAAAAATGGCTTTCTGGGCCTAGAACAGTTCAGAGATCAATTATTACCTGAATTTGAAGACAATATTGAGAACTGAATTCAAATTTCCTGTGAGATTTTGGCAACTTCTCTCTACATCAGTAAGTTTCTAATTTTTTGAAACACTTGACATTCCTTTCTTAAAACAGAAAGAAAACAGAAGTGAGAGACACCTAGGATTTCTACACTGTTCAAAAAGGCTACAAAGTTAGTAATTATTAAAATGGTAATACATGTGAACCGTTTTTTTAAAAAAGTAAAACATCTCTTTAATGAAAAACAAATCCTTCTACCGCAGAAATATGCAGCCAGTTGATTCAGTATCTATTAATTGTTGAAAAGTTTTTTCTGTGCATCAAGTGAAAAAAATCTGCTTTCCTATAATTTCTACCATGTAGTCTTAGTTTTTGCCTTTGAATGTGACAATTATTTAATATTAAATTCCAAGCACTTTCCTAAGATGTAAGCTTATAGTATGGTAATTATGTTATGTGAATTTACAAAATAGGTCCAATAATTTATTCACATAACATATTGTTACCTGTTGTAAACACTATTAAGGGCCCAGTCTCCCTTTATTTCCAGGCTAGATCCTCAATTTCTTCCATCTATTCTCACATACGATAGCCTGTCAACACTACCTCTTGAATCACCCTTCCTTGAATACTCCCCAGTTTGCCAATGTCACTGCTAAAACACAACATGTATTTAAGAATTATACTAATTGAAATAAACTAGCTAAATACCACTGATAAACCTTCTACATGTAATTTGATCAAACCATAATACAGTATAGTGAAACGATTACTTTCCTTTCGCTAATTACTATAATTGCATTAATGCAACTTAATATGACACTTGCTTTTTTTTAAAAGCAGTCCTCACACTGTCAATCAACTAAAACCTCCAGATCTTTCAACATGTGCTTCTAAAATCACAAGCATAATTTAGTGATGTATTCTCCAAACTTGCTAGACATGAATGTATCCTTGTTTCACGCACTAGTGTTTGTCTCAGTACGTTTTTTGCACCCTCTGAAATCTTACCCCAAATATCTGATTATCGAAGGTAATAGCTATACTTCGTGGCATCCACACATTTGAAAAATACTTAGTTAAACTTCATCTTTTTAGGTTCAGGTTATTTGTTCAAGCTTATAAAGTTCTTTTGGAATCATTATTCTTTGGTCCAACTGTTCAGTTTCCCTTTTTATTTTCTGATACCCACACATTTGACAAGCATGACTTTGATGTATTCCTCCAAGTTATTCATGGCAGAGCTGAACTAGGCAATGAGAAACAGAGCAGCAAGCTCTTGTAGCTGCCTCTGGGATCTCGTTTCAGACTGATATTGATTAGCCAATCAATACACTTTGTCTATAGATGTTCAATCTGCTACAAATTCATTTCATTCTACTATGACCAAGTTTGTAATTTGTCCATCACTTTTCAAAAAGGTCCATAATAGACTATGTCAAATGACTGCCTGAAATCAGCTCCAACAGGAACATCCCCCTGATGTCTCAGTCTAATAATCCTATCAAAAGTAAATTAATTTAGTTTGACATGAATTAACTTAGAGAATCCATAATGCCTTCCAGGGATCACTACTTCCATTTATAAGTGCTCACACTCATCTATTTAATAATATACTCTAGAATTTTACTGAGAGTTGAGATAAAGCTCAATCGTCTGTAATTTCAAAAACGCTCTTTTCCTTCTTTTTGTAATAACAATAGCAAATACTCACACAGCAGGTATTCTGCATGAAACGTTGCTCTTACATGCACATAATCTCACTTAATGAAGTATTTCAAAAGTGAGAGATCACACCTGATGATAAAGTTGCTGTAACTCTAATGTAGAACATTGTACTAATTTCATGGCAGCGAAAGTGTAGAAGCAAACATTCATCAGTTAACGCCCATTAGCTGAACAAAAGAAACATCAGTTTGTCAGAGTAGATAAAGGTTTTTCTAGGAGGTTGGTGCAAAAGTAACTGCAGTTTAAGAGGTTAAAAATAATTGCGAAAACCACAATTACTTTTGCACCAACCTAATATTTCTAAACTAAAAGAAAATGAAGCAGCTTAATGGGCACTTTTGTCCACATATGGGAGACTAAACAAACACCTGTCTGTACAGAAGTCTATGATCAAAGCCAGAATTCTCCTCCGATAACATTCTAAAGCAGCAATCAGCTGAAACCACAGATTTCCATATCCTGGGAATCCTTACAAGGGGCTCCTATTAATAACAGCAGGTACTACTTATATAATGCTAGAAAGCATTTTGTAATAGGAATAAGCAAGCCACCCTTGTAAGAACTTGACTTATGTTAACATATTTAATTCTCACAATCACCTATCTAGGTAGGTATTATTTTTTTGTAGATGAGAGAACTGAGACACAGATATGTTAATTTATTTATACCAGGATATTTCCAAGTAATAAGCAGAGCTGGGATTAAAACCCATACCGTTGGCCTCCAAGTGTTTTCCCATCACAATATACTACCTTATATAGCAAAGAGGGCAAACTTACTTGGAGAGTAATTTAGGAGTACCTTTACAATGTGAAAGGTAGGCAGTCCCATTTGTTGAACCTAATCCATCTTTAAGTATTTTTCTCATAGAAATCCACAGTCCATCTTGCACGTTCAGTGAAGTTATTATTTGAAAAAAGAAAAAAAAAACATATAGTCTGAGACAAAGATGGTGAAACAAATGAAGGAAAACACACCATAAAATAGTGCACAGCCATTACAGAAAAAACAAACTATACACTAACATAGAAGTATGTCCATGAGAAAGTGATGAGTAAACATAAGCAAGCTGAAGAACAATATTTATAGAGGAAGTATATATTCAAGTGCATATGGTATACATATACAGACACCCACAACCCCCCCACACACAGACAGTCACACCATACGAAAATATTCAGACAGTGAAAATTGTTACCCTGGAGAGTGGTAGAAAAGCAAAAGTTGAAAGAGGAAATTTCATACTTTAAAAAATGTTTTTGTATTTAGAAGCACAAATTACTTTCACAATCTTTAACTTATAAATTAATACAAATTTCCATATTACATAATTTATGTAATGTATGCATTTATTATATAAATTATGTAATTTAATTTCATAACTAGTAAAAAAATCAGTTCTGAAACCAAATAAAAATGAATACTCATACAACAAAAGAAACAGTTATAGACCTTATATTGTAAGGCACAGTGCAGAAAATAAAAGATAGGTGTAGAGAATTTTTTCCAAAGCAAATATTACTCATCAATTCAATCTGAGTCAAGCAAATTTTTCAGTGTTATTCTCACAGACTAGTCTAAAATGACACCGCATCCAGATGTAGCTGCCAGAAGGAATTAGTTGCAATATATATCTTGAGATAATTGTAGAAAATTACTTTGTTATATGGAATTATTTAATTCTAACCACTTAAATGTTGAAGGACAAAGATGTTGATGCTTGCTTTGTCACAGTTAATAGCAACCCTTTTCTCCTGAATATGGTTAAACAACAGCATCACCTCCTCAATAATTCATTGATTTAACAAATATTTACCAAGCACACATATGTACCAACATGAAATACAATAAAACATGTTATCACCATCTCTGGAGACACTTATCGTCTGGTTTACTAAAGTTGGGGAGGGGAGGATGGCAAACATCTAATTTACTCGGAAATACATTTAAAACAAAAGGAAGGAGACTAGGCCATATGCCTTCTTTCATACTCTTTCAAAACGCCAGTTTAGTCTACATAGAAATGACCGACGCATATCTTATTTCTAGGGGTGGTAGTATAATTCAGATTCTATGTAGCAGTGAAGATCATGATGGTATTTTTTTTCTTTTGGGTCACTGCTTTATTTCCAGTACTTGGCACGTGGTAGGCACTTAATAAAAACTTACCTAATGAATGAAAACACGATGAACAAATGACCAAGAAGGATTGATGTACTGAATTTATTGTGCAGTACATCAATCTCTATGCCTCATTCTCAACTTCTGAAAAATGCTGTTTCCTACTTTGATTTGAATGGGAGCTGTCATATTCCTCTGGAGACCACAGAGTTACCTACTAATGATGGGGTGCTCAGATGGCAGGGGTTGGGGACACGACAAAGGCCAGTCAATAATCTTCCCCAGGATACATTAGCCTAAAACTCAAGAAAACAAATTTCAGTTGCTTTCTGGTAATAAGCCCATGTGATGAGAACCTGAGACTTGCTGGAAGCCATGTTCCCAGCCATGTGAAAGAAACCAGGCTCCGAAAGTAAGGCTTCTGTACTGAGAGAAACAGGGATAAGAGCATCCCGGACACAGGCATTCCTTCTTTCCAGGTGTTACTAAGAACCTTTATTGTCCTATACTGGTTGATGTTCATACAAGTTTTCCAATCAATTCCCCTTTTCACTAATTTGCTTAAAATTGGGTTTTAGTCTCTGTTCATGGCTAAATGTTCACGACCAACATGTTTGTTATACTAATTAAGCCTTTAGTTGGTTCCTTTCACAGGATAGACAAAATATATGATGTTGCTAAGTCTGATGTTAAATTTGATTCTTTTAGAAGATGAATAGAAGAGTAGCTATTGGTAAAATTTATTTCTTCATCATTGGCAAATCTAATTCTTAATGAAATAAAACTTGGGAAGGCAGTGGCAGCCCTTTGTCAAGTACACGCTTTGACCCATCCAGAGACAATAGTTCAAAAATTAAACGACTGCATAAAATAAGGAACTCACCAGACAAAGCTATAAATAATTCTAGCAGTAAGAGGTCATTACCTAAAATGCAAGTGTGATGAGCAAAGAATTTCTCAATCCCAGGCTTCAGGAAAAAAGGCTAACATTTTAAAAATATGAAGCACGTATCCCAGCATTTTAGCAATATGACCTGGAAGTCTTCTATTGGTCAAAAAGCTTACGTGATACGTGTATCCCTGTTCTTAACTGGAGTCATGCATAAAAACCTACCATAACTGTTTATACTAAAAAACACGTCAAAGATCTCCCACCAGGTTTATTATACTCAAGTAATTAAGATATTATTAAAGTAGCTGCATCAAGATTTATGCTAAGTACATTCTTGGGACCATTTTATATTCTTCTTGATGTACTACTCAATATCAGCCAAGTTCTACAACTTTCTCCATTCTACCCCCTTTTGTCTCCTGTTTCGTAAAGCACAGGCTAGAGGAACGAAGGCCATATTTATCAGGGCACAAAGCAAACAGCACTGGTTTCAATCAGCCAATATTTGTTGATCTGAAATATGGGCTGGGTCTCTTTAAGGAGGCAGTGGAGCATGAAAACTTACCTTTGCCAACAAAAGATTCTTTATGAAATCAGATAGTCCCTATTGCTTTCTAACCTTCCTCAGTCCTGATTTTACCAGTGGAATTCTACGTACAAGCGGGCTGGGAGCTCATTATACTATACTGCTACGTTTAGATGCCAGAATGAAGAAAAATGATGAGGTCTGATGTGATCAAAGTGTCTATCCCTTTGAAAGAAATACAAATAAGAGTTACCTATTAACCAACTCTAAATTAACACTTACGTAAAGTCTTACTTAGATTTTTCCCAGAGGTTGCCGTTCAGCATTATTAAATTATGCCTGAAGATAAATTAGGCCAGATGTTTTTCTCTTAGATTCACTCAACTATAGTCAGCAGGCACTAGTCCCACAAGGAATCAAACCCTCCCCATGAAAGCTACATGTAGGAAAAGCTGTGAGATTTCTGTTAGCTACCTTGACATTCTGATTTTAAGAGATACCTACACCTGCCATCAGGTATAAAGAACATATAGGAGAACAAACGTTGGGATATTCTGTAAGTATCCTGGTGCAAAGGGGATATAAATGTAAAATATATCATCTCCATATTGGGAATTAAAAAGGGATGATGAAAATCTGTTTTGTGGCCCTAGCAATTCAAGGGTGGCCTTACCTATAATAATTATAATTAAGTACTCATACTCTCGTATAAAGGCCAAACATCTTTTAAGGAATTCACTGTGAAATCAATGTCTCCTGCAGATAAATTATGCCATAATGAAAAATATCATTTGACATGGAAGGGATTATGCATTAACAACTCCATCCTCGTTTGAGCAAAAGATTGGTAGAAAATTTTAGGAAATCTGGTTTTGAGTTTTTGCTTTAGTGCATGGAACAGATACAGTTGCATACTGGTGAACTGAAGGGGTAGACAAACGTTGTTCATCTGGTTTAAGATGCATCTGGTCAACACATTCCTTGTGGTATGAAAATCTGCAGGCTTTAAAGACAGTTTCCTTCGTTTTTCCCCTTTTCTTACATGAAGGGGTAGGGCTCAATGGGGAGTCTGTCAGCTGTCAGAAGTCTCTGTATGCCATATCTAGAGAAGAGTGGAAACTGGTGGGAAATAGCCTGAGGGAGACTGAGGTTTCAATGGAAGGAAATGTAGACAGGAATCCTGGAGACAGACTGGGAAATATAATCCCTTATTGGGGGTGCTCCTCTCAATCAGCACTCCACTAGGCAAAAGAGAGAGAGAGAGAGACAGAGAGAGGGAGAGAGAGACAGAGAGACAGAGAGAGACAGAGAGAGAGACAGAGAGAGAGAGACAGAGAGAGACAGAGAAAAGCAAGTGTTATTACAGTGTCTGCTTTCCTCTTCTCAATGGTGTGTGGAAATCTGGCCATACCTTTTTCAATGAAACACAATTTGTCTGGACTTGGGAACTTGAACTCATTTAAACTATCCAGGTGACCTTTTTCTATCTCTTTAACTATCTGGGAATTCAATTCCCTGTTAACAATAATTGTTCTGCTCTTTCTGGTTACAAAACTTTCCTCCTCAGTAGACAGAAGGGAGGAAAAGCAATTATTTTATAAGGCAAAAATATAAACAGAATTATCTTGAGAATAAAAAAGAATTTTCCTTATAATGAAAATTCTCTATTGTTTGCTGGTTTAAAAATACCAAAGCATAAATACTGGAGAGGATGATTTTACAAGGCAATTTAATGTAATGAAGAAGGAAAAAAGGGGTTGACCTTGTTTGCCTTACTTCTTAAAAGTGTAATTATGCATTTAGTATCTCATAAACAAAGGTAAAAGGTGGCCGGAAATAAAAACACCTGTTTTGCTATAAGGACTGTATCTGTCAGGATAGGCAGGGATACAAAGCAGTAAAAACTAACCCCAAATCTTTTTAGTAGATTAAAAACACTTATTTCTCACTCACATCTGTATGTCCAACCAAGAACCAGGCTGACTGAAATTCCATCTTGTCACCAGCTTCTGTGATCAACACAGCCGGGAAAGAAATAAGAGGAAACAAACACTGGCTAGAGAGAAC
Organism: Rhinolophus hipposideros; assembly: GCF_964194185.1. Taxonomy (NCBI): domain Eukaryota; kingdom Metazoa; phylum Chordata; class Mammalia; order Chiroptera; family Rhinolophidae; genus Rhinolophus; species Rhinolophus hipposideros. The sequence goes on from NC_138063.1 coordinate 32,511,046, forward strand.
AAGACAACTCACATTATGATGTCTAACTTCAAGGGGGCAAAGAAATGTACCCCTACCACATGACTGTAAGGAAGGAAAATGAAAGAGTTGTGTACCAACCTATTGACTATAATGAAATATCCAGTCAACCATTCATTAAAGACATACAAAAAAGTAGTAACTTAGAACACAATCCTTTTTTCTCTGTAAATGCTATCCAACAAAATTAAAGCTATATACACAAACACAGAGAAAAAATTATTACAAAACACTAAGTTTTATTAAAGTTCTACTCTGTGTTTCTCCGTCATTCATTCTTCTGAATGACACCTTTAATGTGCTTGAAGTTGCTTCTTTCCTTAAAGCTGCCTACTACTATCACCTACCACCAACTTGATTAAGAAATAAAATTTCATGGAAAGATGGAGTGGGAGAGGATCTCATCCTCTACTTCATCTTTTAACAAATGAAAAATTGTTTAACTTACATGAATCTTGCATTTCCTACCATGAAGCCGAACTCAGTAGTGAATTTTGACCAAAAAAAAAAAAAAAAAAAAGAAAAAAGCAGAGTCATTAGAAGATTAAAAGGAAATGCAATATCTGTATTTGCTCATTGATTTTTTCTCCTGCTGATAGTCCATCTATTCCTATTTATTTTACTGGAACTCTGTTTGTGAAGATAACATTAGCCAAAAAGTGAAGACAGATATATGAAAATTGGAGAAAAGATTGGAACAGAGATAACGCTTTTGTTTATTTTTAATAGTGTCTCTATTTCTTTTATTTTCTCATTAAAAATCCTAGTGGGTTACATGTGTTTTTTTCTTCATACACAAGAGCATCTCTGACTAGAGCAAACCATTGATAACATCAAATCTCAGTATCATCCACCTTCATCCAAACTGAAGAGGTATGGGTAAATTTCCACAAATCTAGGGAAAAAAAAGGGGTGGATAAGGAGAAGAAAATACTTCTAAAGCACTATCTTTGTTTCATGCCAGCTTTAGGAGAAGAGAAATTCCACTAGATGAGTAAACAAGAAGTGACAAAAATAAGATTGTGATGCCTGTAGAATTCTACATGAAATAAAGAGTCATTACTTATGCTGATCTTATCTCAATATTCAAAGAAATGAGTGAGGATTTACACTGTAGAGAAGATAAGTTTGCTCCATTTGCTAAATTAACATTTTCTAAGGGTCATGATTAATCTGTGAAGAAAACTTGGCATTTTTACAGTGACTAAAAATTTCATGAGCATAAAGAAAGAACCTGGAAGCTTCTTTCAGAATTATATATTTTGTGAATTCAGATCCTGAATTGTGTTAAACAATATTATAAATATTACCGTGTTTCCCCGAAAACAATACCTAGCTGGATAATCAGCTCTAAAGCGTCTTTTGTAGTAAAAAATTAATATAAGACCGGGTATAATATATTAAAATAAGACTGGGTCTTATATTGTGTTATATAAGACGCAGTCTTATATTACAGCAAAATAAGACCTGGACTTATATGAATTTTTGCTCCAAAAGACGCATTAGACATGATTGTCTGGCTAGGTCTTATTTTGGGGGAAACACGGTATATAGAGATTATTTATATATAACTCTAAAGGAACTGGTCTATGAGGGAAAATAGAACAGAAACCATCCATTGAAATGTCTAGCCTCTAAATCAGGAAAGTTTCAGAGGAAACAGAAAATTTGCAATGGCTGCTTTGGCTTTAACATTTTTTAAAGGTAAAATGAGTATCATAAAAAATAACACCAGAAAGAATGAATGAGAATGAGAAAGCATGTACAATAATAGTCTTAAGGTCAAGAGCTCTACAGCTGGGCAGACATGGATTTCAATCGTTCCACTTACTAGCTCAGCAAGTAAATTTACCCTGTCTGTAGTAAAGGCAATGGCATTTATAATTTGTTTTCCCAGCATATTTTCCATCTTTCCTTTATTGGTGCTTTTGTGTAAATTTCCTCTGCTCCATGTAATCGTTGTGTAGCAATCTATCATGTCACCTGATCCTGGCCATTGTTGTTAGTGAGAGAGGGTGTGTATCAGCCAAGTAGCACAAAGTGAAGACTTCCCTGGGATTGGCATTAATAATACTACTAATATTAATAATGAATGGGGGGGGCAAGAGGAGCAGGTGGAGTGGGGAGGAGGAGAGAGATGATAGGTAGGCAGGTAGGTAGGTAGGTAGATAGCTATTCATTCTCTTGTTTGCTGGTGTGCTAATCTATGCATGTCTGGGTGCCTGTGACCACCTGACTTTGCCCAAGACTTAGATGGAACGCTGCCTGCAGTATGAAGCCAAGAACAAAAACAAAGGGTGGAGAGAAAGCAAATACCTGGATGACATCATTTAAATCTCTATATCCACTTACAACTGATGTCTATTCTTGGGTTTCTCAGTGATGTGAGCCTTTTAGTTTAAACTAGCTTTAGTTAAATTTACTTCAGTTGTAACTGAGAGAAACTCAATTAACAGACATTCTAAATTTCTTAACTGAAAAAAATGTGGGTAATATTACAATGTCTGTCCTATGTTTGCTCTTAGGATTAAACAATATAATGCATATAATAAGGTAGTGCAGTATCAGGCATATGAGTACTCAATAAGTATTAGCTCTTAACCATTATTATTAATAAGTGTTACTTTATGATAACTGATATAGTAAGACTATCCCATCATTATATCAGAATCCTACACACTCAAAAAGAGGCTATATACACCAAGCATATAAACATTTGATTTACATTTACAAAGGAGGTTGTTTACTTGGTGAATATTTCCAATCTGTGTTGGAATCAATTTATTAGATAATTAATTCTTCTCTTGGTTTGGAAGTGATTGTAAGTCTTTAATAGATCATTATTATACCTTATTAAAATCAAACATAGAAAAAGATTACTTTTAGGTTATTAAATTTCTACTATACTACACAACTTTAAATTTACAAAGAATTATCTCTTGGGCCCTAAGTGGTTTATATTTTCACACTGATTTTCCAAAGGTCAAAGTCCCTATCTTATTTCATTCACATGGCACCTAACATAATGGCAGAAACTGAATATTTTCGAGTGCCATTAAGCATGATGACTATCAAATTATTATCCCAAAGAAATAAAAGGTGTTAGTGGGTTGAAAGTAGACACAGACTTTCAAAATCCATCAGTCGTCCAATTAATTCTTAGGAAATGTGATCCCTTCTCTAGATTGTACAGTGATAATTCAGCAATGACACAGAAATAAATTAAGAAGACGTAAGTTTTATAGTTCCGCAGCTCTGTTGAAAACTCTTAAAAACTTAGCTATAACAGCTCCTCTGAAAAAAATTTTCTTTGACTTGTTCACTTTATTCAACTATAATTAGCACAAACTTAACATGAGGGAGTGCATTAGGCACTCAGGAAATGATTATAAATAAGAAAGCAAACAACTAATAATAATGTACTGTCACAACTACGAAGTGCTTTGGGAACACATAAAAGTTTCTCAAAGGACGTTGAAATCTGGAGAAAGTATAAGAATATACCAGATAATATGAAGGGGAAAAGTGGGGATGGAGGACTTTACAAAGAGAAGAAACAACAAGTACAAAGTCAAGGCAAAATGTGGAATAGTATGATAAATACAAAAATCTAACAGTACATTTATATGACTGCCATTTAGAATGCTAATGGCAAGAGAATCAAGCATTGAAATTGGAGAAGTATGCAAAAGACAAACCTAAAGAATTCTGAAACAAGGGACTGCACTCTGAGAATAATGAGAAGCTATTAAAAGGCTTTTGAAAAAGAGGTATTTTGTATATTCCCCATTAGCAACTCCAGATTCATTCTCTACTTCTCCATCCAACTCTGTGACCCAGTAAGCTGACGTCTATGAATTTCCTCAATGAAGATCCCCTGTGCTCTGGCTTCTGGATGGGCTCAGCCAACAGGAGGCACCCACTGGGGATCAGAGAATGGAAGGAGAGAGGGGTCAGAGTACTAACGTCCATATTTCCCCCCGGCTGTGGCTATATTTTACTACCTATGGTCACAGTTCCTGTCAGGCACTCTTTCTACAATCACAGCCTGCAACACTGCAGTAAACTACTCCCTGCTCTTCTTGGCCCTTCAAGTCTAAGGCTAATAACAGCTTCCTGCTGATGATATTCCTGATTTTCCTCACCATCCTTTGTTCTTTTCTTTTCCTGTGCCCTGACTTTCTTTAATCACCCTGTTAAGATAATGCTGTTTGTTTCCCACAGGAACCAATTCAGACTCAAGGTGGAGGGTACCACGGACCAGTTTTACCTTTAGTCAGAACTCAAGGGTAGGTACCATAAGTCAGTTTTACCTTTGAAGAAGCTGTTATGGATGCAACAAGGAGAATGATTCCAAGTGGAAGCAAGTCTAGAGTCAGTGAAATCAGTTACAAGGTTGTTGTAGCAACTTAATGAGAAGATCGAAACTATCAACACTATCGTTAAGTGGCATCTTCTAATGTCAGACTCTGTACTAAGTACATTGTACACATTATCTTAATTATTCCAGCCACTCTGTAATGTTATTATTCCCTTTTAATAGACAATGGAGCTACAATGGAGAGATGTTAAATAATTTGCCCAAGGTCAAACATAGTAAATGGCAGAATTGAGGCTCAAGAATAAATCTGGTTGACTTTAAGGCCTGCCATGAATCTATAGTTTCCCATATAGTGACAGTATCAAGGTAAATTACAGTGGAGTGGATATAAGTATAGGATGTAAAGAAAGGAATTTTGAGATTTGAAGAAAAGGATATAAAACTGGCAGAGCTCAATGCTTATGAAATAAAAGGCAAAACATACCAAAAGGCATTTATGACGACAAGAAGGTTTTCAGCTTGAAAAACTATGAAGATGGTGGTGGCTTTCACTGAAAAATGACAGAAAGGGGGAGAAGATATGCTGGGAGCAGGAGGTGCGGAAGAGAGGAAACATTTAGTTTTAATCTTGTTGACTTTATTGTTGCTATGAACATGAAAATGTTTCCACCATAGCACTGAAAAGGCCATATACCTTTTTTCATTAGCCCCTAGCAGCTAAAGTATAGATATGGGAACTAGAGGCTGACAACTAGTGCATCTGCCTGTGAATTTGAATCTTGAACTTGAGATGCAAAGACATAGCAGATTATGATACATTCATGTGATACATTGACAGCAGTGGCAGTATCCCAGCTCAGCATTAAGTCACGGCTGCGACTATTAGTGCTGACAACGGTACCCAGTGCAATATCCGAACTAGACTAGTTTTGTAGCATGACTTTGTCCGTGTGTTTTTGCTGCCCAGTCTCTACTGATTCCTGCCTGTTTTCCCAGCTTGTTTTTTTGAATTCTTCTTGATGTTTATATGAACTACTTTGTGGCCTCTGAAAAATTCCTTTTCTACTTAAGTTAGCAAGAATTGTTTTTGGTTGCATGTATCCCATAATTCTGACTGATAAAGCCAACACATTCATTGCTGTATCCTGCTCTGTATTAGTGGAGTCCATTCTGAGTTGTTCATAAATCATTTCCAACCTATAAGCCTGATAGGCTAAATCTGCTAAATGCTTACGGAACACCTAGAAGACTTCAAAGAATTCACAGCTTGGTGGGGGATACAATGCAGTAAGTAAGTTCTGTATCACAACATGATTAAAATTCTAAAGCATAAAAAAGTTAACAAGTATACTCCAAAAAGAAAAATAAATAAATAAAGTACGAGTATACTCTAGCAACCATGTGGGATACAAACAAATCCACCTAGAAATGTTTAAGACAGAGTAGTAAAACTGCAGAACTTCAAGGATAAAGATAAGATGTAACAATTTTCAGATACAAAAAGTATATCCCCTCTAAAATAAAACTCACCACAAACAAGGTATCACAACTGTTGATGCAATAACATAATGAAGACGTATTTCCAAAGCTTTAAGGGTAAAAAACTATCAACCAAGACTTTTATAACTAGCTAAATTATCACTCAAAGGTAGGGGATACATGGAATCACTTAGTTTTTCCCACCGAGTTTCTCCACTTTTTTTTTTTTTTTAAAGAAGGATGTGCTAAGGTTTATGAAGAGATCGTTTGAATCATTATCCACATATTTTGGAGATAATGTTTCCTAAAGGCTGCTATTGACTACTTTCATACACCCAATCTTTACTGTATTAAATTTATGAGGATAGGAATAATTTAGGGAGAGGGTTTGGATAACAGGGAGAAGATGTAGTCATTCACTCACTCTCTTCTTTTTTAATTCTTATAACTTCATATGAGTCTATAATTAACTTAAAAAAGGTTTAATAAAATAGATTTTTAAAGGCGTGGGTAAAACAAAAACATTTTAGATATACAAAGATTTTATGAAGCCAGCCAGAGACCCTCATAAAAAAAAAAAAAGAAAAAAGAAAAAAAACGCTATTAAAGGAGGCAATTTAAAAGGGGGATTATGACACAAGAAACAAAGTTGAACACAGAAGTTGATAAAATATGTTAATAAATTTAATTATCTACTGTTAAAAACAACTATTTTTTATTTAAAAATATAAAATAAATCTAAGGCTATAGCAACTGCTACAAGGTGGGAAGGCTGGTGTGATTTATACCAAATTCTGCATATTGTTAGGGAAAACAATCTATATGCCTTAAAAAAAATATTGCCAATACTGAAAACAGCTTCCTGTGACCTGTTGAACTTTAACTCAAAGATAATCACAAAAGTTTTCAGGGAGAAGAATGATTCAGTAAGATCAGATCTGTTCTAGAAAGATAATTATAGCTTTCGTAAGCAAGACATGGAAAAGAGATGAGAAAAAAATATTAGTTGGAAGGTCAGAACTATGTAAAATATAGTGAATGAAAACAAAAGAAGCTAATGTGAGGTATATTTAGAAGACATAATTTACCACTCTCCACAGATAACATGTGTTTAGGTATACATAGATAAGTCTCTCCCAAACAGGAATGCTGTCACATTCCTCTTTCTGTGTCAAATGCAAAACACATTTGTGGGAGGTGTCCAATAGATGTTTAGCTGAACTGGATAAGTTTCATTTGACATATCCATAGTACATAGAAAAAAACAATAGGAATGTTAATATACGTTGGAAATTTAGGGGAAAAAATGAAGGCTGGAGTCCTCATCATGAGAGAATTACCACTGGGTGGTTAAAACTACTAAAGGAGGGTCCAAGGGACACTAAAACAAAAAGGATGGGGGCAGGCAGAATTCTGAGATATATCAACACCAACAGGGATACCAAGAGGAGAAGGAACCCTCAAGCAAGCAGGAATGGGTAAGAAGAATGATGACAAAAGAACAAGAATATCAAAGAAGTTTGATTCAAAATATTTTAACTGAATTTCTGGGATTGATTTCAAAGAGACAAGAAATTAAACTAAACAGAAATAATTCAGGAAAGATAATTTCTAATTGCAAGATTCTGAAGAATTATAATGCATATTTTAAAGGAAGGGGGTTTTCTTATAAATACTTTTTTAAAATAAGAGATTATCTGTGTATGTGCATGGCAGAGAGGAGGAGAGGTTGAAGGGTCAGAGAGTCCTGATGGTCTAGATATCAACTTAATTCAGCAACCACATCAACAAGGTCTCTGATACATGTATAAATTATATATGCAGTCATTTATTTCACATTAAAAGAAACTAAGAAAAATGAAAAACAGCCTCACTATATCATGTCTTCTCTATGACTGAGCTGGTAAACAAACCCAGAAATCTGATCTCAATTTCCAATTCCTTGAAATTATTAAAATAGGTTTTAATACATTATGGTTAATGAAATCCTGGAAATGCCCTCTGTCTTCTGAATAATGAACTCTGACGAGGGTCCATCCTATTCCATTCTTTCTTTTAAACTGCAGATAATATATTCAGAAATCAACCACTGCATAAGTAAAGAAAAATTGAACTACTGCCACAAAAAAATACCAACTGCAGAATTATTTTAAAAATCATTATCTAGTTTTTCATGGACTATTTTATGATAAAAATAGGCAAAATAAACCAAGATAAATAACTATATAATATAGTAAATTATACATCTATATACTTAAGAAAAAATCTGAAAATGTCTGAGGTTGTCCACTAAATATGAATTGCACTGCCTGGGAGAATTCCTCAGGTTCTAAAAGTTCCACCAAAGCTAAGGTCTTGGATATCATTTAACTTATATATCTCAGCTATTAAAGTCAATGTTCTGACAAGCCCTTTGGCTCTCACCCCAGGGCATGAATTTGCCTTAAAACTACCTAAGAATGTGTCAGAGGGCTATATGTCAATCAACCTGGAGAAGTGCCTACTCCCAATTTAGTGTAGTCAGTTGCTGACATTAAAACCAGCAACAGTTAATTGTTACCACTTCAAGTAGGAATACTGAAGGAAGAGGAGAGGTAGGTGTCTAAGTTCAGGCTGATAAAGCTGTTAATTGCTACCCTTTTATGTAGATTTGTTTAATAATGAAAACAATGTGGCTAATCATATAATGTTTCTATTTGTTCCCCAAGGGCTCTTCAGGGAAAGTTTCAGTCAGGGCTAGATTTCCCCAGCTACCAACTGTGCAGGGACAAAAGCAGAACAATCAAGGCACTCAGTGCTGGCAAATAGCTGAAAGTGGTTCTATACAGACCCCCCTCCTCCCAGCCCTATCAGGAAGGGGCCAAGATCTGCTACCGACAACCTCTGGGGGAGAAATTTAAAACTATAAATTAACAACAACTTCATGCAGACTTTTGATTATTAAAAGAGAGAGAGAAATGAAAATCAGGCAATCTGAAAAGCAGAGTGAGTCTAATGACGGCTTGGCTCCACCATGCAACAAATCAGTTAAATTCACATCTGTTAAAATGTCTGTATTATTTTTAAAAAATCAGAAAAGACAGAACAGAATAAAAAAAAAAATCCTGTGCCAGTCCTGCTCCTTATAGACAGTGTGATGATATTGAGCACATCATGAAACCACACTCAGAGACCAAGATACTGAGATAACTCTACCTACCTACCTGCTTGCCTATGTAGAGGTCTCAAGGGTGTATTCTAGGAAACACAGTGCTCTGTGTTGCTTTGTACAAATGTAATATATGTTGTTACTAATATTTGCTTTGCCTCATTTGGCAAAGGACACAGAATAGAAAAAAGTTGTGTTATTTAAAATGAAATATTTCTAACATCAATTTTGTTTCAGACTCTTTATTTCCAAGTAATGGAAGCGTTCAGAGATACCTCAGACCACAGGTATACCCTCTCTAATAAGGGATAGTCATTTTGTGGGTTTTTTTTTTTTTTTTTTTTAATTCTCTTTCTGCTACCACCTAACCCACCAGTCCCATGCTACAATTTACAAAGTCCAACTGCTTAAAATTACTTTCAGATCCCTCCCTCCCAAACTATTTTCAACTTTATTGCAGCGCCTAACCCCTCAAGTCTTCTGATATTTCTAGACCTGTCTGCTTATTGCCCCCGAACCCATCCTCTTTCTGGACTCTACACCGTTACTCATGTAGTTTGCTCAGATTGTTCGCCTCTCATCACCTGTTTAATCTTACTCGTATTTCAAGGGCTACCAAGTTTCACGTAATCCATTAAGCCTTCTACAATCACCATATACTGCAAAGTTTCTGCCTTCCGTAAGTCTGTAAACTAGCATCTGCCTGATCATTAATGTGACACCCACAGATGGTATCGGCTCAGTCATCCTCCAGTTTTTCTTGTCTCCTCTGCCGAACTCTATACTCCTGGAGGATACAGCTTTGTGCCCTCCCTAGCATTTGAACCATATATGTAAGAGCCCTTAAAATGTTTAAGGACCATACTTCATATTTCCAATGTATTTCAGTGAAGTGTTGAAACTATTACATTATTAAATTTAATTACTTTATAAGTTAACTTTTCTATGGTGAAATTCCTTTACAGGTGTGGGGGTTCAGAATGAGTCACCCCAAGAGATTCCTCTGTGGTATTCAGGTTGTTTTGGGCTAAGGGCAATTTTAGCTTCAGGCTCAAGAGGAACTTCTGCCCCTCTTTAACGACCTAGGGAAAACTTGAACTGGGGCCTTGCCCATAAGGGATTATCAGGATAACTTCTTTGGACCTATCTATAGTGGAGGACAAACTTCTATTTACTAAGCATCTGCTCTTATCACCCTGTAATGACCCTTTGACCCCCCCACAGCACCTCACCTCATCCCTAGCTCAGGATGTCTTATACACCCATGTTCCCTTTCTATCTCTGAACCTCTCGAGCATGTGGGGTCTCTGACTTTTTTGTGTATGTGGGGCTCCCATACATATGTATGTATGAAATTTCGTTATTTTTCTCTTGCTAATCTGTTTCATGTCTGTTTGATTATTAGACCAGCCAGAAGAACTTTAAGTATAGGGGGAAGTTTGTTCCTCCTCTACACAGGTATAATTCTACAAGTCTAAAAGCTACATATGCAAAGATGATAGGCCATTTCTGACGTCCAAGGAATTATCTGCAACCAAAGAATTTGTCAAAAAAGAGAACAACTTAAGAAAGAATCAATTCTTAAAATTTGCTTTCATGTCAGCAGGAAATAAAAAATTAACCTAAACAGTAGGCCTAAGTTCACATTTCTCATTAATTCACTTTTTTTTTCAACGTGAAACTCATTTTATTTTTCTAGATGGGCACAGAAATTGCTACCCTCTTCCTTTCTTCACATTGCAAAATGGAAATTTAGGTTCCATATCTGCAAGAAGTGATGATGAGATATGGACAGAAAGGGATGATGTTATGTGTAGAGCACAGAAAATAGCTGAACAAACCAAGTGAAATGTAAGGAACTGAAAATAAAACTCCAATTGCCAAATATGTTAGACAGGCTCGTAAACCAATGAGCAGTGTCACAATTATGCTTATGTGTGCCTTTGGGGCTTACCCCAAATCACAAGTTAAAGTGTTCTCAACTGTTGAGGGCCTGGTCCTAACCTATAATCTGAGCACCTCTAGCATAGGGAGCTATGTCAACAGTCGCACCAATGCTCTCGCCTCCATCCCCATGTTCATCATTCCTGAAAAAATGATGCTTATTTCTAAAACACAGACAAAAGTCCAAGCAACCAGTAAGTTAACAATTATGAACAGTTTTCTATTTAACAGCTATCAGTATCTTTCAGCTTTATTTTCTAGAAACCCTACCAGTTTATTTAGAATATAATGCATTACGCAAGAGAATCTTCACTGTGCGGAAGATTCATATAGATTTCCTTTAATTAATAACCCCCCCCCACTTAATACAATATGATATACAAGGTTTAAATTTCTTTAAAATCTTCAGTAATCTTGCTATGGCATAAAGAGATATGTGCCTGTTTTCTCCCAACAATGAGGCAAAATTGCTATTTAAATTTCCCCCCCAAAGGTCACCTTGAACTACCAAGAAAAAAAAACAAAAACAAAAACACTGATATTCATATCTAAGTAAATGTATCTAAACTATGAGCAAATAAATCAGCCATGTTACCACGCACAAAGCTATTGAAGATTGCTACAATTTATTTTCAGGTGCCAGTGAGACTAAACGAAGATTGTAAGGAATGAAACAAATAGAAGGAAACTCAGGGAACAAATTAATACATTGAACCATTATCTTAACAGCAGCATTCCCAATAGAACAAAGCGATGCAACTATCAAAAAGCACTTCTCAAAGCAACAACATTTTTGCATGTCAAAAAAAAAGAATTAACCTAGAACAAATATATAAATAACAGTATGTTCTGTGTTAAGCCAGTAACAAAGAAACCCCTTAGAGCAGTAAAACAAAGTCCTGTCAAATCCCCATTTTTTACAAAGAAGCATGAAGATCCTTTCACAATGGTTTAAACTGTATTTATAGTAACAGAGTGAAGACTTGAGATAAAAGTCAAAAAAGATTAAAGTCAAAGCCCCAGCTCAACATGAGTTATGGTTTTGATTTTTATTCTCATTGTGGTCTACAAATATTAAGACAGAGGATACTTCCATGTGATTATGGGATCCTCAGAGACTCTACAACCTTAGAAGAGCAGATAAAACAGATGAAAATGCATCTGGTTTGGGAGCAGACTCCATATTAAATGGCAATGCGCAAAGTAACAACCACAACTGCAGAAGGCCGAGGGGGAGGGGAAGAGGCTGAAGGCTGACATTTCTACAACTGATGCAGGGCAGGAACAAAAAAAAAAAAAGGGGAAAAAAAAAGATGTGGTATTACTGTTTTAAAATGGCAGCCTGTTAATAATCACTGCATTCTTAAAAACACAGAGAAATTAGACCACCATTCCTTTCTCTCCTAAACTAAGCAAGCCCACTACATACAAACATTACACACTTCTATGAAAAAACTGGTAGAGCTTGATAGCTGCGTCTCTATCTAAAACAAAATCCCTGGAGTTGCCACACAGAGTTTACAGATTTGGAGACCACATACTTTTCTCACAAAGAAAAACAAAAATTTTGTTGTCGACTGGAAGTTCTTACTCTGGAAAGAATTGCTCTTCTTCCACATATATTTTTCTTTAAAATGAATGCAAAGCTACATTTAAACATAAGCTTTTGGTCACAGTTCAAAAAAATCTATTTTGCATTTCCTCTTCCCTGATATCCTCTCCTTCAAGACGCTTTCTCTCTCTCTCTCTCTCTCTCTCTCTCTCTCTCTCTCTCTCTCTCTCTCTCTCTCCCCCCCTCCTTCTCCCTCTCCCCCCTTCTTTCTTCTCTCCAGTAGGAGATGGAGGTGTGTGTGTGTGTGTGTGTGTGTGTGTGTGTATGTGTGCGCAATGTTATATAATGTACACTGTATTAATTGGAAAGCTATTCTTCATGTTAATTTGGATATTCTTTCTCTAGTTCATATATTGCAGGAACCACATACTGAGTTTTATATTGTCCATCAATCCTTAGTCTTTATTTTTAAAATGAGATACCTGGTTTAACATTTGATGAAGAAAAGGCTAAAAGTCCTTAACTACAACAAGTACAGCAAGGGGCAATATAAAATATGTAATGATAGTATTTATATCACAGAAGTGCTAAGAAGAAAATCATTTCTTTTTCATTGAGTATAAATTATTATCAATTGTATGAGTAAAACGTTTTTCATGCAAGTTTGGAAAGGATTTTAAGTCTAAATGCACTTATGTAATCATAAAGAAAATCATAATCATAATGAAAAAATGTCTCTATTACCCAAATGGATCCACTTCTCTTATTCACAAAATTAGTTAAGAATGATCATGTCACTTTTACAAATCACAAATTTCTGAAAAAGATATTTCCAATACAATTACTTGCTATTTTATTATTTTATTTCAACTGTCACATTTTGAAATCATACACATTTTTACAACTATGGGTGGGGGGGATAACTTGAACCAAATTGAAAAATTACCATAACTACTAGTTCAATATGTCTGGTTAAAATAGAGACATCTGGTCTATCATTAATTCTTTTGTGTTGCTGACTCCTAGTGTGTCTTTTCCCATCAATGAACTTTGCAAGAGGAAAATGCAACTTTTAACAAAAATCTGTGACTCAGAAGTCTATTTCAAGATTTGTAAATACAGATATATTATGATTAGATCAAATAAAGCACAGTATTTTCAAGAATAGTAAAGTATCCTGATTGAATATAAATGATTATCTTTAAATTCTATCAGAATGTTATTTATTAAAATTCTTTGCAGGAAGATATGGCTAATTCATGAGTCATTATTTTAAAATATTTATAAATAGACACTGTTCACTTGTTTAAAATACATACACTGAAGCTCTATAATACTTGATTGCCACTTGAAGGAACCTGAATAATGCATTTTCAGAAGCCTTCCACACCCCCATACAATTCTGAATTAATGACTGGGCAAACAATAAGTAATGTAGTATGTTCTAGCAAAAATGCAGTGATAATATCCATCTGGCATCTACTTAACACTTACTGCTTACTTAACACATACTCCTGACAAATAAGTTTCTTCTCCCAGACACAGTTCATTAGAGAATGACTATCACCTACCCATGCATCCACAGAGAGTAAGTGATTTAGTGATTAATACAATCACAGATAAGAGGAAAAATCATATCCTACACTTCAACAAATTAAGAGATGAAGTGACGGGATCTAGCCACTTCCTCAATCTAAAACTACACACTGCAATTAAAAAAGACTTTTGTTACTTCTTCGCAGGGCAGTAGGGCCAATTACCTAAAACCCTTTGCTAGAATCCAGAGACATACCAGCAAGGCCCTTCAGCGAAACTCAGATAATTACTTTTAACAAATGTTCTCTTTGAGCATGGTGTAGTTATTCAAAACCATAAAAAAAAAGACCACAGTTACAGTAAAGCAATCTTTACAAAGTCAAGCCAAAAACACGTCCTGGGGTCCCCTCACCCTGCACGCAGTCGGTTTTCTTTTGGCCAATCTATAACAGATAGTAAGTTGGTGAATAAATATTTAATACATGCAGTCGAAACCCTGAAAGGCTGAGCTCCAAATGTAATGCCTTGCATTCCCGTGAGACACACTGTACAGAAATATACTTAAAAAAAAATCCATTTACAGCTGCCCTTTAAAAGAAGAAAAAGAAAAACCCACACATACACATGCATCAAACCAAAGACGCCGACGCCCCTCTGCGAACCAGCATTTCTATAGAGACATTCTTTCGATGATTAAAATGTAAGCTCCGAAAGGTTAAAGAAAAGGAAAAGCAGCCAAGTAACACTGCCCAGGAAGCCAGCAGGAAAACACACCTAGCTGTACACTTTTAATAGCCTTCCACTACAAATGACACCGACCCAACTTCACTAAACACACACACACACACCCGGTCACACACTCACAAATTGCACACACGTGCACAGAATGTACACACAAACATGGAGCGGAGCACAATACCTACAAACACAAACGAACTTGAGCCACACAAAACATGCACGTACCGGTGTGCATACATCATACTCACGACACCGCACACAGACACGCAAAGACCTAGCCCACATGCACACGCCCCACAAGTCCGCGTCGGACACACACCGTGCATGCACGTGTAAAATGTATGAACTCACAAACGCCGAACATACACACAGACCGTGCACAGAGTTATTGATGAAATTCCGGGGGGTGGAGGGGCCGGGAGGGAGTGGTAATTGCCACACAAAGGTCTCCGGAACGGTGGAGAGGAAAGTGGAGCGGGGCCGAGCGCTCGGAAATTCACCCGCGGAGAAGGCACAGCCGAGCCCCGACAGCGAAGTACCGGGAGAAGTGTCCCGGGCGGTCCCGGGCGCGGCGGGCGCGGGGCTCCCCGAGATAATCGCTGCGCCCCTCCGCGCGCGCACGCACACCCCCGGGGGCCCTTGGGCAAGCCCACTCCCGCAGAATAACAAAGAGCAGGAGCTCGGCGGACAGGCGGCGGCTCGCGCTGGCAGTGGCCGTCTCCGCTGCCGCGGCGGGCCGGCGCGGTGCGAGGCGCGGGGCCGGCGGGACGCGCGGGCGGGGGGCGGTACGTACCAGGCGGGCAGCCTCGGCCCAGGTGCGGTCCTTCTTCTTCCTCTTGTCTTTCATGTTTGCATCTCATTGATGGTTCTGATGATGACGTGGGGGATTCCACGGGGTGCTCGGGGCTCGGGCGCGGAGACAATGACCCAGTGACCCGGTGACCCGCACTCGCTCCGCGGGGGGGAGGCGCGCGGGCGGCGGCGGCGGGTGGGAGGGATGTAGCGAGGGGGTGGGGTGGGGGGGTGGGGGCGCGCGGGCGGCGGCGGCGGCGGCGCGCGGGGCCGGGTGGGGGCGGGGGCGGCGGCGGCGGCGGGGCCGTGGACGGGCGGGGGCGGCGCCGGCCGGGCTCGCTCGTGCGGGGCTCGCGCTGCGCCGCCGCCGCGGCCGCCGCGGTGACAGCTCCGGGGATGCTCAGCTCTGCCCCGCTTGCAACAATACACTCTGACGTCACGGGGAATGGCGACGCGGCCGCACACTCGCCGCGCTCACACTCGCCGCGCTCACACTCGCCCTCTCGCGCGCGCACACCCGTGCACACTCGCCGCGCGCCCCCCACTCCAGCCACGCCCTGAAACCCTCGCGAGACCCCTCTGCCTCCAAGCCAGCCCCCCAAATCCACGGGGCGCCGCTCGCTCTGTGCAGGCCGGGTGCCCCCAGCCCCGCTACGGCCGAACACCGTGGACACCGTGGCCTTTGGAACTTAGGAACGAGTCCGCTCCGCAACTCGATGCCTCTGTCCTGTGCGCTCTCACTCGCACACACTCTCCCACACACGTTCCCTACTACTCCACTGTGCTGGACTCCTTTAACCCTTTTCTGCTTGGCTGGGTGGATTCCCCGAGCCTTGTTGACAGGGTGCAAAACCAGCCTCTTCTAATACGGAACTAATAATAAACGTGTAACTTGACATAACGTGGAGCCACCTACATCAGCTTAAACAATGCAAGACCCAAGAGCTGTGGCGATGGATCCATGCCATGCCGTGCCTTAGCACTAGTTATTTTTACGTTGCGTCCAGTCGTCATTCTGGGGAGTAAAATAAGATGCAAACAACGGCACACCTAACACTTGAATATCTTTTAAATTATTTATAATCGCCAGGTTTGGGACGCATGAAGAGTTGGATTGTTAACCTTGTTAGCGAACTACAAAAATATGTGTGAAGGCTTGAAAGTTTATTGTAACCTTTCCAGCTTCTTAGATCGCTGGTGAATTGTTTAGGTCAATAAAGTTATTGTTCAGCAAAGAAAGAAATGGCTTTATGACCTACACAGTAATTATTTGTGTATTTATCTTGAGTAGCTAAAAAACAAAAAGGACACTCATACTTGATTATTTATGTAAGATTATTTCCTGAATATAATAATGGTGTGTAAATAGTACTTTCTGTTTTTTCATATACTTCATCTCATTTGATTCTCAGAACATCGCAGTTAAACATTTTTCACTCTACTGCACAAATGAGAAATGAAGCTTAAAACATTACACTGTATCCAAGGTCTCTTGCTAAATCAGTTTTAAGAACCACACTCAAATCTTTTGACCCTAATCCCATGTTGTTTCTATTATTCTAAATGGCAATGCTTAAAATGCTAACTAGAAATGAACATCTATATCTAAGGAAAAGACACATGTCTAAGAATGAAAATTATAGTAAGGTGATTCCTTTGAGAACACTATCGAATGATTGAAGTAATAAAAATGGTTGATTACCAAAATTTAAGCAGATGCAGTTCATAATCATAAAGAGCTGATTATGTTAATTCTTTAAAAATATGTGCTTTATTAATTCACTAGAATAAGAAAAAGCTATGCATCAGTTTAAGGAAATACCAAAAGTTATCCTCACTTTTCTTTCTTTCTTTTTCAAAATGGATTTAGAGAACACACTGAAGTTATCCCTAGGGGAAAAATTTACCCATACAATTTGCATAACTCTATCCAGGTGTATTATATTTTTACTTTACATTTCAAATATATTAAATTTGAATCACATTCACATCTGCTTTTATTTTCAAGAATCCTCTTTATGGCTAAAGTAATGGATATATTTTCAAAGTATTCTCATTCTAATGTTTTCTCTTCCACTCAGAAATACCGATTTTAAGCAATCAGATCATAACATATAATTTGTTGTTTTCTGTGAAATAGTGCTTAATAAGTCTCGGAGCCAGCTAAAGGAAAACATACATATTCAGTTGCTTTGCAGTAACTTATTATTCTTTAATAACCAATTCTGGATATTAATGAAGAGAAATACACCATCCCACTTAAGCAGGTATAGATTGATTGTTTTTTTTTTTAAAAAAAAACTGAAACAAAAGGTAGTTTTTTATGCACCCATTCTTTGAAAATGAGCCAAGTATAAATAATCAATACTATAAACTGACTCTTAGATTCTAACTCTATTTTGGGGTATTTGAGTATAAATATTCCCTAATAGGTAAGTCTAGTTAAAGATTTGGTAACTATTCTGTGCCAAAATAATATATATTTCACAGAGCACCAGAATAGTGGTGGGCCACCATTCCATAGAAGGGGTTGCTGCTGTTATATTTGTTTCTTCTACATGTATCTATGTATATTCAGCCATACTTTCCCTATGACTCCCTTAATTTCTCCATAAATGTCTGTGGCCGGAGGAGGTAATATATACATCAATTAGAGGCCTTTTACAGTTTGGCAAATTACATGAATATCTTCTTTAAAAGAGGCAGAAAATGATGAATGTCACAAGAAATGTACAATTCAAATTATGTGAAAATTAATAAGAGAAACAACTCTCTGCTGGGAAGATTAAAGAAGACTTTAAGAAAACGATATCCTTTGAAATGGGATTTAAAAGATGGGTAGGATTTGAACGTTCAAATTTGTAGGAATGGAGAGAGGCTTTACCAATATAAGTTCAGTAAAAGTCAGGACAATTTAGAACTAGGAAAATATTCAAATGGATAGATGACACCTACCAAGCTGCTAGCATTCATTTAAATTTCATGTAAGATCACATGTATTTCAAGAACCCTTACTTTAAATGAAGAAAGAGGAATAACTAACTCAAAGAGCATAGTTTCCAGTTAGAACTGTCCTATACATCCTTTTTCGAGATTCCCATCCCAATTACTATGAAGCAATGGGGATAGCTCCAGAGTTCAACTGGCATGTAACAGCGCCTTCTATGAACTCCCCTGCTTGTTTTCCTCTATTCCTGCTTTTAGGTTTGGAATTCAACAATGCAAACTCCTGTTGTGCAGGTCTCCTTTCATCAATTCCAGAAGATCTTTTCATCTCCTGAAATAGTCTTTTGTTTTAGATTACAAGATGTTTAACAATTGATAAACACTCAATACAGAGCAAACCCAAACAGTAATAAATGCCAATTTATGTAAGACAAAATACAGGTGATGGTGTACTGGAAAAGGGTTAATGTTCATAGGTGACTCCATCCAATACTAACAGAAGACAGACTTGAGAATTTGGGGACAGAAGTTATTGTGTCATGACTGGTCTGTCAGGAAATATAATCAGAGTGTTGACCAAATATGGAAAAGTTTAGGTGTTTCAAGCAGGAATAAGGGACTGGGATTGCTTTTATTACCATTCCACAGGCCCACTTCATGTGGAAGTCTGGAATGAATGGAAATCTCTTCCACCCCTCCCCCATACATGCCCACCAGCAAGCAGAACACAGAGCTGAAGGTGGGGTGGGGAAGGGGTAATAAAAGTTGAGGGGAAAGAATGAAGGCAAGGATAACGGGAGATGGAAGAGGTCTTAGGTGATCTTGATGACCATGCAACATGAGTTTTATTTCTGAAATATATTTATGCATAAACAGAACCTGAATTCTACAAATAAGAACATTTAATAATCTTATTTTTCCCAAACATCTTTTGTTAATGATCAGTTAGGAAATTTCATGACCACCTTGTCTCCTTTGTCCACCGCCCAATTCACTGAATTTCCAGCACTAAGCAAATCACTTGTCATAATTTAGGCCACAATAAATATTTACTGAATAAAAAATAAATGATTGGAAATATAGTAATGTGATCCTTTTTATTATACCGGTAAGTACAATAAAAATCCAGCCAATCAAGATGTATTTCCTTTTTTTCCTCCTAATAGCAAAATGTTTTGGGTTTTCGCCCACCCCCTCTTATATTTCACTGAGCAGCCCAAGAGTAATACAAAGTGAAGTGAAATAAAGCCAAATATCAGCATTAATTATGTATAGTTAGATATTACTGCGTGAAGCTCCTAAGGGCTAATAAATTTTGACCTCATCGCTCTTATTCTAATCCTATATATCTTATGTAATGCATTTTTCAAGCCTCTCAATATATTCATTTAAAGTAAGTTTATACTATGAATATAAACATAAGCTGCGCTCCAGGAACATACAGAAGTGCTTTAATAATATTATCTTAGACTAATTGTATCTAAACTCTTCCACTAGGAAATGAGTGGATTAACTATAACTGTTTTTTTTTACTTGAATTCTACAACAGTTTAATATTTTAAGATTTCAATGTACTGTAATTATAGAGATACATGTAGCTAAAAAGGCAAAAAAAAACCTTGTAAGTTTTCTTCAAAACATTTTTGTAGCTGATTTTATTTTCACTGTCAATGCATATAGTTTTCTTTTTTTAGTTGATTAGAACTATTTTAAGACTCATCTTTTAATTCTCTGGTCAATTTGTACTACTATTACATTTCCGTACTCATTGGAAAATAAATGCACTCATTAAAAAATAAAAATGTTTGTGTTATAGCCAGACCCTTAGCAAGTAAAGCATGCTTAAATCTGAGGAGAAATAGAATAAAGTGGCTAAAATAGTTCCCTTTTTCACTTTCTCAAATTGCTCCTTTTTCTGCTTTATACATCTACTTCCTTTGTGAAATAACAAACTCTCCTTCTGAGTAGAGCCCTTCATTCAAGAATTTACCTTTCCCCCCTTTAAACCCTTAATTAGGCATAGAGGACACAAGTGTGATTTATGACCTAGTGTTTAACAGGACTCACACTTAATCCATTACACAAAGAGGGATACACATATTCCCTAACAGCACCACTCATTAGTTTATACAAAATGAAAAAAACACTTAGGAAATGTAAATAAAGCTTTGCTTGATACTATCTTCTTATGCATGTGTAATGTGATCAGAATATCAACATTGCAGTCTAACAGCTTTTTGCTTATTTTCAAAACTACGAATTAGATTACTGTAGGTAAACTCTAATTCAATCCCGCATTTACTGAATAAGAAGGAAAATTACATGCTGCTAAATTCATCTTTGTGTGGAAAGAATGTTCTTGGTTCACAAAGAAAAGACTAGAATTCTGATTATATCTACTGTCTCAGACTCTGTAATTCAAAAGAATCTTGGCCATGTTACTGATGATATTCAGCTTGTCTCAGTTTCCATGTTTACCAAAAGGGTAACTTTTGTGATTGAGACCTTTCCTCCAAACAACTTCAGAGGAATCACTAAAAATAATTCATTCTAGTAATTGTTCACCTAGCTGCTATTTTATTATACAGTAAGGTGTATAAGGTATACCCTGTAGGTATTAATCTAGCAGTGAAACATCCTTTCCGTTCCATGCAGAGTACCAAAAGCTCAAAGGATGATAGAAGGCCATGCTGCAACTTTTACAAGGATAGCTTGAAGTAATGGGGAGATAGGGTTCCCTTTGAAACCCAAGAATTCTTATTGCTTTCCCATTGAGTTTATTGTAGGGGACAAGGCTGATCATTTTAGCCAACACACTTCCAGTAACTATGGGGTGACATGATTGATTAGCTAAATAGCAGGAATAACTTGAAGATCTCTTAGGAGCCCATTGTAGCCAAGGAAATGCCATCCAATTGTCTACTGGTTTATGTGACATGTGTCAAGAGAAAAGAAGTGGGAGAGAGAGAGAAAGAATTGCCACCTCCACTCAGAGACACACCTAGCAGTGAGGAAAGGCAACAGGACTGTGTTCAGAAAAGAGAACAATGACTCTGCAGTGTCTGAATTCTGTCCAGAATTTTCATAGCCTCAGTGAGGGTGGGGGTGGAGCAAAGCACATTTACCTTTTGTGTGAGAATAGAGAGATCCAGAAAAAGATTCTTGCTCACCCACTCCCCCTGACTTTCTACCACTCTATCACATTTAGGCAAGATATCCCCAAGGAAAAGGATCAAAGATAGTTATGACATTTAGATGTCAAAATAATGAATCATGCTTTTTAACAATATCTGGATTGAGTTGCTGGTAAGAATTTTGATCAATGTGCGTTTTTTTTAGTAGAAAATTGTTTTCCCTGGAGACTCTCCCCTTTTTAGACCAAGAGGTGATTAATTCTGTAGTAGATCCAAAATGTCTAGATCACAACTCTTCTGCCTAAACCATAATCATTTATTTAATTTCCATTTTATAAAACTAATTCCTTCTCCCTTTTTATTTGTGGGCTTTTTGCTGCATTTTTCTATCCAGGCAAAGAGTGTTTTGGTAAAATTAAAAAAAATGTCTTTTTAAATTTTTTTTTAACTTAAGGTATAGTTAACATAAAATAAAATGTATAGGTCTCAAGCGTTCTATTTAATGACTTTGATAATTATATACGCCTCGGTAACTATCATTTACAACAAGATACAGAACATTTTTATCACCCCCAGAATATTATGCCATTTCGTAATTCCTCTCCCCTCACAGAATAACTGCTTTCAATCACAACAGATGAGTTTGGCCTGTTAATGGACTGTTTGTATTTTTCTCTGCCTTCAGTTTGTCTATTCATTTTTGTAATGGTGTCTGGTGTATTCAATAAGGCCCAATGTATGATTTTTTTAAAATTTATGAATAGGTCTTTTGAGTATTGTCCAAGAAATCTTTGCCTATCCTAACTTCAAGAGGATATTCTCCTATCTTTTAGTCCCAAGTTATGATACTTTCTATGCTTTTAAAAATAGTATTTTAATTTTATTTTGGATTATTTGCTGATGATATATAGAAATAAAATTGAGTTAGAATACTGATCTTGTATATTGTAACCTTGCTAAACTCACTTATGGGTATCATTATAATTTCAAGTAGAATTTCTATGTCTATAATTATGCTGTTTACAAGTAATATAAGGTATACTTACTTCTTTTCTGATATAATGCATTTTTTTTCTTGCTTAATTGCACTGGCTAGGACTTATGGAACAATTCTGAATATAAGCATTAAGAGTAAACACACTTATCCTGCTCTCAAATTTTGGAGTAAGGAGATTCATGTTTCACATACATATCATATTAACTGTATGTTTTTTTTAGATGACGTTCATCTGACTGAGGAAGTTCTCTTCTTAGAAAGCTAACAGTTCTTCCTTTCCCCGCAATGGGTGAGTTTTAAATTTTATCAAAAACTTGTCTGCATCTATCAAGATGATCATAAGATTTTTTTCTTATTCTGTTATAGTGTGTGTTACATTAATTAATTTCCTAATGTTAACCCAAGTTTACATTTCCATAATAAATCCTACTTGGTCTTTTCAATTATACTTTTATATATTGCTTTAAAAGTATAACATTATATATATTATACTTTTATATGTACTTTTATATATTTCTACTATTTTCTTAATGACGTTTTTGTCTTTATGCTCATGAGGAATATTGGTCTTTAATTTTATTTTCTTTTAATATGTTTGAGATATCTCGGTATCATTGTATTAATGAATGCATAAAATCACTTAGAACATTTCTTGCTCCTTAGTATGCCAAAACACTGAAAGAACTATTGTTGGATTAGTATTTTTCTTAAATGTTTGGCAGAGTTCATTGTTGTAACCCCATGGAACTGGAGCTGTAATTGTGTGCATGTGTGTAAACGATTTTGACAGCAAATTCAGTTTCTTTAATATATGAAAAGCTAGTTATTAATTTACTCTATTGTTTCTCGGAACTCTATTTTACTAAAGTTTTATCAGTTTTATTAAGGTGTAATTCACATACTACAAAGTCACCCAATGTAACTGTATAGTGTGATGTTCTTCTTTTTGTAAATTTATGCAGTTGTGCAACCATCACCTTAATCTGAGTTTAGAACCTTTTGATCATCCCCAAAAGTGTCCCCATGCCCATGTGAAGTCAAACCCCACTCCTACCTCAAGGGCATGGCATCACACATGCCCTCTTTTATGTCTGGCTTCTTTCACTTCGCACAGTCTATTTTACATTTGTCCATTTTGCTGCATGTATCAGTCGTTTGTTTCCTTTTATTTCTATGTATTATTCCACTGTATGGATATACATTTTGTTTATCCATTCACCAGATAAAGGATATCGGGAATGTTTCCTGGTTTTGAGTATTATAAATAACACTGCTATGAATATTTGTTTACAAATCTTTGTGTGGGCATATGTTTTCATTTTTAAATAAATACCTATAAGTGGAATTACTTATAGGTATGGAATACCTATAAGTAATTGGAAGTAAGTGGAAATACCTATAAGTGGAATTATAGCTTATCATAAGTATATGTTTAAGTTTTCAAATTGCAGTATCTTATTTTAAGTATATGTTTACATTTTTAAGAAACTGCCAAACTGGTTTCCAAAATGGCACTGCATTTTTTGATGAAATGTGTATTCAAATATGATATCCATTGTTTTTTACTGTGTCACTTATCTTCTTATTACTGAGCTTTAAGTTTTCTTCATATATTCTCCATTTGAGACCTTTATTTGATATAGGATTTACATATATTTTCTCCTAGTCTATTTACTTAATGGTGTCTTTTGAAGAGCAAAAATTTCAATTTTGATTAAATCCAATTTATCAACTTTTTTTCTTTATGTAAGACATCTTTGCCTCTCCTAATGTCACAAATATATTTCTTACATTTTCTTCTATAAATCGTTTAATTTCAGCTTGTAAATATTTATGTATGGTCGATTTTGAGTTATCTGTGAATTTTGTGTATGGTGTGAGGTAAAGGTATTGGTTTATTATTTTGGGCATATGAATACCCAATTATTCCAGCACCATTTGATGAAAAGGATATCCTTTCGCCCACTGGAGTGTCTTGGCACATTTGCTGAAAATCAATTGACCATAATTATATAGATATTTTTCTGGATTATCTATTAGGTTGCATTTATACATGTATGTCCTTACGCCAATATCACACTGTTTTGATTACTGTAGCATTACTATAAATTTTAAAATCAAGTCGTGTAAGATCTCCAGGTTTGTTCTCCCTTTTTGTTTCAGCTACTTAAGATTTTGTTTCAGCTACTTAAGATTCTTCAATGTTAGAATCAGCTTATCAGTTCTGTCACAAAGAAGGAGGAGATTGGTACACAATCCCTATCAAATGCTTCCACTATCTCCTCAACTTACATCATTTTTGATGAGAAATCTGCAGTAGTCCTCAGTTTTGCTCCTCCGTAAGGAGACATTTTTCTTCTGGCTACTTGAAAATATTTAAAAAATTTATTAGTGGTTTTGAGTGATTTTATTATACAGTGGCTTGGTGTAGTTTGCTTCTCGTTTCTTGCTTGTGGGTTTGTTGAATTTCCCACATCTGAATGTTTAGTTTTCACCAAATTTGAAAATGTTTCAGCCATTATATCTTCAAGTGGCCTTTCCATTTAGTATTTAACCTTCACCATCCTCCCTATTAACTGGATATTTCTAAGAAAAGGAATGATGTCTCTATTGCCAGTATTGTATACAATTATTAGCTCAGGGCTTAGTACATATTAGTTAACCAATGTCTAGAAGAACTAATGCATGAACTTCCAAGCAACAATGACAGTAGTAATTCTACTAACTTATTTTGGTTAAGTAGTGTGCCTACATTGGCTAGAAGTAATTAAGCGATTATACACTACCAGTTTGGATTAATATAATTCTCGGGCTTGTCCAATTAAGTCCAACCATCTCAGACCAGTACATTCTAATATGCCTTCTCCATTTTTCCTTGTTATTGCAAATCCTGCGTTTGACAGGAGTAGAAAAAGAAAAGGAAAATGTAAGAGAGAAAGGAGTGGAGCAGAAGAGAGATGTACTTGGATTCTCTTTTTTTAATGCCTGAATGATCACTATGGAATTTTCTGACCTTCACATCTACAAGGCTATGCTTAGAGAAATGTTAGTCACTTATTTTTATGTCAAATATTAGTCTGCATTAAGGATAATACATATGTGGAAATGGGTGGTTCTTGGGGTTATGCCAGTTGTAACAGCAGCCAACATTTATTGAGTACTTATTATGCCACAGGGGCTATTATAAGGATTTGTCCTGTTATTTGCAAGAGCATTTTACAGGTTATATATGATTATTATACCTCGTTTACAAATAAGAGCTAGATTGCAGAGAGATTAATTGCAAAATTTCATGTAACTTGTAAATGACAGAGCTAAAACTTTAGGCAATCTAGTCAAAATTTCTTACTTTCACTTATTCCACCTAAGCATACGTCAGCACAATGGTGTACATTTTTCTACTATGAAATACTTTCCCTTTTTGTTAAAAGTGAAAATAAGGCTACATTTAAATTTGTTATTATATGTGGGATTCTGCTGAAATATACATGCCACAAATAAAGATACTGAGTCCACTAAATTATGGACATAATTTAGCCACATATATTTTTAGAAGAAGCATGTGCCTCTGTTTTCTTCATGTTTGTGTGTGAATATGTACGTTTATTTGGAAAAACATACCCAACATATGCTTTACTTCCTTAGGACCTTTGAGGCCATTACTTTTTAAATAAACATTGTATTTTAGAATAATTTTAGATTTATAGAAAAATTACAAAGATATACAGAGAGTTATTTCCCCCATACCCTATACCGAATTTTCCAATTAATTTCTTACATTATGAAACATTTGTTGCAAGTGATGGATTAATATTGATATACTGTTATTCACTAAAGTCCATACTTTATTATGTTTCCATAGCTTTTACCATATGTCCGTTTTCTGTTTCAGGACCACATAGGGTTTAGTTGCCAGGTCTCATTAAGCTCCTTTTGGCTGCAATAGTTTCTCAGAATTTTTTTTTGTGTGTAATGGCCCCAACAGTTTTGAGGAACACTGGACAGGTATTTTGTGTATTGCCCCTCAGTTGTGATTTGTATGATGTTATTCTGACGATTGGGTTGAGATTATGTGTTTTGGGGAGGAAAACCACAGAGGTAAACAGCCATTTTTATCACATCATATCAAGAGTACATACTATGAAAATGATTTGTCATTGTTGATGCTGGCCTTGATCACCTCTGACTGAGGTGTGTTTGTCAGTTTTCTCCATTGTGCAGTTCAGTTTCCCTCTCCTTTCCACACTGTACTTTTCGGAAGTCTGTTACTATGTGCAGCCCATACTTCGGGAGAGCTGGGTATACATCCTTTGGCTTCTTCTGCATGAGAGATTTGTTTATTCTCCACATTTTATGTAGGCAATAATTACTAATATCACTACGGTGTCATGGATATTTTATCTGTTAGTTATAAATCAATACAACTTTATTTATTTTGGTGCTCAAATTGTCCCAATTTTGGCCATTGGAAGCTCTTTCAGATGGCCCCTGCCTATGTACCTCTGATACAACCCCATTATTGTTTTGATGTTGTTGGTGGTTTTTTTTTTTTACTTTTTCTGTTGATGTTGTTTATTTTATTTGTTTTTAAATCACATCCTTACCTTCTGGCACTTCAAGATGCTTCAGACTCATCTTGTATATTTCCTGTCTTAGTCCTAGAATTAGCCATGTCTCTGAGAAACCTGGATCTTTTATTGAAGAAGGGTATTAGAAAACAAAATCTGAGTGCTAAGCTTGCTTGTTGTTCCTGAGATGTTGTTTTCTAACCGCTCTAAGCTGACAGACCAAGGAAATATATGTGTATATGCATATATTTGTGTATATACATATGTGTATATATATGTGTACATACATATATTTATATTTCTAAATGTAACCATCTGTATCTGTATTAAGCCAAACATGAGTTCATACAATTAGTCTTCAACTAATTCATTACCACAAGGAACATTCTAGGCTCTTTCCCTTGCTTATTTATAACCTTCCACTACAACAGTGAGAAACCTGACTTTCACCATCTGACATCTATTTATTTAACTGGTCATTTCCAGTATACATGAATATCTTTATTAGAATCATTAACCAGCGCCCCCATGGGGGAAAAATACTTCCGCAAGTATTGTACAGTCCTTATACAAGGTCTGACAATGAAGTTTGAAAACTCACCCTAGAAAAAGTGCTACATACCTCGATGCTGAATATCACTAAGGTCACCTTCAAAGTACTCCCTTTGGGAAGCTATGCACTGACACCAGTGCCTGGTCCACCCTTCAAAGCAATTTTGGAACTCTTTCTGGGATGGCCATCAGAGCTGTCGTCGTATTACCCTTGATGTCCTGAATGTCATCAAAATGTCTTTCTTTCAATATTTCCTTTATTTTTGGGTGAACAAAGAAATCATTGGGGGCCAGATCAGGTCAGTAGAAAGGGTGTTCCAATACAGTTATTTGTTTTCTGGCTAAAAACTCCCTCACAGACTGTGCCCTGTGAGCTGGTGCATTGTCGTAATGCAAGAACCATGAATTTTGGGCGAAAAGTTCAGGTCATCT
Organism: Rhinolophus hipposideros; assembly: GCF_964194185.1. Classification (NCBI taxonomy): domain Eukaryota; kingdom Metazoa; phylum Chordata; class Mammalia; order Chiroptera; family Rhinolophidae; genus Rhinolophus; species Rhinolophus hipposideros. The sequence goes on from NC_138063.1 coordinate 32,539,203, forward strand.
AACTTTTCCACACAGCCTTTTCAGGACTTCCAAATAGTAAAACTTGGTTAACTCTTTGTCCAGTTGATACAAATTCATAATGAATAATCCCTCTGATATCAAAAAAGGTTAGCAACATCGTTGCAACAAGTTCGCGAACTTAATTGTCCAACCTTGTATGTAATTCTTTTTGCCTTTACTCTTGCAAACTCCATTAATCTCCAAAGTTAATTAACAGTGTTTTCCTCCACCCGCTTCAATGACATTATTTCATACGTTTGTAATCAAGTTAGATTCTTTTGTCATATTCTGCATCCACTTTGTCATTCTTTAATGTCATGAATCCACCATTCCAGTACCATACTTAATAGTTTCACCACTTTAAAAGAATCTCCTGTGCCTCATGTATTCAAACATTCCCCTCCTCTATCACCAGAACCCCTTGCAAATACTTATCAGTTTACTATCTCAATGGTTTTGCCTTTTCTGGAATATCATGTAATGGGAATCATATATTATATAACCTATTCAAACTGGCTTCTTTAGCTTAGCAATATGTATTTGAGTTTCATCCATATCTTTTATTGGCTTGATAACTCATTTTTTCCTTGCTGAATAATATTCCATTATACAGATATACCAATTTATTTATCCAGTAATCAATTGAAGGACATCTTGGTTGCTTCTAGTTTGGGGTAATCATTAATAATGCTGCTATAAACACTTGTTTTTGTGTGGACATAAGTTTTCAATATGTTTGGGTAAATACCTAGGAGTGAGATTGATAAATTATAAAATAAGACTATTATTTCACTTTGTAAGAAACTGTCAAACTGTCTTCCAAAGTAGCTGTACAATTTTACATTTCCTCTAGCAATAAATGAGGGTCCCTTCCTGCTCTGCATCCTTACCAATTGTCAGTTTTTCTAGACTTTAGGCATTCTAATAGGTGTGTGATGGCACCTCATTGTTGTTTCAATTTGCATTCCTCTAATGACAAATAATATTGAACATCTTTTCATACTTATTTGCCATCCTTATGCCTTCTTTGGTGAACTGTTAATGCGTATCTTTTGCCCAGTTTTTGTTGATTATCTTATTGTTGCATTTTAAGAGTTTTTTTGTATATTTTGGATTAAAATCCTTTATCAGACATGATTTTGCAGATTTTGTCCACAGTCTGTGACTTGTCTTTTATTCTTTTAATAGAGTCTTTCTCAAAACAGAGTTATAGATTTTTAATTAAACTCAATTTACCAATGTTTTTTTCTTTCATGGATTATGGATGTGTGTGTGTGTGTGTGTGTGTGTGTGTGTGTTGTAACTAAAAATTCACTACCAAACCAAAGATCACAGAGATTTTCTATTATTATTATTTTTTTGGGAGTACTGTATTTTCTCTTGGATCTATGATCCATTTTGAGTTAATCTGTGTGAAACGAGTAATGTATATGTCTAGGTTCATTATTTTGTATACAGAAGGCCAACAGCTCCAACATCATTTGTTGAAAAGACTGTTCCTTCTCCACTGAAATGCTTTTGAAATTTTGTGCAAGATCATTTGAGGCACAATTATTTAATATGTGTACGTAGTTAACTTGGTTGTTTAAAAAATGGTGCTATTGAGGTCAATACTGAAGTTAAATCTTACACAAGCAATTTGAATTAATACGAACAAAATGCTTTGGACACATGTGCCTCTGTGTGCTGGTAGTTTTCTAGTCTTCTACTCTAACTCTGCCTGCTGATTTGCAGATGTACATACTTGCTTGTAGAAAAAATATTCTAAATAGCTTACTCAGTTAAAACCCGGCACTATAAAGCATACATTGTGAAAATGGTGAGCCTTTATTGCTTTTTTGGTATAAAACAAAACAAAACAAAGTAAAAAAAAATACCCAGGGAATAGGTAATCATGTGCTGGATTACTAGCCAAATAAATATTAAATACTCTGGAAGTCTGTTGTTTTTTCCCAGCAGGCAGTAGAATTGCAGACAACTTTTGATCCTGCAGCTCATCATCCTAACTCCTGGAGGTAGGGGGAAGAACTGAAGAAAAAAAAAATATATATATATGTATATTCTTTTGCTGGGAATTATTATTATTCCAGCACTTTTCAGATCCCAACAGTTAGGAATCAAATTTGTGGCTATAGCAACCTATGCTACCGCACCCCCCACGATGGATGAAAGTATTTCTGATCACCATCAGATTTCCCCCCCCAATCAGAAGCACCATGCCTTGGAATTCTTGCAGCAATTAAACAAACAAACAAACAAACAAAAAACAATAACAAAAAATCCCCACAAATGCCTAATGGAAAAACAACAGGAACCTATTCACATTCATTTTTCAAGGTAAGTCACTTCTATTTAAAAGCAAATAAAAATAGCACCAGCTCAAGTTCTGTCCTGCCCCATAACTTGGAAATATGTTGGATAATGAAAGGGGTTAAAAGGATGTCTGACTCTGAAAGCACTGCATCTCTTCGTTGAATACACAATTAACACAAATGTAATAGTAGGCATCCATAACTCTGAGTTCATAAAACCCACTTTGGAGTCCAAATCAATGTCAACAAATTTCTTTCCTGTGAAATATGCTCCTTTAGAATTTTGTTGGCTTGTCAGCTGTTTCATTAATATTTTATAACAAAAAGTGTCTTGAGATTCCAAAATCATCACAAACTGCCCTAGCGTCACTCTAGTGGTTATAATGTCATCAAAATCTTTTGATATATGTATAGAAGCCTCCTTACAGGGAATGGTTTCTATTCTCAATTTATACATATGCAGAAGGGAAAAAAACCTATAAAATTCAACTTTAATGCCATTCAAGATTTGGAAGGTTGTTTTGGAAATCTGTGTGCATTTTTGTCTTCGGGATGGTTCCCATGGTGAAGAGTATTCAGCACCTTTTTTTTCAGGCAACATTAACCCTCTTGAGTTTTTCATCTTTTTTTATCTGGCCTCCTGTTTACAAATTGATAAAGAAAATATTAAAATGGAATGAATATAAATAGCAGATGTAGAATATATTCTGCCAAGAATACATCATGTATTAGAACTGTTTTATGGGGGAAAAATACTTCTTGACATTTCTTACTCAGTGAAGATTCCACTCCAGCTATAGTTGAAACTAAGGTGTGTATATATATATATATATATATATGCAAATTGAAGTGGGAAATTAATGCATATATCAGAAAAAAATTATTTTCAAATAAGTATCTTCATGTAATAGAAGCCAAATAATTACTTATTGTATAGAAGTGATATTTAAGAAATAATAATGAAAAACTAATTTTTTTCATACTAGATGTATGCATAAAAACTTTATTTTTTAAACGTTTTACCTTAAAAATGTTTAAATAAACCTAAAAGCTGAAGGAATGAAGATACATATATTGTCCACTTAGATTAAAAATTACTGTATTACTTTGTACTTGCTCGGTGTGTTTGCTTGTGGTTTTTGTTATATCTACATATCTATCTATATACATATTAATTTAATATATATCAATAGCTTTAGCGATGAATTTGTGAGTTTGTGGTGAGGAGCTCTCTTTTTGTCTCTTGTTCATGTGGGTGTGGAGTCCTACCATACAATTAGCCTCAGGGTAGACCTAGAGGGTACACACACAATCAAATTCAGTAGTCTTGCAACGCATTTTTCTAAGCACAGACCCCAAAAAGTTAAAAAAATTATTACAATCCAGCACATGTGCTACTACAGTACTATATACTATGTCAGTGTGGTAGCAATTTATATATTATCAAACATGAAAAAGAACAAAATAAAAAGAAATTTTTAAAGATTAAATAAAATGTATTTATTATTTTTCATTTAGTTAATTTAGCAATGGTACTAAATACTTCTGTTCTCATTGAATTATCAAATAATCAATATTAGTTTTCAGTGAAAGCACTATAATTAAAATATTTTACTTTTTGAAAAGCTAGTTTAATTCTTAATTAACTTATTAATTAACTAATTAAATTAGAAATTAAGCTAGTTTAGTTCTAAATTAGGTTTACTTTAAGTCCAATTTCTAATGGCTATGTAACTGAAAATGGTACTTCATAGAGGTACATCAAATTAAAGGAAAAAAAGTTTCATTGGCTGTACTCACTAAATGATGATAGACATTTTTCAACCACTTTCGCCAATAATAAAAAGGTTTTTGTTAAAGTTCAGCTAATACATTTCTATTTTGCTCAATGCCAATTGGCTGTTTTAGCAAACTAATTAGATGTTGGATTTTAATTATTTTAGCAAATTGGTTAAAAATAAGTTCTTGAAATTCTTCATTTGGAAGATTAAAAGGTTAGAAAATACTGTTTTCAAGTGTTTTGTTTGTTTGCTTATTTGTTTTTAATTTAATCAAATATAAAAACCTTTCCTTTAGAGTTGAAATATTTAGTATCGTTTTAGCCAACAAAATTCACTTAATGATAGTAACATTCCAAACATCTATTTTCAATGTTCTTTTTTATTCTATTAAATTCTTTTGAAAAAGCAGCTATTTTCTCAATTATTGTTAAAATGGTATCTCTCCCGTAAGACAATAATCAAATATATGTATTTTTATTTTTTAATCTCTGTAGATAGCATACTGTTGACAGCCATGTGTTATCATATAAAAGACCTGTGAAATTGGGATAAAGTATTTTTGTTAAAAGAAAAAGAAATGCATAACTCATCTTTAAGCTCAATAACTTTAAAGTACTTCACAATTGAATAATCTGCAAAGTCTTGCATTGGAACAAAGGTTTTCATGGTCACTCCTCATTTCTTTACAAGGTGTTCGTTCTACAGATTCTACTAATTAAGATCATATATTGTTTTGTACACCTGAAACTAATATAATATTGGATGTCAATAGTAATTGAAAAATAATTTTTAAAAATTAAAAAAAAAGAAAGGAAGAAGTAAAGGAAGAGAAGAAGGAATAAGAAAGGAAAGAAGGGAAGAAGGAACCCAGATCTTGGGATCATTCCACTGCACCACTCAGTTTACAGAACTCATTTAGCAATTTTTAGTTTATTTTAAGGAAGTAATTTATAACAACATTGCAAATTTCAAAAAAAAAAGAATGAAAGAATGAAGACCTGGTACATGCTACAACATGGACGAACCTTGAAGACACTATGCTAAGTGAAGGAAGTTCATCACAAAGGCGATGTATAGTTTGATTCCACTTCTATGAAAAATCCAGAATAGGCAAATGCATAGAGACAGCAAGTAGGTTAGTTGATTTTTTTTTGCATGTATCTGTCCAGTTTTGCTAGCAACATTTATTGATTAGTTGTCTAATGGGAAGTATGGAAATATTGGGGAATTGATGGCTAGAGCGTATGGGGTTTCTTTCTAGGGTGATACAAATCTAGTATGTATTGTGGTGACAGTTGCACAACTCCATAAATGTGTTCAAAACCATTAAATTGTACATTATAGATGGGTGAATTGTAGGGCATGTGAATGGAATTATATGTCAATAAAGCTATTACCCCAAAAAAGTTTACAATGAAAGTGCTACTCCACTGTTCTACTTGCCTCTCATACTGCCACTCAGAGATAACATCCATGTCAATAAATATACATTGTTCTAAACAAAAAAAAAAAAAAAAGATCATATATTCCATCAGTCTGCTACTTCAAGTACATTGAATGATTTGAAACCGAATCAATGATTCAGAGATCTTCTATTAGACCCTTCATGTTGTATGACTTCTTTTCTTCTCTTCCTTCAGGATACATAACATTCTCTTCATGACATACATACCAGTCATTTTATGTATTAAACAGGAAAGTGTGCATTTTTTTCTATTTTCTTTTTTTTTAACAAAAAGTTATAAATATGAACAACCTAATACTTGTTTTCAGTTCCCCAATACATGATTTTACATGTTCCCTGGGATATATGCATCCTTTTTCTGGGAGTGAAAGTATAAAGGATAGTTCAAACTTGTTTGTGATTCAAGCAGAACTCAGTAAGAGGAGGTACAATCTGCCCTGAACATCTATTTCAGGAAGTTTTACCTTGGGTCAGGACTCAGGTAGGCATTTTTCTAGAAGATCTGCCAGGGGTGACAGCTATCATGATTATTACTTTCAAGGTCTCAATATTTGATAAATGGAAAAACAAGTTAATCTAATTTCAAATGTTTGTATTTTCAAAACCAACTCTCTAGGCTGATGTTGAATTTACTTATAAAATAAAGAGGATAGTTCTGGGGACAGCTTATTTGCGGAAGGTACAGTGCATTATACATACTTTTTTCCTATTTCACCTGCTATGTACAGCTGAAAACCTTGGCTATTATACATACACAAATACAAAGCAGCTCAGTGAAGGAAGAAGATTGGCTAAAACACTTTAGGATCCAAATCCCCAAAATGATGAATTTCCTAGGTTTTGTTTCTGCCTCCCATATTCCAAACAGCGTCCTGGATTAGTAGCCTACCCAGAAATACCAAAGGGTGCAGAAAAACAAAACAAAACCTAAGGCCAAATGTCTCTTGCCAAAAGGATAGAAAAGGGGCAGTCTGGTAAGACAGAACACTTTTAAACAATTACTGTTCTATATCAGCCAAATGTCCCCAGAAAAAAATTGTGGCTGATCTCCATGCATACCAGTAAAGGCCGTAGAGAGCCTATACTTCCACTCTCACCTGATTATACTGACGTGCCCCAAGGCCCCTCATTCCCTACCTTCCTTGCCCCAAGCCACTTTTTGTCAGAAAGGCTGAGTAAGAATCTGGAACTTTCATTTATTCCAGGTGTTAAAGAAGTTCTCTACTTCTGCAATTTTAATGGAGACCAGATGGGAGCCTGGACCTTTATCCTCAAGGTAACCCTCCCCTCCCCTGCCAAGATAGTGTCAGAGAAGGCCTATGAGAGAATCAGGTCTTTCACCAGGGCACAAGATTTTAGCCCTCATGGGGGAGGCTACAAGGAAAGCCTGACTCCCACCCTTCCCAGCAGTAAAAAGGATCCTTTCCCATCCACTCAGGTGTTAAAGGACACTAAGGGGAGAACATAGACCTTCCACTACCATTTGGCAATAAAGAGACTGAGTCCTTTCTCCCCCCATGAGAGCAGTGTCAGAGGAGATCTGCTAAAACACAGATTTAAATAAAATCCAGTCTCCTAACATGATACCTGAAATGTTCAGATATCCATAAAAAATCACTCATAACAAGACTCAGGAAATCTCAATTTGAATAAGAAAATGCAATCAATAGATGTCAACACTGAGATGACACATATGTCAGGATTAACTGGCAAAGATTTTAAAGCTGTCATTATAGCAATTCTTCAATGAGCAATTATAAACACAGTTGGAAGAAATGAAAAAGTAGAAAGTTTCAGCCAGAAACAGAAAACGTAAATAAGAACCAAATGGAAATGTTATGTATAAAATATACAATAACTGAAATAAAACACCCAGTGGATGGGCTTAACAACAAAATGGAGAAGACAGAGGAAACAAACATTTAAGTTGAGGATAGTGCAATAGAAAATGTACAATCTAAACAACAGAGAGAAAATAGACTAAAATGAGATGAACAGAGACTCAGGGTTTGTGAGATTTTAACAAAAGATCTAACATTTAGTATCGGAGTTCCAGAAGGAGAGAATAAATAAATTGGAGTTGAAAACGTACTCAACAAAATAATGGCCTAAAACATTCCAAACTTGACAAAAGAAAAAAATCTACATATTCAAGAAGCTGTGTGAACCCCCAAACCCAAAGAATTCCATGCTAAAGTATATCATAGTCAAACTTCTGAAAACTAAAGACAAAAAAAACCCAAAAAACAAAAAGAAAAAGTCTTGAAAGCAGCCCGGGAAATCATGTATTACTTATAAGGGAATATCAACTTGATTGAACAGCAAATTTTTCATCAAGAACCATGAAGGCCAGAGGGAGGTGACACATATTTAAAGTGCTGAAAAAAAAGGATAGTTAACCCAGAATCCTATATCCAGAAAAATTCCACAAGAAGACATTTTCAGATACAAGAAAACCAAGAGAATGTATTGCCACAGCACTACCCTAAGTGAATGGCTAAAGGAAGTTCTCTAAACAGAGAAGAAACAATAAAAGACAGAAAGAAGCTTTGAATATTAAGAAGGAAGAAACAATACAGTAAGCAAAAATCTGAATAAATATGATAGATTTTCCTTCCCTTGAGTTGTCTAAATTATATTTACAGTTTAAGCAAAAATTATATTAGATTGGTGGAAAAGTAATTGCAGTTTAAAAGGTTAAAAATAGTTGCAAAAATGTCTATTACTTTTGCACCAACCTAACAGTATTGTCTAATGTGGTCCCCAATGTATGTTGGTATATTATAGACAATTTATAATAAATGGGGAAAGGTGAAAGTACATAAGGGGAGGTAAATGTTCTGAATTCACTTGAATTGGTAAAATTTCAACATTAGTACACAATGACAAGTTATGAATATATAATGTAGTACCTAGAGCAACCACTAAGAAAAGCTGTGCAGAGACCCTAAAAAACATCAAGATAAATCAGATAAATAAATCAAGATAAATAAGATAAATCAGATAAATAAAAACATATAGATAAATCAAAATGGAATTCTAAAAAATGTTCAAATACCCCCATGAAAGCTTAAAAAATATGTTTTTTTGTAGACATACACAAGATTTTCTAAAATTTAATATGGCAAAGCAAAAGAACAAGAATCACTAACATAATAAATTTTGGGGAAAAAAAAGATTAATGTATGAGGAATCGGTCTATACTAATTATATAGCTATAATACTCAAGATTGGGTAGTATTGGCAGAGGGATAGATACAAAGATCAATGGAACAGAATAGCAAGCAAGGAAAGAACCCAAACAAATATAGCTAACTCATTTTTTGACTAAGATTCAAAATAATTCAGTGAGGAAGATTAGTCCTCTCAACAAATGGTCTTGGGGCAATTAGATATCTATAAGCAAAAAAAGTGAACCTTGATTTTAATCTCAAACCTTCTACAAAATTGTCTAAGAGTTGACTGGGAAACTTGAGAATGATGAGCATTCAATGTAGATAGTTGTAGATCTAAGACTAACATAAAGATGGGGACAAGAATGGAACAATAAAACAAGATAAAAGCAAATTTTGCAATCTGATACAAGACAGAATAGAATTTTAAAAAGCATTAAACCATGACAATGAAGGACACATTTTAATTTTAAAAGCCATATTTTCAATATAGATATATCTGTTATGAATATTTTTACTCCAAGTAACACAACATTCATCTTTAAAAAAACAAGATAGAAAGAGAAATAGATACAAATACTAATAACAGGAGATTTTTAACATACTACTCTTAATGTAAGAACAAAATATGTCAGGATACAGAAAACCTAGACAACATAATGAATTAGTACATGTTATGGATACATATCAAATTTTATATTGTTGTAATAGGAAATAAAACTCCTTAAACATAAAACTTTTGCCAAAATTAATCATAGACTAGGTCACAAAAAAAGTATCATTAATTTTTATAGAGAAATGTTATGAACAACATTCTCAGATCACCATGCAATACAACTATGGTGTTTGCCAGAAGCCAGGGGGAGTAAGCAATGGAGAGTATTAATGAAAACGTACAAAGTTTCACTATACAAAATGAATAAGTCCTAGAGATCTACTGTACAACATAGAGCCTATAGTTTATAACACTGTATTGTATACTTAAAATTTTGCTAAGAAGGTACATCTCATGTTATGTGCTCTTATCACAAAATATAATAAGAATAATAATAAATAAAGAGAATGGGAGAAAACTTTTATAGGTGAAGGATATGTTTATGGCATAGATTAAGATGGTTTTGTAGTATATTTGTATCTCCAAACGCATCAAGTTGTATACATTAAATATATATAGCCTTGGTATGTTAATCGTATCTCAATAAAGTGGTTTTCAAAAAAATAAATTAATGAGGTAAAGCATAAAAAGGTGATAGCTCTAATGTAAACAAATACCCTGGTTCTTTGAAAAACAACAAAACATTAAAAAATCTAGCTAATTTAATAAAGAAAATGGAGAAAACACAGATATACAAAATAAGAATTTATATGAAGGTAATAACACTGAAACAGAAAACTATTTTTAAAATTATGGAAGAGACTACTTTGAAAACCTCTTTACAAATAAATTTGAAAACCTACTTTAAATATATAAATAAAGGAAAATCATTTTTACCCAAGTTGATCCCATTAGAGATAAAAAGTTTAATTTAAATGATTTATTTCTGTAGAAGAAACTTAAAAAGTTATAAGGACCCACTCTAAAGCACCAGGACCAGTTAGTTTCCCAGTAGAAACCTACCAAATATCTAAAGAACAAATAATTGCAGTGCTACGTAAAATATTTTGAATGGAGTAAATGAAGAAAAAGCTCAACTTTTTCTTTGAAGCTAGTTTAAAATCAATAATTAGACCAAATGGCAATACGACAAAAAGAAAGTTACAAACAAATAAATAAAATATTCATGAAGAGAAATCCACTATGTAAAGGAATGCAAGGTTAATTATCCTCTTCTGCCTCTCTCTCTCTCTCTCTCTCTCTCTCTCTCTCTCTCTCTCTCTCTCTCGCTCACACACACACATTATACATACACACATTAAAACATACACACATACACATGTATGTACACATACATACATGATCAGAAAAAGCGAAATATTCCCCCACTTCACTCTATTATTTAACATTGCACTGGAGGTATTGCCCAATCCAGTTATATAAAAAAAATCAGTTGGGGACCTATGAATTAGATAAGAAGTAAAAAATTCTCTATTAGAAGATGCAATAGTGTATCTGGTAAACCTAAGAGAATCAATTATCATAGTCAAACAATAAAAAAATGAATAAGGTAGCAAGATACACAAATGATATACAAAAATCAATAATGTTCACATATATAACCAGTTTGAAGTAAAATGTTAATAAAAACCCCATTTGCAATTCTTAAAGAAAATTAATATTTAGAAATAAATTTAACAGAAAATGAGCAAAACTAATATAAAGAAAAGCTTGAAATATTCCTAAAAGTCATAAATGTATGCTTGTGCAAAGGAAAATACATCTCTGTTTTTCAACAGAACAAATCAACATCATAAAGATGTCAATTTTCCCAAAAGTCATTTGTAAATTTTATACAATTCTATAAAGTACCAATAAACTACTTTTATGCAGCTAAAAAGCTTTATACTAAATCTAATGTGGAAAAATAATCATGCAAGAATAACTAGAAAAACAACGAAAAAGAGATACTATAAGAGACCAACCTCACAAAATATTAAAACATAAGAGATAATCTCTGTAATGAAAACAGTATAGTATTCGCCCATAGATACACCAGTGGATAGTAGAAATTGCAGAAACAGACCAAGGCACATATGTAAATTAAGTATATAACACAGATGGTGTCACAAATCTCTGGGCAAAGACAGGCTTTTTCATAAATGGTGCCAAGATAACTGGCCAGCCATTTTGGAAAAGATGGTGATGTTGATCAATGTCACACACTATATGTAAGAAAAAATCTCCAAATGGATCAGGAACTTAAGTATAAAAAAAGTGCATGCAAGTAGCAAAAAGAAAATATGTGTAAGTTCCTCAGTAACCTGGGTGTAGAAAAGGCTTTCTAAGTATGACTCAAAATCCAGATGAAATATTGAAAACTTGGTAAATTCTACTGTATTAGAAAAAGCAAAACCTTTGCATGAAAAAGAAAAACAATAAAACAAAACTAAAAACAAATGGCAAACTGGAGAAAAAAGTTATAATTTATAAGATGGCTAAAAGGCTAATATCCCCAATATGAAAAAAGAAAAAAGAAAAAAAAAACACAAAACTGTGGATGGCTTCACAGTGACTGTCTTGAATTAGACGTATTAGAACAATTATTCACTTTATTTCTGAAATATGTTTGTTATAATTATGTCTTTCACATAGAATTATCCATGTGGGAGTTTTAAAGAAAACATGCACTTTCATTATTTGAATTACCTTTGAATGTAGTTATAAATTTATAATAACTGAGCGTTAGGAAAAATTGTCTTTTGGCAAATTGAACTGAGAATCATTTAATGTGAAAGTCATGTGCACAGCCTGATTTCATACGTATTGGCCAGGTGATTCAGGTTTTAAAAACAAATTTATTTGCCTATCCCCTAATTAATTTACTGCTCTGTCTCGGAAGGTCTAATACACATTCTGGACTAGTCTATGGGTAAATCCACCATAGTCTCTTTGACTAAATGGATGTTAATGAATACGATATTGAGTTTTTCCTTGGCTAAATTACCTCTGACAAGACATTTTAGAGTTAATTTAATGAAGTGTACTAGGAAGTTAAGTAAGTGGCTTATTTCATTAAATGAGGCAGGTTGGAAGAGAATAAACAAATACTGTAAGGTGTGAGTAATTTTATTGTTTACAAAGTATTTTGAAATCCTTCAAGTGAAAATGTAAACTGCTGTCATTAATCACTTCCTTCTATGTCTTATCTCCCTGAATATTAGATTGACAAATTTATTTTCTCAAATGCTATTTTGATTCAGGATGATTTTACTAATTTATTTAAACCATATATGGATAGTATACAAATTTGCTGTGTAACTGTAATAATGGATGTATTCAAATAGTATCCTAAAGTAGAAAAGCTACATTTTTAACTTATATTACTTGTGGGAATACATGTGTTTTATTCAAAATGTGAATGAGAAATAAGAGGAATTGCATGGTTACCATTCCGCCTTTCACATAAATATTGGCATATTGATTTAAAGTTTACATAGCAATTTTACATACATTATCTCTCTATTCTTACAACAAAGTTTTGAGATAAACAAACAAAAAAAAAGATTTTTCTCCTTTTTTTTAAAGATAAAACAAGCAAACAGATAAATAAACCAAGGATCTAAGTAAGAGATGTTTGAAGGGCATAAGATCATATTGCTGGTATTGCTAGGCTTTTCTAATAAAATAAAGTGCATCTTTGTAAAATAAAGTTTATTCATTAAATGGTCTGGGAATAAATTGTTGCTACATGCATAAAACAAATATCTGACATTGGTCTCTTTAAATAGACTACCATTCCTTTGTGGAATCAACAAATGCTTCGGGAGAGTTTTTCTCATATTTCTTCAAGTTCTCTGCCTGGGTAGGCCTCAGCAGTGCATTATTTGGAGTGCATATGTACTTTCACCAAATATTATGAACTTTTGAACACAGATAAGAAAGAGTGACACAATTTGGACAATCAGATCAGAAACTTGTTGACTTGGCACAAACACGTGCTATACAATTGTGTTGAGTTGGAAGTAGTTGTGTGCTGGCAAATATTTAACCACTGGTTCTCCAGAAAACCAGAAGTCTTGGTTTGTAGGGTTTGCCAACTGTATTCTATAAATAGTCTCACCATGGCCAATTTCCAGAGTTCCAACATGGTTGTCACTGAATGTAAAGTTGGGAAGAGCTGTAAACAATAGGCTCTCCTAAGCCCAGCATATCACTGGTCAGAAGTCACCATTAATCTCCAAGGGTCTGAAACAGCATTTGGAGAAGGGATAGTAGCACATATACTTTTGGATTTAGATTAGCTTTTACATCTTGCCTGGATCACTTGATATTTTCACCTATTCCATAACCAATTTAAGACTGGCGGAATGTAAAAATATAGAGATGAATACTTCCTATGCCCCAGTTTACCAGAAAGCTTTCAGAAGTAGAGCTCTGAAGTAATCAGTCAGCTAAGAATTTAGTCAACATTGTGCCACAGAAAATATGATAGCCTACAGAGCTCCCGAGTAATCTGTATTTTCTGAGTTTGAATGAGTATACGAGATCTTCCTTCTATTCTGCAAATAGAACTTTCTTCTCAAAAATCAGAATTTAGTTGCGGTCATGGAAAAATATTAGACAAGTGAAGCATGCTCTCTGTTCTCCAGGCGTCTACAATAAAGCAGGAAGAAGGACTCAAACACAAGTAAAAATAATGCATGTCTTAAAGATACAGGCATTTGAAGTAGAGCTTTGATGTAATAAACATCTAACTGCTTACCCACTTGACATCCATTTTTGAGGTCTCAAGTTACTTGTCCTTTCTCTTCACAAAGGTCAATAAATTATTTGTACTGGTTGGAATAGAGATTAATTTAGATTTTTCTCTTGAGTTGATATTTTCAACATGTTTTACTTAAACTGGTATGAGAGCAGTTTGGCAGATTGTTTCTATATTGTAACTCTAACTGTGTGAACTGGAACAATGCACCTTAAACTCACAAATCCTCCTTCAAAAGAGACTCTGCTGTGCCTGCACGGTCATGTGTGATGATAATCCATAGCAATTCCTAATGGTGTTCTGGTGAAGAACCTCCTTGAGGGTCTGGTTAATAAATCTTCTGTAAAAGAATATGCCCTTGACCCCCGAGGGCTGTTTGTGTTGAAATATTGGGAAATGTCCTTCAGTGAGGAGAAATTATACTTCTCTTCTTATATTGTAGTCCTTTTTGTCTAGGTGTCCTCCTGGTATCCTGCACCACCACCATGAAAAAGTAAAAGGCTGGAAAGAGGAAAAACAAAATTCTGTTAAAATATCTATGTGAAATTCTTAGACTTCCCATTACAAAATTGGCAATGTCTAACTATGTGCATTTCATACATCAATGACTTTCAATGTGAGGTCCCCGGAGCCAAATCAGCAGCACATGGGAATAGCTTCTTAGCACCACAGGTATCTACTGAATTAGAAATTCTAGACGTGGGACCCAGGATTGTATGTTTTAATGAACTCTCCAGGTCAGGCGGGCGCAGTCTCAAGCTTGAAAATCACTGCCTTACAACAATGATCTTTATGTAGGACTTTTTTGTCTCCCCCATGTTCCCCCGCCCCCCCCCCCCCCGCCGCCGGCCCCATTAGTTTATTGAATCAAATTTTAGAAAAACAAACAGCAACAACAACAACAAAAAAACAGGCAACATTTTTCTTGATGTTCTTCCTTTATCTGGAAATATTTTTTCTCCTATATGAATGAAGATCTTCAAATGCTATCTACCTTTTAGCTGTCAACTTCTGTGACTGAGTACTTCCAGGATAAATTCATCCTACTGAGAGAAAGTAGCTTGAATCCTTAAGACATCTGAACCACTTCAACTACGTTTAATCCCACATTAAACACAGCGCAAATAGATTTGAATTTCAGGGCCCTTAGAAAGGTGTTTATTTTATAGCTAAGTAAGGGTGAGGAGAATCCCTGCAGAAATTTCTACTTGAGTCTCTGGCCTAACACTTTTACGTGAGGGGTCTCTCGGGCTAAATTTAAGTTTTAAAATGAACTTGCTAGCTCCTAGACACTTGGAAATTAACTTGGAAGAAAGTGCTTTGTCGCATGTGTTACCTGAAGATCTGGCTCCTCCCAAATATTATTAGCTGTATCCACTTAAGAGAAGTCAGTTTTCATAATTATTTAAAAAGTCAACAATACCAAGATTTACTAGGTCTTACCTCCTTTCTCTTTCCCTAGGTATTTTTCTTCTTTCTACCCTGTCTGGTTTTTTTCCCAAAACACCTCTTTCCATTTTATCCCAATTTAATTTCTATTTCCCTGTTCTCTCTTATTCTGACCCTACCATCGTTTGCTCCCCTGGTTTTATTCGGGTTCCTTTGTCATGCACTGGCTGGTTCCAATTATGGAAACTTTATATTTACTCTTTTAAGATCCATATTTGAAAATAGACTCCTTCACAGATAAGTACACTTTTTGTAAATGGACTGATCCTATTCAGAGACCAATGATGAGAACATTAAAAATAACGAGTCGATTGGTTCTGTTTTCAAATAATGAGAACTTGCCCTATGGAGAACTAGATCTACTGGACTTTTTTTTCCTGTTGTTTCCTTAATGGTTTATAACTTTATGAGGAAATGTTCTCCAAACCAGAAAGCTTTAAAACTACCCTCTAGTGGGCTTCCACCCACCTCTCATCATTTTGTTTACCATTCTTTACAAATTAAAGGCAGTTTTTCCTTGCTTCTTTAAGTGGCATTATTCAGATTATTTTGAAGGGCATGGCACCCAGGAAATACTAATTTGAAGTGTTTTAATATCTGAATTAAAACGTTCTTAATTTTCTGTTTTAATATCCGAATGCCCTACACAGGGTCCCAGAAATTTCTCTCTACATTTTCTTAGACAATGTAAATGCCATATATCCCTGGAGATTCTTTCATGCTATATTTTAAGTTCACGGAACTCAGCTTCGCTCTTCCTTTAGCCGAGTAATTACAATGAAGTGCTGGGCTGGCATATATCACACTTCACTAGTAAAATCTGTGATATATAATGCTTTTAAATGTTCCTGAGAGTCTTCCAGTTATGTTAAGCAAGGCAGTGTCCTAATACATCAGTTCTTTAAGTTTGAAATACTATAAATATTAAATATTTATTTTTCAGACCACTAATTCTTTGGTCCTTCAGTTTGCATGGACTTCTAACGTGCAAATATGTGGAATATTAGCTTACAGCTCCTCTCCCATGTCAGTGGAGATGAGAATTCTGACATTTGCTTGGCATTCTTTAGATTTTGTATCCAGATTATGCTTAACTCTCATCAATTTTGTTGAATGAAGTCGCTTTATTCTACATTAAATTAAGTAAAGAGGCAGTGTGTTCATTTAGTTTTTACTGTCACTTGTATGATTGAAAATAATAGTATCAACAAATACATGGGGATTTAATTATATGTCCTATAGCTGACTCAATTAAATATATATTTAGATTCCTAAATATTTATACTTACTTTGAAGGATAGAAGTACTTAAGTGTCTATATAAATCACATACTTCCAAAATTATTTTTGAAAAAATTTAAAATAGAGAAAAGAGCACAGAAGTATCAAACAATTACAGACACATAGTAGAATTACTAAACACTAGAATATTGTGTTATTTGCTTCATAAATTTTAATAAAAGAACAATTATAAGTATAGTTAAAATTTCCATTGTCAAAAAAAGGAAAAATATTTCCATTGTCCACCATTCCCATCCCTTCCGCTCTTCATATTATGAATTTGATTTAAGCTCTATATATGTATCCATGAAGTAAATACAATTTGTAAGTTATTTATTTTTTTAATAAAATTGGTTTATTATTCAGTCATTCTGCTATTGGTTTTTTGAAATTTTATCCTTGCCAATGTATAGACCTATTTTATTTAATTTACTACTGTACACTATTCCATTTTGATAATCTACTTTTTTTACTCATTTCCATACAGTCATGTTTTTGCTGTTATAAGCAATTCTGCAGTGAAAAATTTTGTATCTGTCTCTTTATGACTGACTAAGTGAGAAGTATTCTGTTGCAGTAGATATTTGAAAATTGTTGGCTCATAGGTAGGAATATTTTCAGTGTTGCTAGATTCCATTAAAGTGTCAAACAACGTGGTTATATCAGTACACACTTCCACCAGATGTGAATGAAGTTTCAGTTTCCTTACATACTAGCCAAAATATGATGATGTCACACATTTCATATTCATCACCATAATGAGTGGGAAATTTCGTTATGTTATTATTTGCACTTTTTCTGATACTCAGACTTTTTTCTTTTGTGATTTCCCTACTCGTATGCTTTGTTTACGTTCTATTGCATCTTTTATCTTTTTCTTACTTATCTCAAGGAATTCATTATACATTCTATTTTTAAACAATATGTTTACTATGTTGCATATATCTGATAGAATGTTGCTGAACTTTTAACTTTGATTATGGTGCTTTATATTTATGACTTGTATTTAATTATTAAAAATGTAGATTATAAATGTATCTTCTTATTGACCATGAAAGCATACTATCAGTAATTCTTGTTCAATTCTTCTTGACTTATAATTCCAATTTAACATTCAGGTTGAGAAGTAATACTTTAACTCTAAGAAAAAATATATTTGAAAGAATGACCATATTGTGAATACTTTATAATTACTATGCTTCTGTAATGACCAACATCAATAAGCTTTAAATACTTAGACGATATGGAACTATGTGTTACTGATTAAATACTAGTTTCACAAAATTACTAGGTTTTAGCTCTGAAAGTACCCTTAGAGATACTTTTTCTCATTTTACACATGATAGAACTAAGATTCAGAGAATGTTGTAGCCAAAGTCCCAGTATCCATGGGAAATATACAGCCGAAATCAATGTCTATTTATTCCTAGTTTACAACAATTTCCATTAATCCATAATCAAAACATCTCTAAGAGCAAATAAATGTATTTTACATTTCAGAATTAAAGTTAATGGCATTGTTAACTAGTATGTTTCCTTTCCTTCTAGAAATGAGTAACATTGGACAGTCAGTACTCAGATTTTAGATAACATCACTTTCTTTATAATGGCGTAAGGTCAGAACACGATTAAATCAGGCTGTTTAAACCAGTGAGTTAAAGAGAAGGGCAAGTATACAGACGAGAGTCACACATGCTGCTCTTCCAGGCTGACTCCACTCGGTAGGTGGCAGGGACCGGAAATGAATCTAACTTGAAGAAGTTTGACCAGTTTTAGCTCCTAGAAAACTGTTCTCATATTCAGAGAAATTCTCTAGTAAAGGACTTCTACTTACAAACAGCCCATGTTTCCACGTGCAAAAGTTTCGGATGTTGTTCATAATATGGAGAATGTTAACTACAGAGTAATTACATTGTAATTATCCAGTTTGAGTTATATGCTTATACAACCATTTCCTGTCAGTGGAAAAGCACTACCCTGTTGTAAATGCTTAATGACTTACTTTTACCTTTAGTGTATCTACATTATATATACACATCATTTGTTACAGAAATCAGTTTATCCATTCAGTTTTTTGTTATTGCTTCTCCAGCTGAAATGACCTGTGGTTAGAACAGGGATTAAACAAATACAACTATGAATACTGCTTTGGGTCAGTGTATAGTTATTTTGAAGGGCAGCTGAAATGCTCTCAAACATAACCTGAGCATTTCATTCCTTGAGCTCTTTGTAAGTAGGAGTCCTTTCATGTTTCATGGTAGTTCATCTTTTATTTACATATTTTAATAGTAATTTTGTAGTTCTGACATCAGACGCTATGCATTCTTTCCAGTTTGTTCAAATTGGGATCAAAATAAAACTACAGGGTACTAGAGGGGAAAAGAAAAAAAAATGTTTTTAACACTGTAGTACTTTCATATAGGAAGGAAATCTACATGACAAGCAAGTATACATATGCAATTCCTATAGCATAAAGCACTCTGAATCTTAGAGGTCAGTTTGTGTCCCACATGATGTTCTCTAGTTGCCATGGCAATTACTTGTTTTCATTGGGTAACTGAGCGAATGGTCACATCTGTTCTTGCTGAGCTCTCCCCTCTCCCCCCCCCCCCCCAGCCTAACACAGAACATAGGGAATAGATTCACTTCTTAGTGCACAAAGATTTATGTGCATAACTGTCTCCACATCAAGGAGAGACCGTAAATCTCAGGTCAGAAAGTCACGCTTGCCCTTGAGTACCCTCCTTTTTTTCTGCCTGAATGTTCTTCTATTCTTCTATAAACACAACTAAATATGCATTTATTCAATGGGAAAAAAGCATAACACTTCCCTTAGGCAAAAAAGAAATATTACATATTTGGATATCTATTGAAGAAATGGTAACTTCTACACTGGCACAATGATTTTCTGGAACTCAAAACAAAAGATTCCCTTGGATAAACTTAAATGCATCTGTGTGGTTTTCTTTTTTTCTTTTTCTTTTTTTTTTATCCTTCCCTTCCTTTCCCTTCCCTTCCCTTCCCTTCCCTTCCCTTCCCTTCCCTTCCCTTCCCTTCCCTTCCCTTCCCTTCCCTTCCCTTCCCTTCCCTTCCTTTCCTTTCTTTTTCTTTTAAGCAAGTATTTTAACTGATAAAGTCCTTCATGTAAGTAAGAATTCAAATACCTAAATTCTAGTGCTAATTTGAACTAGACCTTTTTGCACCTTGATAATTTTGTACTAACCTCATTGAAATAAATAACAGCTGACTTGAGTCAATTCTTTTTTTATTTCCTGCATTGGGAGAGAGAGAGAGAGAGAGAGAGAGAGAGAGAGAGAGAGAGAGAGAGAGAGAGAGAGAGAGAGGGAGAGAGAGAGAATATAACAAACATGTGTAGAAACATTCAGGCCAACATTTGACTCACTAATACCAAGAGTCATTAAGGAGATAATTTCTGGTATTTCTGCTATGTCTTTTTTAAACCTGAGAATCACAGGATACCATTCTGAGAGAAGAGAGAGGGTGAGGCTTCTAGGGCTAAAGCCTCATATCCATCTAAAATGGTAGAACCTATTCCACATTTTTTGCTAAATTTTTCCTGGGAGGATAGAGTTGAATCCTCAAAATCTGGGAGATATTGTAAAGGTGGGGTTCTGGGAGTGTTGAAGTTTTCTTGAATAATTTTAGAGAGATGAGGGAAGTCTGAAATTCTTAAGGAAAGGAAATCTTGTATTGGTCAACTATACTCTATCCAAATAGTCAATTGGTTTTCCAGATATTTTCATAGGACCTTAAGGCATAGAATTTAAGATGCAGAAGGCTCCATGGTGGTGAAAACTTCTGACTGAGAAAAGCCAGATAGCTCTTCTCAACCTGACCTAACAGTTAAGCCAAACCTCAAGAGATACAGGGAGCAAGTTGAGAAAGTGAGCATTTGAGTCCAAAGACAGAGATGAGTTTAGTCCACAGTGAGAGAATCCAACAGTGGAATCCATGCTAAATTTGAGATTCTAGCTGTTCACGCACGTAGACAGGAAATTCAAAGAGGTCTAGGCATGTGAGACTTTAATTCCTCCTCCTGAGGAGTTATAGTAGGCCTGAGCAGGGTATCAGGTCACGCTGACTGAAATGCAGTTCCAGGAATAGGGGTTGGGTTACACTTTATGGTTTTCCAAAGCAACTGAGAGCAGGAAGAACTGAAGGGTGAGCTCAAGCCCTGATGTAGAGAATACTGAAGCCCAAGGATGAGAATTGAATTCTGTCCGGAGCAATGTTGAATGTGAGGCTAGATACAAGAGACCGATCAAAAGGTCAGAAATCAGGGGTGCACTGGATTGGTACAGGGAGGTAGAGGCTGTTGGAAAGGTGAGCATAAGTAAGGGATTACTTCCAACAAGGTGAGCCTAATAGGCGGTAATTCCCCAAAGGCAAGAATAGGGTTCTTCCAGTTTACATTTGTAGCCTCAGTGCCAAAACAGAGTCTAGCATAGTAAACACTCAGTATCTGGTGAATGAATGATTATGAATGAATGCACAATTAGATGAATGAATAGCAAAGGAGAGGGCAGGAAGAAATGGGTGGGATGAGGAAGATTCAGGGTGAAGTGAGTGGATGAGCTTGCATCTGGGGTATGGTATAGGAAACAAAGCATTAAAATGCCTGAGACACTAAATCAAAGTTTTGTCCACACACAGGTTTTAACAGAGAAGTTCCTAGCTCACTCTCACATCTATAGGACTCTGTAGACGGATCAAAATATTGTATTTTTTTAACTCATAGGCCTTGGAGTCAACTGGATCTGGCTTTGTCTGCCATAATTCTGCATTTATTAACTGATCTGGGGCAAGTTACCTAATCTTCTTGAACCCCGGTTCCCTAATTTATAAAACTGGAAAATGATAGCTACCTGACAACATACCTGTGAGTGTTAAAAATAAAGTGCCTAGACTCATTTCATGTAGCTGTTCAACTGCTGCTTTCTCCTTTACAATGTTTGCTGTTCTTCCTGCCCTTCCCATGGCTCCCCACTCATACCAGGCTATTTTTATTTCCAATTCATTCCATATTTTCTTTCTTAATGGAAAAAGTAAACTATTTAAATAGAATGATAGCAAAAATAGCACATTTGAATTTTAAACAAAATTCTGGCAAATAAATTCTGGATAAAATGGATCATTTCAAAGACAGAGCCAGTCAGAACAAATAACACAAGACAAATCATGTTAGCAGACATCTATAATAAAAAACTGAAAGTCTCAAGTTGTTTTTTCAGAGTACACTTGAGTTCTTACCAGTCATAAATTCCTATTTACACAATAAACATGAAAATAAGGATTTCAAATGATATTTTTAGCACTAACCCATCTTCACAATTGGTGATATTTTTCCCCCTATTTTCAGCCCTACAATCTAGTTAAAATTACAAAATAAATAAAGCATTCTTCTTTGCCTCTAACTTTAATACATTTTTCTGAAGAAAATCTCAATGGTTTATTTAAAAGAAATCTTTCAGTAAAATTAACTGTCAATTACCAAATTATTATTTCATGTTTTAGCCACAAAGATGAATGCATTTGGGCACACATATTTATAAACTTTTAAAAGAGGCCTAGCTCAATTGTTAAATAACACGGTATTTGTTTTTCATTGTATGAACCAATGAAAAAAATGAACAAGTTTTATTCAATAATGCATTTTCCCATTTATCTTAATTGACTAAAAGTATCCCCTTGATTCTTCTGCACATTCATCAAAATATTGTGACAATGACGTAGGGAAGAAAATTATCCTATTTAAAATACTGGTAAAAGCAAAGTTACTCTGAACAAAATTTTATTAGATATGTCAAATAATTACCCCTTTAAAAAAGTATATTTTCCTTTAAAATGTCAAAAAGATACAATTCACTACCATGTTCTGTCTAAATGAACTAATAATAACTACAATAAATATTTGAAAACAAAATTATAATGGAGACCTTTTTATGAAATGCTCTCTGTTCATCAAATTTGTGAGTAAAAACAATCTAGTTCAAGTGAAAGGTAAATAAAACACAAATTGTAAACTATGTAAAGAGCAATTGTTTCACTTGAGATTTTATATTTCTTTCTCTGTCAAGATTCAGACCCGAGGCTGAAATACCTTTTCACTCAGGAAGAACCAGGAATCATAAAGTGCTTTTGTCTCAGGACTATTACATCAAGGCCTTCCTGTAAGATTGGAGTGGTAATGTCCCCAGGCCCACTCTGCCCAGTGGCCATCACCACCATTCACTGCAGCATAACTGGGATGTAAAGTCTTTAGTTACTTTGCCTACCCTATTTTTATTCTATTCAAATCAAGTCAGTTGTGAGTGAAAAGCTGTTTCTTGTAATGTCTTAAATTTAACTCATTGTGTGCCTTCAGGACTTAAAAAGCCTATTCTTCTTTTAGCAAAAATTGTTCTCTAAGAAAGTATTTTCTCTCCAGCTGTGAAACTGATTGATGTTTTTAAAATCCCCAAGGAACTTTGCTGGCAGCTAAGGTTGCAGTTTCAAAGAAGAAATAGATGTAGTATGTGTTTTTATGTAAAGAAATGTTCATGATTTCTACTCGAAGGAGCAGAATTACTGTGAATGAGGTACTGAAAAATCAACGCAATTAATCAACATTTAAAAATCAGTTTTATTAATGCTTAAATATTTTTAAATTTTAATTTAATTTACATTTTAAAATATTGGTACATTTTTCAGCCACTGTAGCATTGTATTAAGGTGTTCCAATTATGAAATGTCAAAAGCTGTATTTTTAGGAGCTTTAGAGCTTTAGTTTAGAGCTTCATAAATTATTAAGAACTTATTTAATGGGGATTAAATACATTGCAATATCTGTTTATGGAAAAAAAGAGAAAAGAATACAAGGGAGAAAGGAGAAGGAAAAAAGGAATAAGAATAATCAATAAGATCAGTGAGGAATAAGAAAACCTTACTTCTGATTTTAAGGAGGTATTGTCATCTAAGCTGATAGAAGCTGGTTTATCCATCGATAATTATGGCATTTTTCAACAACTCAAGATAATGGTGAGTGCTCTAGGGATCTCCCCCACAAACTTTCTACTAAGTTGCATGTTATAATAAATACAATTTTTCAGACAAATTCTGTGACAATTAAATATTTATTAGCAGGCAAGCATAAAAATACCAAACAACCTATTTTTTTCCGACTTTGTGAAGTCACACTTCTCTATCCTTATGGACTTGTGATAAGTACTTTGCATGAAACTTTTATTGGAGGCAGATGCTACAATATTCTAACATCATGATCAGATAATTGTCTAGTCACATGGGGAACAGAATTCTCATGCCTAAGTGAACTAACAGTAACAACTATAATAAATATTTCAGGATAAAATTATAATGAAGATTTTTTTTAAATGAAATTATCTCTGTGCTTATTTTGTTGGTGAGTATAAACATTCTAGTTGAAATGAAAGGCAAACAGAACACTGCTGTAAACTAAGTAAAAGGCAGAACAGAACAGAGTCCTTGGAGACTAGATCTCCATGTTGAAGAATTTTTAAACCCTAGCAGGCAACAGGGCAGATATTTTGTACAATATTACTAGCAATCCAATTTAGGATTACAAAATTAGTAAATCAGAGGTAACAAGAATTTTAAGGATATCAGTTTTCCCACCACGGACTCCCACATACACCCTTTTTAAAAAATCATGCTGACTCTTCTTTTTCACGTATTTTTCACCAGTCCAGAATTTTACTATGGTTGCATTGACCTTAGGACATCAAATCTGCGTATTTAACAAAGGGATAATACAAAATATTGTTTTGGAGAAGTGTCCTTTAAATATCAATCAAGGCAATGAGCTTGTAATTTTATTTTTTTTGTTATATATGTTTTCATTTTTTAATTAAAGTTTATTTGGGGAGACAATGGTTCGTAAAGTTACATAGGTTTCAAGTGTACAACTGTGTAATCCATCATCAGCACATCACATTGTGTGTTCACCACCCAGAATCATTTCTCCTTCCATCACCATATATTTTATCCCATTTACCCTCATCTAACACCCCCTCTCCTCTTGCTCTCTGATAATCACTAAACTAATATCTGTGAATGAGTTTTTGTTTTGTTTCTTTTTTTTTTTTAAATTAAAGTGTATTGGGGTGACAATTGTTAGTAAAGTTACATTGGTTTCAAGTGTACGGTATATTTTTTCTCATTAAGTTGGCACATGTTCCCCCTTTCCTCTATCTTCTAAAAAAAATTGTATAGGAATGTATTATTTCTTATGATATTATTTCATAGAATTTACCATTGAAGTCATCTGGGACAGTCTTTTTGTGAAAGCCTTTTACTTATAAACTCACGTTTTTAAAGAGACAGACTTATTCTGATTTTCTGTTTTTCCACTGGACACTTGTTTTTAAGAATCTTATGGTGCTGTTACAGTGCTTTTTCTTTGGAATTTAGCCCTCTCCTAATGCACGCCCGTTCAGAGGTCTCTACTAAATGCATCAGGTGTACTCCACAAATTCTCTGTTCTGGCCGATTGGAATACACACTGTCCAGCTCTGTGTGAGTTCTATGGAATATTCAGTTCATACCTTTGTCAGTCTGCTGATGAACTTGTAGATTTCTGGAACCTTTATTCTGCATGGATCCCTCCTCTTCATTACAATGCATTGCAGATACCCAGTGACCTCTGCCTCCTTGAATTCTGATCTGTCTCGCAGTAAGATTGCCTGCTACTGTGTGGGTCCTCCTTCCCTGTGCTGCAGATCAGAAATGTCTCCAGGTAAAACACTGGGGAGATAGGAGGACATGCCAAGATAGATTATACCTTGTTAGTATATAGTAGTAGGTTTTCTAATAGTGGTTTACTTAAACCAGTTTTTTTTTTTCCTTGGGGGTGAGGGGTTTACTATTTGATAGAATGCTTTCACTTTTTAAGATGTGTCAATTTTGTGTGTTTTTATTCTTCAGCTCTTTCTCTTGTAAACAGCATATACCTTGATTTTGTTCATTTTAATATCCAATCGGAAAATGTGTCTTTAATATTGAGTTTAGAAAATTTACATTTAGATTATTTCTTAATATATTTGCATCTAATTCTAATATTTTGGCTTATTATCTCATTCAATGTTTTCTGTGTAAACTATAAAACTTATTTTACTTATTGTCTTTAACTATTATCTATATCTCTCTTCTCTAAATAAGGTGATATATTTTCTATACTTTCTCATCCCTCCCTCCTTTTTAATTTGATATTATCTAGATTTTAATTCTGGCGTAATATATACATATATATTTTTTGCTTTTCTCTGACGCCCACTGTATTATTTTTAAAGAAAACAAACTTTACTGACATTCAATCTCCTCTTAATATTTCTTGTAGCATCTCATAGATTTATTGAAAGATAAAAA
The DNA here is from genome assembly GCF_964194185.1 of Rhinolophus hipposideros. Classification (NCBI taxonomy): domain Eukaryota; kingdom Metazoa; phylum Chordata; class Mammalia; order Chiroptera; family Rhinolophidae; genus Rhinolophus; species Rhinolophus hipposideros. Next base: position 32,565,425 of record NC_138063.1, read on the forward strand.
TGTTATTATTTAAAACGCTATTTTGAAAACATCCAAGCCTATTTTCAATGTGAGTCTTTTTTTAGAAAAGCTAAATTTTGAATTCAAGTGAATATTTTTGATCATGTTCTATTATTAAAATTAGTTTGGTTGGGTCTAAGCATCTATGTTCAAATTTCTTTCCATACCTTCAAAATACTGTTCCATCTTCATATTGCTTCTAGTGATGCTGTTGAAAATGGTTTGTTGGTCTAACCATTTTCCTTGATCTGTATCTTCTTTCTGAAGCTTTTAGAAGTTTCTTGCTGTCTTTGACATATTCCTTAATTCCCAGGTGTTTTTTCCTCCATCAATTTCTCCCATTTAACAATTTATGAACTCTTGCAATATGAATTGTTTCATATATGTTTTTTAATTCCAGGAAATGTTTCTCTATTATTTTTAGAAAACATTTCTTCCTTTCAATTTCTATTATGTTTTCTTCTTGGGATTCTGTATTTTTTAAAATTCTACTGTCTATATTTCTTAACATTTAATACATATTTTCTGTTTCTTTAGCTTTTACTTCTTCTGGAGTATGTCTTCTCATTACTAATTTCTCCCTGATTTTTATAAATTCAAATCTGTATAACCATTGTGACCTTTGTATCAACTACCTTATTTTTCAAATTGTTTTCCCTGTTTGTTCTTTTAATATGTCCTTATCTTAGTTCACATTAAAAATATCTTGTTTATTTCTTAATAAAATTTCTTAAAATTTTTTTTGTTTGTTTGTTCTAATGCTTCTATTTCTGAATGACTTTTAGGTAGTGCATTTTTTTTTTCCCAGCTACTTTTTTCCCAGCTACTTGTTCTCTTTAAATATCTTGTTATTTCATTCTGTAAGGACATTTCCTCCGGGAGATATCAGATGTCCTATCAGATAAAGAGTATGGGAGGTCAGATTTCAGGTTATAAAGCACTGTAATTTCCAAGGGAGGAGAATGGTTATGGTCTGTGATTACAGAGGTCCAGACACCAGAAAACCACAAGAAACCCTTCATTTGGGAAAACTTTTCTCATTAGCATTTCAAGTTTTGTTTTTTGGTTAGAAGCTGAATTAAGAGGGATGACTTTTTATGTTGTTCTATTAGTTATTGAAGGAGGTGCATTAAAATTTCTCGATATAATTATTGATTTGTTTAGGTCACCAATTAGTTTTCCAGGTTTTGTTTGACATATTTTCAAATAGTATGTAGTTGTGAACATGTGGACTTAGAATTTCTTTCTTTTTTTATTAGATTCACGTGTACAAATCAATGCAATAGTAAGACATTTCATCTCTCACAAAGTGATAACACCCCTCCCCCAATCTATTGCCCTTCTGACATTGTATATATCTATTACAATTCCATTGACTCTATTCCGTATGCTATACTCCATATCACAAGACTAATATATTAAATTATAGTTGACATACAATATTATTCAGCTTCAGCTTCAGGTGTACAGTGCAGTGGTCAAGCATCTATACCGTCCATGAAGTGGTCTCCCTAATAAGACATGTGCCCATCTGACACCCTACAAAATCTTTACAACAGTATTGATTATATTCCCCAAACTGTCTTTCATATCTCTGTGGTGGACTTAGAATTTCTATGTCTATCTGATGGATTCTCTTATTATTATTAACAAATTTCTCCCAGTAACTCTGGTATTGCTTCTCATTCTTTTATTTTCAAATGTTCTGTGTCATAGAATTTGTAATGTGTCTCTTTTAAATACCATGTTATTTAAAAAAATTGATTCTGATATTCTTACTCTTAATGAAATATTTGCTCCATTTAAATTTAATTATTGGTATACTTTGGTCAAAATCTACTATCTTGCAATTTGCTTTACATGTGACTGATCCCTTTATGTTCATTTTTTATCCTTTCTTATCAAACATTGAATTAATAAAATATTTAAATTATTTTATTTTTCCATCTTTAACTGTTTATACATTCTTTTTTATTCTTTTAATGATTATTTTTAGAGATCTCTACTTTAGATAACAAATACACAACTTAATGCATCTAATAAAATAAATTTTATCACTTCCTTCATATGCTAGACACAAGAACACTTGAATTCTATATATCATCATTTGCCCTATTATTGTTATGCATGTTAATTCTGCATGAATTTTAAATTCCACAACACATTACTATTATGATTTTTATAATCAGCATACTTTTATAAGTACCCTTTTATTTACCATTTCATTGCTCTACATTGCTTCCTCCATGTCCAAATAGCGGTTTGGGATCATTTTCCTTCTGTTGAAGATTTTTTTTGTTGTTGTTAATACATTTTATTGATGTTTTCAAAGAAGCAACATTTGTTTTCATTTATTCTGTATATCAATTTCCTATTTTCAATTTCATTGATTTCTGTTCAGATTTTTCTTCTGCTTGCCTTTTGCTTAAATTGTTTGCATTGGCTTAAATTATTTTCCTTTCTCTAATTTCGTAAGGTAGAAGCTTAGATTTTTGTTTTAAATATTTGTATTCTTTAACATAGGCATTCAATGCTATAAATTTCCCTGTAAGCATTGCTTTCCCCATCACACAAATTTCAGTAAGTTATATTTTCCTTTTCATTTAATTCAAAATATTTAAAAATTTATCTGAAGACTTCTTTGACCTCAAGATTTAGAGAAATATTATTTAATATCTACTATATTTTTTGTTTTTCTGCTATTTTTTCTGTTATTGATTTCTATTTGTATTGTAGTCTAAGGATATACATTGAATGATGACCGTTGTATAATATTTGTTAAGCTGTATTTTGTGGCCCAGAATGTGGTCTTGGTGAATATTCCATGTGCTTGTTAGACCAAGTTGACTGATGGTGCTCTTCATTTCAACTATATTCTTACTGATTTTTTCACTGTTGGAATTACTGATAAAGGAGTGTTGGAATCTCCAAGTGTAATAGTGGATTTGTCTGTTTCTTCTTGCAGTTCTAGTTTTTGTATTATGTATGCATATGTTGACACTCTGAAGTTAGGTGCATACTGTATATATTAAAGATTTTTATCTTCTTAGAGAATTGCCCCCTTTTTATTGTATAATGCTACTCATTATCCCTAATAATTTTCCTTGTTCTGAAGTCTGCTTTGTGTGAATATCCCACTTTCTTTTTGATTAGCATTAGCATGGAATATCTTTCTCCATTCTTTTATTTTTAATCTATCTGTGTCTTTATATTAAAGCAGGTTTATGTAGACAACATGTAGTTGGGTCTTATTTCTTTTTCCTCCCCCATTTTGACAATCTCTGTCTTTTAATTGGCATGTTTAGTCTACTCACATTTAAAGTTATCATTGATATGACTGGATTAATTTGTACCATGTTTCTAGCATTCCTTATCCATTATAATTGTTCTTTTTAAAAAAAATTTCCCCTTATTTTGTTTCTTTTCTAGCTTTGATTATTTTATATATTTTTCTTTTTCTATCCTCTCTTAGAATATCAATTATACTTTAAAAAAGATTTTTAGTTGCTTTCAAATAACACTATACCAATTCATAGGCAGTGCAGTTACCTTATACTAGATCCTAGAACACTTAATACTATAATATATATACTATATACTAATATACTATATTCGTATGTATAAAATGAGTAGTCCCAGTTTCTCTCTCGTATCCCATATAACATTTCTACCATTCATTTCACTTATCGATAAACTATAATCACCCAATACATTGTTACTATTGTTGCTTTCAACAAACAGTTCTCTAATAGGGAAATTAAGAATAAGAGAAATAAAAAGTTTTATTTTACTTTCACTTATTCTTTCTGTGACACCTTTCCTTTCTTTAAGTAGATCTGGGTTTGTGACCCACATTATTTCCCTTCTGTTAGAGGAACTTTATTTTAACCTTTCTTGCAAAGAAATTCTACTTGCAGTGAATTTGTTCATTTTTGTTTATCTGTGAAAGTCATTATTTATCTTCATTTTTGAAGGTTACTTTTGTTGGATATAGAATTTTAGGTTGCTATTTTCTTCTTTTCTTCCAACACTTTAAATATACCACTTCACTCTTTTCTTTTTTCATTGCTTCTGATAAGGAATCTAATGTAATTCTTACATATTTTTCCTCTATTAGTAAGGTGGCCCCCTCCCTTTCCAGCTTCTTTCAAGCCTTGCTTTGTGTTTGGTTTTCTGAAGTTTGAATATTATGTGTCTAGGTTATATATGTGTATATATATATGTTTAACAGGACTTTATTGGGGAACAGTTCCAGGACTTTTTTCCAAGTCAAGTTGTTGTCCTTTCAGTCTTAGTTGTGGAGGGTGCCATTCAGCTTCAAGTTGTCCTTTCAGTCTTAGTTGTGGAGGGCCCAGCTCAGCTCCAGGTCCAGTTGCTGTTGCTAGTTGCAGGGGGCACAGCCCACCTTCCCTTGCGGGAGTCAAACCGGAAACCTTGTGGTTGAGAGGATGCGCGCCAACCAACTGAGCCATTTGGGAGCTCAGCGGTAGCTCAGCTCAAGGCGCTGTGTTCAATCTTAGTTGCAGGGGACACTGCCCACATCCCTTGTGGGATTTCAGGAATTGAACTGGTAACCTTGTGTTTGAGAGCCCACTCGCCCATGTGGGAACTGAACCCTTCAGAGTTAGGAGCACGGAGCTCCAACCGCCTGAGCCACCGGGTCAGCCCCTAGGTTTTATATTTTTGTTAGTTATCTTGATTGGTGTTCACTAAAATTCCTGGAAATGTAGTTTGTTGTCTGTCATTAATTTTGGAAAATTAACAGCCATTATTATTTCAAATTTTCTTGTTTTGTTTGTTTCTTTGTTTTTTTCTCTTTCTGATATTCCAATTACATGTATGTTACACCTGCTGTAAATGCCCCACAATCTCATAATTCTTGGAAATTCTTTTTGTTAATTTTTCTCTTTGTATTACACTCCGGCAAGTTTCTGTTGAAGTATCTTCAAACTCACTGCTGGTTTCCTTCTTGTCCAGTCTACTGATAAAGCACATAAAAGGTATTCTTCATTATTCAACTGCATTTTTATTTCTAGCATTCTTTTTTACTCTTATAGAGTTTCCATCTTTCTGATTAAAATATCCATCTATTTGTACATGCCTTCTACTTTTCCCATAAAGCCCTAAATATATTAATCATAGATATTTTAAATTATCTGTCTAAAATATCTAGAATCAGTGTTATTCCTGTTCTCATTCAATGCTTGCTTTAAATCTTCAAGGTGTTTTTTTTTTGTTGTTGTTGTTTGTTTTGTTTTTCGGCATACCTGGTAACTTTTTCATTTAAAGTTGGATGTGGTATATTGGATAATTGAATCTGAGGTAATTAGGCCTTTAGTGTGAGGATTTTTGTTAATCTGGTTCAGAGTTGGGCTGTGTTTTATGTTTGTTGTAGCTAGGTACAGAGGCTTCATTATTTTTCTAGCATTCTTTTTTTTCTTCCCTGTTGTTTCAGAACAGATTCTTGTTTTGAAGCTATTTCAGCTGCAATTCACTGTTCTTATACAGCAGTCCTGTTGATGTAGTGGTAAGGGGAGGAGGAGTGGAAGCCTCTATAATCTTTTGATTAAAATTGGTCTTTTAGTGGGCCTGAGTCCCTGGACTGTGACATTCAAAATGTTTCTTAGCTCCCTCCCCCTCCTTACCCCCTAGTGAGACAGGAAGGCTAGAGGGGTTGGAATTGGCTAATTGCCATTTTCCCAGGTCAGAAAAGACTCTGGTATTTTTCCTTGGAGAGCTTTTATGCAGAATTTTCTGGGTATATTTCAAAACGGATACTTTCCCTCTCCCTCTGCCAGAAACAGGAGGGGATTTTTCTTAGATCTTTACCATTAGAAATTGGCAGGATTCCTAGAGGGAAAACCCATGCAAGTATGGAGTCCTCAAGAGTTTCTCATTGTGAAGCTAGTCTATCGTCAGCCTCCAAAACTTCATCAAAATTTCCATTTAAGTATTCCCGCCAGATTATGGTTCCAGCAGCTTCTGCTCCAGGTAATCAGATTTCAGCTGTGAGTCTATGTTAACCTCTCTCTCAATGGTGGTAGTTTGCTCTGTGACCCCCATTTCTTTGAGGATTCTTTGTAAAGTCATTGGTTTTCAGTATGTTCAGTGTGGGCCTTGGTGTAAGGTCGGAATTGATGACTACTAAGCTCCTTACATAGCAGAGCTCTAAAATTTTAATTGCTTTATATTCTTAGTGCAGGTTTGTGGCTACATATTCTGGCAGTTTCTTTGTCTGACAATGCTTTTTTTTTTTTTTTTTTTTTTTTTTTTTTCCCACCTCTATAGAGGGTATATTGAAGAATATATTTGCTGGGTAAAGAATTCTAGGTTGGCAGTTTTTCTTTTCAGTACCTTAATTGTATCATTGTATTGTGTTCCAGCTTCCACCAGCAGTCTTATTATTCCTCCTTTCAAGGTAATGTGTCTTTCTTGCCCCCCCCCCCGGCCCCGGCCCCTTGCTGCTTTTAGGATTCTCTCTGTTATTGCTGTACAGCAGTTTCATCGTGACATGCCTTGGAAAGTTTATCTTCTTATTTATCCCTAAGAATTTCTAGAATCTTTTAAGATGCTCAGCTCTGACTTCTGCAAATATTACTTCTGGTCCATGCTCTCTTCTGTTTCTGGTTCTTATGACACATTTGATAGGCATTTCTTTGTGCTTCAGTTTATGTTTCCATTGATCTTCCCTTCAGTTCACTTATCCTGTTTTCTGTTCTTTCTAATTTGATGTTAAACCTATTAGATCAATTTCTAGTTTCAGGTATTATATTTTAAGTTCTAGAATTTCAGTTACATATTTTTTCCTTGTGTAGTCCAAGTGGCTGGTAAAACTCAATAGTTTCATGTACTTTATACTAATTTTTTCTTATTCTCCTGAATAGGTTAATTATAATTATTTTAAAGTCTTTGCTAATTCCACTATCTGGACTGCATTTGATTCTTTTAGTATTGTCTATTTATTTCTACTTAGCTTAATCATATTGCCTAGTCTCTCAGCCTAGCTAATGATTTTTTATTGAATATTTGTGATGATGTTACCATATCCTCAGAGTGTTTTCCCTTTTAATCCTTGGCAGATGGAGCTGGGTTCTTGGTTGACATTTTAATAAGGCTCAGTCTACCTCTCGTTTGTCTTGTCACCAAAACCTAGCTTTCTGGGGCTTTTCAATGAGAGTATGCTTGTGCTCAGTGGAAATCCTCCCACTAGTTAGTCTTTGTCCTCTCAGCATTGCAAAATGACACATATTCTGTGATTGAGAGATTTTTGACTTACCTTTTTAGTTTTCTGCATTGAAGTGCTTCAGAATTATGTAAATATTTAAAGGAAAACAACTTCTGTCTTTGAGACCCCATCATTTCGACCTTTCTCTCTCCAATCCCATGTATTGGCTAAAAGTTCAACTCTCCGTGTAGAGGCCCTTTGTCCTGCCAAGCCAGGAGTCTCAGTCTGTAGCACCAACTCTCCCAAATCAGTAAAATGCTCCCATAGTAAAACTGGCTTCAGATCATCAGTTCACTGGTTCTGGGATATCTGATGAAGACATTTCCCCTGAAAGGTCTTTCTTTATTGAGATTACATACAATTCATCTCTGAGTTTCATTATAGCTTGTTTGCTTCCCACCCCACGTAGCTTCAAAATTCAGCAAATGTGCTACTAGTTTCCTCTTTTGACACTCCAGTCAATTTGATGACCCAAAGTTCTATTTCCCTAACAGGAATTGCCTTCTACAGACACCTGCACCTAAATTCTGTATCACCTATACTGTGGATGGACACTTGTACTAAGGTAATGGTGGGGAAAAAGCAAAAGCAAAACTCTAGCTACATGGGTCCTACTTTCCCTACTACAATAACTCTAGGCTGCCAACCCTATTCTGGCTAACGTCTAGGCTTGATCCCCTCCCAAACACCCAACTGCAAAATAATCCTCTTGCTACACCAGAGGACTTTTACACTGTTCTTTTCTTGATATTTCACTATAGAGTTTCTCCGTAGTGTCTCTTGGAGGAGGGAGCCAACTATCATGCCATTTTAGCATCTTACTTGAAAATAGATCTAGAATTCCTCTTAAGTTAATTATATTAGTTTATCTTTTGAAATAATATTAGTAGTTTCTAGATTTACTCATATTAATTTCTATAGAAAATTAAACCTCATTACCTAACAATGAAATAAGTATTTTAAAATAAAATGTATATAAAGAAAATATTTCAATAAATGCTAACTCACAATAGATAATATGACTGTTTTTATTTTTATCAATGCTTTACTTCTTTAGGAAGGTTTGTGAAGTGTTATCTACCCAATCACCTGCATCAGAATGACCATTTCTGTATGGGGTGGGGAATTGGGGCATTGTTAAATTCAGGGCCACGGGCCCTTTTCACAACTAATGAGTTAAATTTCTGGGAGGTGGAACCCAATAATTAACATTTTCAACAAGTTTCCTCTCCTGAGGATATTTTAATTCATATTACTTCTTGAGAGCCTCTACTTCTAAGTCTCTAATATATACATATTTCTTTTCTAAAATGTTCGTATAAATGTAAATGCTAAATTGTTATTAACATCATTGTCATAATTAATTTAAAGTGATTAATGAACTTTAGTTTTCCTGGTTTAATTATTTGCTAATGACACTAGTTTAATTAATTGTGCATGCTGATGAATGTATGATTCCTGTTTTCACAGCTTTTCATAATCCCATCCGGAAAGCAGATTTTTTTATCAATGCAAGGCATGGCCCACCTGTCGCCATTTCGTATTGCACTGATTTGTTAATTTGATACTCTCTAAATAGTGCTATATTCATTTCTGTTTTCAGCCATTTATTTGGAATTTTTTCAGTCTAAACATTTCCAAAGGACTTAACATCTAGCAAGTTTTGCTCAGGTATGTACAAGCAAGTCCATTAGTCAAAGCAGTACCTTGATTAACTCAGATGAGCACACATTTTGTTAGGGAAGGAGATTGGAGAATACGGAATTATATGTATATTTTAACATTCTCCCTGAGGAACCTACTCCTTAGAGGTAAGATAACTATTTTTTTCCTCAACTCATAGAACCAAAAAGGTCTAATTACTTTACCTTGTCCCATAAAACTGAATTGAATAGTTCTTTGCTTCAAGGTCACTAAACCTATCCTTTAGAGAGGGAAGGGCTTTCTTCCTTGAGTCTATTATGCTTTTCAAATCTCTCTCCAAGGAAAAGAGTAAAACAACCTAAATATTTCTTCTCTGTGGGGGTATCCTGACACAAACATATTTATTTCTATACTTATTTGTTTAGAGTCTTCAGACGATGCCTGTTTTTTTTTTTTTTTGCTTCTGTACAACCAACCATAGCACAGTCCTTGGACCATCACAGGTATTCAGTAAATATATCTTAAATATCTGAGTTCTGGGTTACTTCTCAGAATTTTAGGAATGTTGCACTGTCATGCTTACATACAACCTACAGGAAAGATATATTTGTCCTGCTAAATTTTAAGTATTTAGCAAGTAATTATTTTAATCCAAAGACTAGTGTACACAACTACTTATTCATTTTTTTTTCTTTCTTATTAGTTGCCATAATTTTGGCTCTGAGTACCTATCTCACTAGGTTGGTGAGAAATTGCCCTCTTACATCATTACCATTTTGACTCTGTCAGGAACCCAATTATGAACTCAGCAAAGCACTGGGAACAGAAATACAGATTTGGAGAAGAGAAAATGTAAAGGCATAAACAATTGCTGACATACGAATAAAATGTATCTCCCCCAAAAGTTCAGTGAAGTATAACCTCACATATCTGGGAAAGACATCTGGCTTCAAGATGGCAGTCTAAGTATATGAGGGAGACTAAGAACAGATTAAATCTTGATGCTATTAAAAAAAAATCTGATCCTGCATGTGTATTAAATATGTAAAGCAAATCACTATTCTAGAAATACTGTAAAACTTCCATACACATAAAGAAGTAAATGGGACAATGAAAATGTAATCAGGCCAATAATATAAATTAAAAAAAAAAAAGAAAGTAAAAGAAAAAGAGTATCAGAAATATAAAAAACAAAATAAGGTGGCAGGAATAAGTTCAAATAATTTAACAATAACAATGAATAGAGTTTGGTTAAAGTATTATGTTAGCTCTTTGTATTAAAAATACAGTTACATTTTATTTACTAGACACATGTCTAAAACAAAGTGATGTAGGCTGATGGAAAATCAAGAACTAGAATAAATATTCTAGAAAATCCTAACAAAAAAAAAATAGTTGAACTCTATCAACATTAAGAATTCAAAACATAAAACATTTAAAAGGATTGAAGAGAAATATGTCTTCTTGATAAAAGAAACTCTCCATCTCAAAATATTATGAGTCAGGATCCTTATAAAATAACTAAACTCATACAATTCAAAGAAAAAAATGACAAATCCATTCATATTGAGAGATTTTTAAAATCTCTCTCTCAGATTAATAGATAAAAGTAAGTAAAACTATAGAAGTTTTAGGTACCATAAGTGAGTTTGACCTAATTGTTAATTACTTACAGAATTATTCACACATATAATAAAATAGATGCTATAGTTCTTTTTAAACATTCAAGAATCGAACTCATTAATGATATGAAAGAAATATTTGCACATCATATATCTGACAAAGGACTTGTATTTAGATTGTACAAAGAACTCTCAAATTTCTATATTAAAAAGATCAAATTAGAAAGTAAGCAAACGACTTGAATTGACATTTTACTAAAGATAACACACAGATGGTAACTAAGCATGTAAAAAGATGTTTAACATCATTAGCCACTAGATAAATGCAAATTAAAACCATAGTGGGATATCACTACACAACTATCAGAATAGCCAAATAAAAAATAGTGATAATACTAAATGTTGGTGAAGATGTGGAAAACCAGATCTCCCCTACATTGCCTGTGGGAATACAAAATGTTACACGCACTCTGGAAAATAGTCTAGTAGTTCCCTTTAAACTTAAAAATGAACTTACCATACTACCCAGAATTGCACTATTGTGTATATATGCCAAAATAATGAAAAATTATTTTTATGCAGAACCTTATACATGAATATTCTTAGCCACATTGTGACAATAGCCCCAGACTAGAATCTATCCAAATGTCCATCAGTGAGTGAATGATTAATAAAATATGATACATCTGTGCCATAGAATACTACCCAGGAATAAAAAGAGGCACAAGCTATTGAAACATGTGAAAACTTGCATGAACCTAAAGGAAATTATGCTGAGAGAAAAAGCTAATATCAAAAGGATATGTACTGCTGCATGATTCTATTCATATAACATTCACAAAATATAGAGATGGGAAACAGATTAGCAATTGCTGAGGGTTAGGATGGGGAGGCAGGAATTAGTGTGGCTGTAAAGAAGTAGCATGGAGGAGTCTTGTGGTGATGGTACAATTAAGTATCTTGATTGTGGTAGTGGTTACTTAAAGCTATGCATGTGATTGAATGGCATAGAACTATATCTCCTTACCTCCCCCCACCCCAAGCACAAATAAGTACACACATAACTGGCGAAACATGAATAAACAATATGGGTTGTACCAATGATGACAATACATACTTAGAAGTAAAATATTAGCTGTTCAAATCAAGCAATGAATTAAAAGAACAATGTTTTATGACTGTGGCAAGAATAATTAGTAACCTACTAAATTTTCAGCCTCCTGCTTCCCTAGAAACAAAACCCCAATTTTAATCCAGTCTCTAATATGATCAGCTAAAAAATTATATTCCTGTCAATCTTTTTGAGGTTGGATAGCTAATGAAATGCAAGAAACAACTGTGGGTTAGGAATTCTGGGAAACTATTGTTACCCTACTATCCATTTTTTCATTTTCCTATTTCTAAAGAGGACATGATGCCTACATGTCTAGTTGTAATCTTCAGACTAAAAAACTAAGAGAAGACAGAAACTTTCTCTTTTACGTACTTAAATTGCTGAACAAATGCCAGCAACTGTTTTACTCTTGACTTGATTATTTCAGAAATAGAAGCACTCATGTGCCTAACCCACTATAGCCAGGCCTCTCTTACCAGCAGCTGAATGCAATTCCTAACTGATACAGTGATCATGAAGTTTTTATCTATGTATTGTAAAGATGGATCAACATGACACATTTAATCAAGGTAAATCTCTTTGTCAAAAGACAAAAGGGCAAATTTATATGATTATTTTAATGAATGCTAATTAAGAATTTATAAAATCTAACATACATTTATGGTAACAACTTAGAAAAGGAGAAGTAGAAAGATACTTTCTTAGTCCATTAAAATTTATCCAATTAAAACGTATGCAAACATCATATTTAATAATGACATACTAGAAACATGTTCAGCAATGTCAAATAAGAACAGAATATCTATTATCATTACTATTAGTGATCATTACACTAGAGATTAAAGCTGCAACAGTGAAAGAAAAAGCTGGCTCAAAGATTGGAAAGAAGGTGATCTTCCTAGAACATTTAAGTGAATAAATTAATAAATAATGAAACTAATAAAAAAAATTAGCAAGTTTGTTGGGTAAACTTCCCATGCAAAAAATCAAATTTTCCTATTTTTCATCAGTAAGAAATTAAAAATTAATAAAGAAAATAAGAACCTGTTTACAACAATAATACATATAAAATGCCTAAATAAAAAAATGCAAAATGTTTATGGAAAACTCAACGATATAAATGCATCTAAATGAACAGAGTACTATACTTCATTAATAAATGATAATATTAAATGTTAGGAAAATATCAGTTCTCCTCAAATTAGTTTAATCAGAGAAATGTATATAAAAACGAGGTTATTTTCTACAAAAGTGAAAAAAAAAGTCTGGCAATAAAAAGTCAGTAAATATGTGGAAAACAGGTCCCTTCATAAGATATTTTCAGGGTATGAATACACTGATTTAGTCACTTTAGGCAGAAATTTGGAAGTACAATTAAAAATAAATTTTCTGAGTCTGTGACCTTGCAAGTCTATTTCTAGATATCTGTGCTTGAGGGCAAAAGAATGTTCACTGCAGCATTATTTGAATTATCAAAACATTAAAAACAAACTTAATATCTTTCCAAAAGAAGTTTAAATTAAACATGGAATATACATTTTGTGTAATACTGTCTATGAATTAAAATGCACAATCCACAGGAATCAACACAGATGACTCTAAAAGTTACATGTTGTACAATACGTAGACTATAATACCACCTAAATAAATACACATACACAAAACAATTGATAACAGCACACATACACACTAACAAAGATTTTTTAAAAATTTGAAATACACACTGTCATGCGGGGGACCCTGCTCGCTGTGCCGTTTGTCATGCAGGGCGGCCTGTGGGGCTTCTGCTCCCTCTCCCCACATAAGAATGCAGGATATGGCTAGGCCAAAAAGGAACACCCACAGAGCCACAGACAGGAGAGTCATACCACTATAATCTCACTGGAGGCAGGAGCCACACGACCTGCAACCTGCTGTCCGCTTCTCTGTCTGCCAACCAACTAACCAACGCAGCCACAGCAGTTATATCAGTGGCTAATTGGCTAACTGGTTACAGCTGATGGTCAATGAGCCACTGATATAACTGCCATGACTGCGTTGGTTGGTTAGTTCGTTGGCAGACATGAAGCACACAGCAGGTTGCAGGTTGTGTGGATCCAGCCTCCAGTGAGACTATAGTGGTATGACTCCTCTATCTATGGCTCCGTTGGTGTTCCTTTTTGGCCTCACCATGTCCTGTGTTCTTATGTGGGGAGAGGGAGCTGAGACCCCACAGGCCGCCCTGCATGACACACACCAAAGACCTAATATTGATTACCTTAGGGGAATGAGAGAAGATGAAGGTCAAAGGGGATTTTTAAGTTATATCTAACTTTTTTTTTTTAACTTAAAAGCAGTTTGGAGTTATGTATTAATTGTGTAACTAAAATGAATTAAAAGGGTCTGGTGAGTATTATATTTGTATAAGCAGATTTTGATGGTGTTTAATTAAATGGAAGAACAAAGTTGTGGTACCTTTTGCAGTAAGAATGCATGTTACTTTCCTGGTCTCTAAGCCTTTCCCCCAATTTTTTAACTTATTCTACCTATTCGTAAATTTATTGCTCAAATCCCATATGCCTACCTCATCTACCTCAATCCATTCTGGATTTTCTTTTTCAGAGTGGGTTTAGTGCCTATAGTCTGTAGCCATCATTTTGATACTTAAGTACCTTCATGGTGTCAAGTTCTAATATTGTTTCAGGTATCCTGACTGTCCAAAAGTAATTAAATGGGGTTATATAATTTGCTTGTATCCTGAAATGACTAAAATGGGTGTTAGGAACATAATAGATGCCTGTATTTTCTAAATTAAGCTTAGAGAAGATAAAGTGGTACTTTTGAGGCACTCCAACAAAATTAACTATTAATATAGGCAACAGTGTTACAAAGAGTAAAGACGCAGGTATAACTCATGTTAGTGTACATTTTGTTAATTACTTAGCTCTGTTTCTTGGAAAGATTGCTTACTTTTACTGTGACTCATTTTCATCATCTATAAAGTAGGGATAATAATGCATTGAATTTTGTTGGTTGTTTGCTATATGCTAGGAACATTGCTATTTTTTTTTTCTAACATGTAGCAGGTACCAGTTGGCACCATGACACTTCATTAAATAATTGTAACATTGCCTTAGTTTCCTAAATCAAATCAAATGAAGCTTAATCCTTACCTGCCAGGGTTTACGAAAAAACATTTTGAATAGTCCTCCATTCCCCACCCCAACCTTTGGGATTGATATGAGCTTTAGGTTTACACAATCTGGAAAAGTTGGACTTTAGTCTGTATGTACATCATTTTATGTTATTATTATTCATCTTTAGAGGCCCATTTAAAGGCAGGTGGCTTTGCAGCTGACATTTATTCCCTCCGTTCTTTCCATGGCAAATTCAGCACCTAGCACTTTGCAGGAAACCAGTGGTTCTCAGTGCGGGCCCAGAGGATTTGGCCCTCCATGAGTCATTGTGAAAGATGGGAGACACTCTTTGTTGTCATAACTTGCAGTGGAGTGCTAATGGTGGCTAGTGGGTAGCGGCCAGGGATGCTAAATATTCTACAATGCACAGAACAGCTCCTGACAAGAAAGGATTACCCGGCCCAATGTATCAGCAGGGCCAAAGTTCAGCAACTGCTCTCAGCTACCACTGACAGTGTAGACAGACCCATGGGAATGTTATTGTTTACTGAGAACTAAGAAGTATAACCAGAACTCAGCTCAATCCCAGAAACTGCTGTGCCTCCACACTTCAGACAGGACTCCAACTATTTCTTCCTTCTTCCCCCAAAGGCATCAGCTTTTCCCTCCTTCTATTTTTTCCAATTTTTTAATCTCTCTTTTATCCCCCCTCCCAGTCACCCTCCTTTTTTCTCTCTCCATCCCCCTTCTCTGTCCCTTCTTTCCTTTGTTTTTGGCTACTATGAGTTCAATACATATTTTATTTCATTATCTTTAATAAATTTGAGCAAATGTAAAGGAGAATAGGTACTGAAGTTGAGAACTATTACGGCAGAAGGAAAATACTGCAGTGATGTCACTATCAGAGCAATGCTAGTTGCTCATCAAAATACATTATTACTAAGCACCTGGGTCCTACAGAAATTGACACTGAAAAGATGACTTTTAGAGTAAAATGCCATGTGACTGGAAGAAAAACCATGTAGACTGCCAAAATCAGTAATGGTAGCCAGTATTAAAAACACAAAAAAAAGTCCCTCTCGGATTCTTTGGTCTATGATGTTTCAGAGTGTGTTTAACATTAAATATCAATAATTTATCACTTGATATTTTAGCCAGTTAGGGAATTGGCATACCATTTGAATTATAGATCATATGAGCCTCTTTTTAAAAATGAGACTGAGGAATGGAAGAAGTAGGAGTTACACCTATTTTATAAATTAAATTATAGTGCAACAAAACTTTATGCTAGGCAGCAGTTATGATTCACAGGGTGAATTATATGAGTGACATCCTCAAATCTGGGGAATAATAATCCATATGAAATTGGAGTTTTTCTTATTTGTTAAAAAATGCAATATTTTTTTCTAAGTTTCTTCAGTTCTTGGAACTAAGTGGAAAGCCCTGTGAATCAGAGGCCTTGTTGACTCCACTTTAGTAGACTAAAGGCTCATCTATTGGAATGAATGCATTAATTGCTTTAGTACAAATGGTTAGTACTAGAGTTGCAAATAGATTAAACAGTCCTAGGATCTCCTTCACCTGTGAATTTGCTTAGCCTGTCCTTTCCTTATAGATAATGCAAAATGTGAGTTTTAGTAAAATGTTCATATATTTGGATTAGCGACATTCTATTAAATGAAATAGCCCTATAAAAATTTGGGAAATTACTACTTTGTAAGGCAGTGGCTGGCCATACCAACAAATCAGCTGTTTTTTAGTTAATTTAGCTTCTAAGTCCATCTTAATGTGGCATAATCTATTTAATGAACCGTGCTATGATTGAATGGACCATTAAGAGAGCCCCAAATTGTCCACATTTGAATCTTAGGTCTTATTGGATTGTGGGGAAAACTTAGTCATCTACTCTTTTTCCTGCAAAACTTTAAAATAGCTGTACTCTCAGAGCACAATTCTACCAAATATATTTATGAAACAGAAATTATTCTCTTCAATTATTTATCACTATTCATTGAACATTATTTTTCAGTATTTTTTTGTTGTTCTGACCAGGATTTCGATTAACCACTCAACTGATGGCTTAATAGAGGATAAAATTCAGCAGTCATTCCTGATATTCTTAGAAGAAGCGAACTTGTTTCATAGTTCATAGGTACCATATCACATAACTTCTTTTTCTAAATAATAAGAATTTTGCACTAAATAATATTTCTATAATTTCTTGAAACAGTTTTGGTTCTCAGCTTGTCATACATGAATATTTTGATGACAAGTATCAACCCATTTTATTAAAGGTAATACAATTGGAATTCAAGTTTTCCAGAAGGGGATATATCATCATATTTAACAAGATTTTTGTAGGACTAACATTGAGATTATGTATATGAAAGTATTTTAATAGCACTTAAAATCAGTGCTAATGCTCCATGTTTTTCCTGAGGCTTTGGCTGCTCTCCCATTCCAGACTGCAATTTAACAAGCATAGAAGTACTATCTGCCTTGACCACCTCACAGCTGGAATTAATCTTCTCAGTGAACTAGCCAGTCACATAGGAAGACCCTGAGAAAATGGGACAATTTACAAGTGCTGGATTTGCAAAGGGCCTTCAGGAAAGTGCCTGAGCCTGTGGCCTGACCTGAGTGGGGGAAGGGATGAAGAGATCCCAGGGTGTGAGTATCAATGTAGTGAGAGATAGAACTTGTAACATTTCAGTTTAATGTATTTTATAGTTTTGCCTCAAGACGATCTAGAAGAGATGGTTTCCCTATGGTGCTCTGTGTGATTGTACTGAGCAGGGACCTAACGACATATCTCATCTACTAATTATTCATAGAATGGTTTTCCATAAAAACTTGAGTGAAGAATGAAGAAACAAAGATGTATAAATCGTACATTTAGGATTTTTATTAGTAAAATATTTTGGAAAATGTGATCCCTATTTTGTCCCGTTTTTTTTTTTTTTTTTCTTTTTGGCTCCTGGAAATAAATTGATTTACATGAATGACATGTTATCTAAAACAAACACTTTAAATTAGAGTGAGTTAGCCTAGTATGTATACATTCTAATTATTTATTCTTATCCATTTTTCAAATAGTATTAACTGAAATTTGTAACACTGTGTGTGTGTGTGTGTGTGTGTGTGAATTCTAATTACCTAGTTCCTACTTTCATTCTATTAACAAATGTGGCTATCACTCGCATTAAATGGTAATAATTCTTATTTTCTAGAACTTATATTATTGCTTATATTGAGAAGAGAAACGTCAAGGAGTTGTATTTCTCTTTTCAAATGTTTTTTTTTTCCTTTTTTGGCATATTTCTGTATAAAAAAATAAAAGTTCTGTTTTATTTGAATAATAGTTTTCCCATTTTGTGCTTCATGAATATTTTTTTCATAATCCTTATTAAACAAATTTCCACATTAAAATTTAGTTATTTTACTTACATCTCATTTTATTTTTAAGCCGCCTTTCTTGCAAATGCATTTAGCTCAGCAATGTTAATAAAAGACTGCATTACAGGCATTTGCAGAAGCATCTGTAAATCATGAGATCTGATGAAAATATGTTTCACAAATACATATTCATGATTGCTTTAATGACATGACAAGATTGCTCAAATCAGATACCTATGTATAATGAATAATTAACACTGTTTCTCTATTAAAAACAAGGCTTGACAAAAATAATTTCTAGCCAGGATTTAAAGTGAGTAAATTAATATGTTGTAATTACTTCCATTGAACTGTAAGTTTTTCTCTGCTTGGCCATATAGGAAAGAATGAATCTTTTATAAGGAAATTATACCCAGAATGTAAATCTACGGATTGATTTTTATATTCCTTTATATCCCTTAAAATTGGCTGTTATCAAACAACCCAGCTGTGACATAGCTGGAACACAATAAACAGGATTCTCCCCTGTAGCACCCTGTTGGACTTGTTATTGCTGAATTCAAGCAGATGGTGGCACTCTCCTCCACCAAACTCTCCAATAAGATCAATCAGGCTTATCCCAGATGGATGTTTGTGAGCAGCGGAAATGGACAGAAAAGGATTACATAAAGGGCTGTTGCCATTTATGCTTTCACTTGAGTTACAATAAAACAGGGATTTGTTATTTTCCCCTTCATTCCGAATCTCTGCTGTGGGGTCCTTTTAAAATTCTTCCATAAATAATTCACACTCGTCTTGATTGTGTTGCTTCTCAGATTGGATAGCTTTTGTGTTACCTGGGTAACTTTTTACCCTTTTCTTCTTCTATGTTAGCAAATCACATCTCTTTTTTAAAACATGAACTCCATCTGGTTATGATGATGGGCTGCTTCGTTATGCTTTATCAAAGAAGAGTTGTGTATGAGTTGCTTTTATGCACCTGATGTAAAATCTCCCTCAGTTTCCTTCCTCTCATTTTTCCCTTCCTTCCTTTTTCTTTCCTCCCTCCCCTCTTTCCTTTCTTCTTGCTTTCCTTCTTTTCTTCCTTTTTCTTTCCCTCCCTCCCTCCCTCATGGCCTCCATCTCTTTCTCCCTCCCTTCTTTTCTTATTTTATTTATTTTTTTGTCTTTGGTGAACACCTTTACGGTAGGCTGAATAATGACTATCTAACATAATCCCTGGACCTTGAGAATGTTCCCTTACCTGGCAAAGGGACTTTATAGATGTGATTAAATTAAGATCCTTGAGATGGAGAAATCATCCTGGATTTTCCAGTTAGGCTCACTATATAACCATAATGGTCCTTAGAAGAGGCAGGCAGTCGTCAGAGTTGGAGAAGACGATGTAATGATGGAAGGAGACTGATGTCCTTTGAAGGTAGAGGAAGGGCCCACAGACAAGAAATACAAGCAGTTAGTCGAAGCTGAAAAAGGCAAAGAAACAGATTCTCCCCTCAGAGCATCCCAAAGGAACCAGCCCTAACGACACTTTCGTCAGTGAAACGGATTTCAGACTTCTGACCTCCAGAACTGTTAAGCAAATAAATTTGTGTTATTTTAAACCACTGTTTGTGGAAATTTGTTACAATAGCAATTCCAAACTAATATAGCTTTCAAGGAGAAAAATAAATCCAATAAATCAAGAACCTGGTATTATTACACATACTGTTAAAGATAAAATAAAAACTATCAGAGGCTAAACATTGACCACCGAATGAAAAATGTTCCTGCCAAACAGAGAGTTCGATCCAGCACAGAGTCTGGGTAGGACGTTGACATGATATTCAGGGGGGAACAATGGGATAGGATTTTAAGGGCAAAATACCATGAACCGTCTCTGCCTCATATTAGGAAAGTGACATCTCTGGGGGATGTTGATTGACTGTGGGACCAGGTTTGTCAGCTTTGTCAGCTGCTTGGTGGTGGTCTGCTGGGAATGTGCTGATCAGTCTGGGGATGACAGTCTCTGGCTACCTCATGACACACCCAGAGTGGGACTGTGTCTTCCACTCAGGTCTCACTAGTGTCAGTAATAAAAGTGGAGGATCAGGATTTATGGAAATAATAGAAAGGAAGAGGAGAGCCATACAAAAAGTTAGTAACTATTTGAAAAGAAGGGAGGTAATGGGGAGGGAAGTAAAAAAAAAAATCATAACAAAATATAAGAGCTAACACTTCTGAAATACCATCTGCTATGACTATTATAAGTACTCTGTATATATTAAATCATGTTTGCTCGTAACCCTGTAGGAGGGAAACTATAATTACTGTGTTTTACAGGTAAGGAACCTAGGGTTCTGAGAAGTTATATAATTTGGCCAAGGTCGCATAGCCTCTGGCCAACCTAGGTTCAAAGTCAGAACTGCCTGACTCCAAAACTGAACTCGTCCCCTGCTTCCTGTTGAACAGAACTTGCTTTGGATTTGAATATTATCGGAGCTCATTCTACCTTTATAATTTGTTTGCTGCGTGGCAGTTACCACTGTTGCCATTAGGGGTACACTTCTGTTCGACTTAAAGGATTACAAGCAATTCTTTCTATTGAAAGATAAACTGAGGCATATTAAAAATTTTAAGGGCTTATTTGTGCAGAAATCTATTGGAATCAGGCAACATCGAACCAAAAGTGTTTAGGAGTACTCCACGAAGAAGAGCTAGGTGAAAGACTTTTATAGGGAAGAGGTGGAAGTAAAGCAAGGAAATTATTTGCTTGGTGATAGCTTAACCAGTTGCATTACTTGGGGAAGCCTATTTGGCTGTTTGTGATAGGTTGTCCTTAGGTTTCGATTTCTTAACCTTGGGGAATTACAGGGTTAGGCTTTGGTTTCTTACATAGGCTACTTAGTTAGGCATTGCAGCTACTTCAATCTAATGGCCTGATTGTTTAATTAATTTAACGTCTCATATTGGAGCAACACTCAATTGTAGTTCCTGTATCATAAGGTTTCATTAACTTGAGCTATCTAAGTATTGTAAGTATGTAGGATCAATATAAACATGTTAGGCCTGGCTTCTTTTTTATTATACTTGTAACATGAAATTAATGGGGCTATATTTAAATCTAGTGCCAAAACTCAAAGTTAAAAATAGCAGAATTCATCATTACTTATCTTTCTTTTTTTGTTGTTGTAAAATCCAACGTTTATACATTTGCTTAAAAAGTCATAGCTATGATCATGACAATTTCTAGTAAGAATGTGAGATGTACCTGATATTTCATCTGATCATGAAATTTTCTTCAGACAAATGTGGACAATTTAATGGATAAACCAGGGTGTGTACTTAGGGAGTGACACTTTTTTTTTTTGTTTCCTCCTCCCTTCTTAAGGAAAGCACATTCCAAGGCAAGGGTAACATTATGTCATTGTCAAGACAAAGAAGGAGTAGCATGTATTCAGCATGATAATAAAAAGAGACAGACAAGGAGGAGCCCTTCTTCATAATATGAAAATCTCTAACTGTAATTGAAGCATTACTCACAGAAGTCAAAGCCTCCCCTGTGCTGGCAGTCTACTATGAAAATTATATTTCCAAATAGATAGAACCAAAGGAGGTAAAAGGACACAGAGACCACAAGATGAAGAGAAGATAAAAGGGTTCCAGAAGGTAAGTGACTGCTCTCCAGGGCCACTAATGAGAGAGGTGGTCTTAGAATACAGACCACGAGCCTACACTTTAGAACCATCACCGGTTTAGAAAATGGACTCTAATTTGAAAAGAAGAAAAGAATGATTTCAGGTCCTCCACATCCTTCTCCTGCCTCACAGACTGCATTTCGTTTGGAAAATGGAGCAAAACTGGAGAAATGGAATGTTTTGTACATATTCTGAACTATCAGTTGACTTGACTGTTGTTAGGACTCTACATTTGATTTATTTTTTTGTCCTCTATCTTTTGCACTATTAGGAGTGCTTCTTGTGATTATATGTGCAGATACAGGGCCAAATACTTTGTTTTGTGAAGAGGTTCAAAGAGGCATTGCTTGATGATCAAAAAGACTCCCATTTTTAAGAAGAGCACTCAAAACGGATTCATACTTAACCTGAAATTCCCAAGATTGAGCCAAGACTCTGGAGTGCTTGTGACACAACTATTCCAGAAGAATGTTCACTTAGTTGGACATGTAAAGTCTTTGTGTGGCTGGTGATGAGTAGAGAATATGGAAGTAATTTTCTAAGAATTTGAGAAAATTGTGAAAACTTGGGAATGTATGTACGCATCAGTGACTTCTTTTTCTTTTTAATTAGGTAAAACTGAGTTTGTTAAACTTAATGTAGCAAGGAGGACACTGTATTGACGGTTTTAATGGTGTCTAGAAAGGAGAAAACTATAGAAAGGTATTTATAGGAATTTAGGGACATGGCTGGGTATTTTTTAAATTTGTTTGAGATCATTATAGCTTAATATGCAGTTTTAAGAAATAATACAGAGATTTCACATAACCTTCACTTCAATGGCAAAACCTTATAAAACTATAGTATAAAATCACAACCAGGATAGTGACATGGATACAATTAATAAATCTTATTCAGATATCTTCAATTTTACTTATACTTACTTATATATTTGTGTGTTTGTGTGTACAATTTTATCACATGTGTATGTTCATGTACCCATCACAATCAAGATACAGAACAGTTATACCTCAAGGATTCTTCCTTGCTGTTGTCTTTTACGATCACTTATTGCTTCAATGCCAAACCACCTTACCATCTTTGAATGGACTAAGGAAATCTTACCTCCATTTACCTTCCCACTTTTAAATATCATTGTGTTTAGTTATTTGGTGTTGTCATTTTTGTTTCAATCACCAGATATGATTTATAAAACTCATGAGAAGGATAACCTGTACCAATCTTACTGCTCACTCCATTGTTCTTTCTTCCTTCTTGTTCTTCCTGTTGTTCCAAGAGTCATTCTTTTATCATTTCCTTTTTTTTTTTTGAAGAATTTCCTTTAGTCATTCTTCAAGGATAGGCCTGCTTGTAAAATATTCTTTAGTCTTTCTTTGACTGAGAATCCTTTTGTTTTCCCTTCATTCCTGAAGGGAAATTTTGGTGCATATAGAATTCACAGTTAATAGTTGCTCATCTTCCTTCCAGTCTCCATGGTTTCAGATCAGAAATCCAGTCATTCGAATGGGTGTTCCTTAGGTATTGTCATTTGGTCTTAGGTATTAGCCAAGTCTGGATACTTTCAACATATTGTTCCTTGATTTAGTTTTTAAAAAGTTTATGTGGATGTCTTTTGGTTCTCTGATGCTTACTGTTCAATCCATAATTGCAAAATCAAAAAATTAAGGGGTGAGCCCCTGGCCTGTATGTTTTAGAAAAGTTTCCCTGATGAGTGTAATGTGCTTCCCTAGTGAAGAATCTGCCCAATTAATTAAACAGTTAGTCTATGAATGAGGTAACTTATGTGATCTGTGCTATGCGCTATTATAATTTATTAGTTATATTTAGGCCTTTTGAGATTTTCACAATATGCACTAGGTGAGCTAGAGAATCTAGGTTGTTTGCATGTTTATGTGTAGGACAATAAATAACTAATTGGTTAAATTTTTGGTTAATATTGTGTGTTCTATTATTCTACAAAACCTGTCAGAATTGTGAATATTGTTTATTAATTTGCGTTTTACTGTGAAACGTACATTTTCTATTGCTGCCAAGAAGAAAAGCTCCCGGAGCTAGGACCCTGCGGTGTGAAGATATAACAAGACTGGATCCAAGGTTTAGGAGTGTCACACAATTATCTGGATTAGTACAGAGGTTCTGATCTAGAACTATTCTAGAATATTGATTCCTATTCACCAAGAGGCTGCTAAACAAAACAAAAGACCCAAACCAATGTTAGAGTGGCCCAAATAGAACCACAGAAGGAACCTACATTTACCCGCTTCTCCAAATAGAAGACACCCTGGTATAGTAGTGCATCTCTGAGACCACCCTGGAGCTGACTTTATTCCAAGATAAGGATTTTTAGATCAGTGTTGCACAATTTCCTTTAGGCCACACTTTATCTGGAAAGGCTTTTAACACCGTTATCCTCTAAAAGCCTCCAAGTTAGAGTTATTGCTTATCATTTAGAAAATAAGTACAGTAGTTTCATAAAAAGTACACAAGATTGCATTGTAATTAAGGGTACTTCTATTGACTTCATAGCTATGAATGTGAACAACATATCCATATAGAGTTAACTATAGAACATATTCAATTGTGTTGGAAGGGAATTTTTATACATTTAATCTCTTACTTACCAGCCATATAAATTTTAGTTAGTCTTGATAATAAAGACAAATGTAATTGAAATAAAACTATTAATGTGGAATATGTATATCAAGTTATAACATTTGTAGTTTTAAGTACATATACCACCAAAATAAAGATTATGATTTTTTTCATTCCCTAAAAATAGGGTTAGATAAAATAAATGATACTACTTACATTAGAAATTTAATTAAATAATGAATAATATTTTAGTATATCTCCCAATTATTGTAGGGTTAGATAAAATAAATGATACTACTTACATTAGAAATTTAAATAAATAATGAATAATATTTTAGTATATCTCCCAATTATTGTACTAGACGGACTTATATTAAAATGTATTCCTTCTTTACCTAATCTTTATCAGAAAGATTTTATTTCTATAGTTAGAAGTAAAATCTGGGGAGTAAGAAATAATTTTCCCCCCTAAATATGGGGACCTAGTTAAAAAAGAAAAATGCTTTAAGAGTTACTAAGGATGTTTCCTAGTTTATTTTTAAAGATTTTAGGTAACTATTTGAACTAAAGTCTTCTTTTCCTTAGTAATTTGTTCCTCTTTAAATAGGTCACAGTTGTGTTAATACAAAAATTGCTGTTTAAGAGGAAAAAACTTCATAACCTACTTTTTTGAAAATTAAATTTGTCAAGGTCACTCTCACCTACAAAGACATTTTCAAGTAATTTAAACAGATAGGCAAAGGTGCCAACCACATTCAAAGATTTATCTTGACACAATTTATAGTTTCTGATAAGCTTTTCCTGTGGTTCCTTTCTCCTTGTGACTTAGTTAAGCCATCGTCCAGGGTTTAAATGCTAGAGTTCTAAGACGTTTTTAGCCAGTGAAAGGTATTTTCTTCCTTCCTCCCATAATTTCTGTTGATACAAATCTAAGCTCATGTGAGAAACATTTGCAGTCATCTGTAGCATGCAGGCAAAAGAGCAACAACCTGGAATAAAAATGCCTCCTGTATCCCCATCATCAATTTTCCCCAGTGAAATCATTCAACAATTAAATTATACTCTACATGCTCCATCTCAGATCATATTTTAGATTCCATATTGCTTATTCAACATGGGTGTAGAAAGTGAAGAGCAAGTTAAACAAATAATCTAAAAAACAATATTTTCTACGCTAAACGTAAGAGCTTTTCTTTGTAATCCACATAGTGTCTTTGTGATTTGGCTGTACAAACAACACATTTTTTTCTGTTGATGCAGACAATATAGCCTCCAGTTCTTTCTCATCCTTCTAATTAAATACTATCTGAATAAACTGGGATCTTAATTGAAACCAAATTATAGTATCAACATTTAAAGTAAAATTAAAGAGCACAATTTAATCACTGTCTGTTGTGAATTTGGTCATCATTCCAAACACTAGGAATCTGGGTAAGATCAAAATATTTAAATGTTTTGTCGTATTCAAATGTAAAAAGCCATGACATTCAAACACCGATTTATTCATGGGCTTACATTGGTCATAACCTGCTAAGCGAAGCACCCAGACTTTAGTACCTATTTTGACAGAAACTGGAAGTGCTATTCAAGTGGCATTTCCCTCTCCCTAAGTTAGAATTTTAAAATGTCATACATTTGGGGCTTTCGATATAGAACAATTTTGACAGTCTCTTTATTATAATGGACCCAGCATACATTTTGCTTAATAGAATTCTAGACATTATATCAGAGATCACCCTTCTTACTACCCTCCCCCCTCCTCCTTCTAGAATTACCCTCCCTCCAGTCCTACTAGTTAGGTGCATATACCTCTCTTATTTATCATATGTATCTCTCTGCGTTCTAATTTGTAGTATGTTTCTCTGTTTCCCACATCAAATCTTAGCTCACATAAGGAAGTGTCAGTGTCTTTCCTCTATAGTGAAAGAAAAATATATGCTTATGAACCAATCCCAAATGCCACTAGCGAACTAGTAAGAGCAGCTCAAGTGATAAATTCAGTGGAGTAGGGAAAACAAATAAAAATAGTAGAGTGTTAAATCAGAATGAAAAAAAGGTAATAGATACTTCGTTTGAGCATAAAAATAATTATAAGGTCAAAATTTTGGTAACGATAGAAAGAAAATCTGGGGAGTGATAATTAATTTTCATTTTAATAGGAAACAGAAAGTTTTAGAGAAATTATTATTTCAAGAGTCGTAATTATACTGAGAAAATTGAAACATATATGTACTTATATAATTATAGATATTAAATATGTATTTAATGATAAACTTTTTCTTCCTATATATGTATGAGTTGTCATCAAACAATATAGTGAACATGCAAATAAAACAATTATTACAGTAAATGACACATTGCCATTAATCCCCCTCAAAATATCCTTCCCCCTCCTCACTTTGAACACATCCTATTGTTCTTGCCACTTTTAGAAGCAGTTCTGGAGTCCTCTTCTATGAGTATCTTTACTTCATCCTCCATCATGACAACGCTCCATATCACACATTGCTTCTGGTACAGCAATTTGTGTCAAATAAACACATTACACTGTGTCCTCATCCACCTTATTCACTGGATCTGGCACTGTGCGACTTCTGACTCTTCCCCAAAGTCAAAATGACCATGAAAGGTAAACATTTTGAATTGATTCAGGATATCAAGGCAGCCACAACAGTGCAACTAAAGACACTCAAGAAAGAGGACTTCCAGATCTGCTTCGGAAAGCTGTAAGAATGATGGGATACGTGTGTTTGAAGTGAGGGAGAGTATTTTGAGGGGAATTAATGGTAATGTGTCTTTTACTGTAATACATTTTTTAAATTTATACATTCACCATATTTTGTGATCACACCTCATATATATGTATACATGCATATAGATTATGTATACATACGTATACCTCTGTACTCTGTATACATGTATACAGGAGAAATAGCTTCTCATTAAACATTTCCTTCAGAGAGGTGGGGAGAGAGAGAGAGAAAAAAGAGAGAGAGAGAGAGAGAGAGAGAGAGAGAGATCTAATGACTACTTAACTATTTCACAAATTTATCTGCAAAATCTATATAATTCTATTAAAATAATATTTTTGTCATGGTAAAAAATTTGGTAAGTACAGAAAAAGCACACCAAATGAGCATGGTTTTTACTGATCAGAGGTAGTAGGGAAGTGGGCAAAAAGACCCAGATATTCAAAGCTCAAAAATGTGACCCTTTTTAAGTGTATTGATTGAATAATGGATCTTACTATTGCATTGCATGCTGGACATGGACTGTGTGCTAATCTAGACCAGAGAGTAAAGAGAAATGGTCGAAGTGCAAAGTTAATGGCTGGTTCTATAGTCCTTCCTTAAATTTCCTCTGATGACTTGACTTTTGGCAAATTCTGTTGCAACAATCAAAGAATCGTTATTAGATTACCTATACTTGATCTAAGATAAAAGAATTGGGTCAAGTTCTATATATTACAACAAGCTTTTTTACCTCTTCATTGAGATTGCTTAATGATCTAGTATTGATGAGCTAAAGCTGCCCAGAAGATTGGGACTAGTGTAGCACAACTGGGGAGGTTATGTTACCAGGTGATCAAGAGTACTTGGAGGAACAATATGACTAGAGAGTCACATAAGCCAGAGGAGATGTATGACTGGCCAAGACAAAAGTACCCTAGAGCAAATCATTTCTCTTAGCTTGGAGTTTTCCACTACCACTCAGACTCATCTCTCATGACCATGCATATCCTGGGGAAGGAATGACTGTGAAATAGGAAATTATGTCTGGATGTCATGAGATTTCTGTTGGGCCCTTGCTGCGCATGCTCTGTCATTTCCTATCCTTTATCTTTTTTCAAAGCCAAGTGAACTTAGTGCTGCATGAAGCTTATTATGCCTCCTTAGCTTAATTATGAAATCATTCAAAAGATTCGCAGATAATGGTTATCTTTTAATGATTTTAGCAACAAATTACAAGACGTGGATCAATTGAAACTTCAGGTAGCTTGTCTGAAAGCAGGAAGGCCAGAAAATACAGCTTTTCTATGTTTCCTGAATATGTAAGTTAAAACCATACACGTTGAAACAATAACAACAACAACAACCAACTTTTCTACTCCAGGCTGAAACTTATACTTGCAGAGGCAGTAAAGTCTCAGTCTTAGCAGGGTATTAGACTGGGATTCAAAGTAGCAAAAAAATGGGATTAAGGTATTACGTTCTCACTAAGTCTGAGACTTTTAAAGTCATCTAATTAATGGCCTTTAAGCAAAAGAAACAGATCATAGATACAACAGTCTGTAGGTTAAAGATAATATTTTTAAGGTTTACTGACTGTTTAGACCATATTGTTTTTAGATTCTTGAAAATGACAAGGCATAAATAAAATAGAAACCTACTAATTTTTTAAGGAGACTGTATTGTCAAAAATCACCTGGCCAAGGTAGCAACATCCTGTGACTTTTAAAAGTTAAGGCATTTCCTAAAGAGGAGTTCAATTTTGGACAGGAGGAGTTTGAAGAATTTAGGTATATCATAAGGATACATATCCAGTAAGAGCTGGATTTACTACTTACGCTCAAACTTGCTTAAAGATAGAAATTTGTAAATGTCAAATAATAGATGGTTGTTAAAACCAAGAGAATGTATATATTACAGTGAGAGTCTATACTTTGGAAAACATGGTAATGGACAAACAGAAGAGTGTAAAACAAAAATGTAAGGTTTAAGTACAGAAGGCTAAGTATGAAAGAAAAAAAAACATGGAGAGGCTGAAGATATAGGAAGAATTGAGCATACTGGATCAAAAATGATACAAAGGTATGCCCTCATTAGTGTAAAGAGTTATTAAATCTCTTGAAGTCTTCAAAGAAGTTTTTAGGGAAGGGGAACTAAGGAACTGGTCTAAGAAGATTGTTTTACATGGATGTTATTTTTACAAAGTAATTTTAAATTTATTTTAACACATTTATGTACTACTTTCTCCATAAGAATGAAATTATATATAAAAATTGAAAAGAAAACTCAGGAGGGATTGATCTCGAATAAGAAGAATACCTCATGCTCACATATAGGAAGAAAGGAAAGGAGTGAACGTGTGGGTAATTTTCTGGAGGAAGGGTGGCAGAAATTTGAGAAAGTTTGTGTTGGGAATCTCACCTTTTTTTTTTCTCTCTATTAACTAGTAAGGAAGTTATGGAATTATAGTTTATGTAGGTAGCTTTAAGTGATTTGTGGTTGTAGGCATGTAAAAGGAGCTAAAAAGGTATAGATAAAATGATTGTTGAGTGGTGTGGAGTGCTCAGATGACATGAACACCATGACGTGGATTAACATCACCCAAATATAATTTGCTCTTAGAGAAATTTATCTTTCTTTACAATACTCTAAACAAATTAAATAGAAATATAGCTTTTCCCCCCTATCTTTTTATTTAACATGGGACACTAATGCAGGATGACTTTACAATGATAATATTAAGAATATATATTATATTTCTGTTGAATTAAAATTTTTATTATACATAGAACAGCTCTTTTATTCCACATAGTTCTGCCTGGTGATACAGGCTTTGTCTTCTTAAATCAAAGTACTTCTGACACTGGGCATTACTGTGAACAGACTAGATTACTAAAAATAAATGAAATTTTGCCTCTTTTTTCCTCCATACAGACATACATACACAGGTATACACACACAATTTGAATATATTGTTGATGATTTTGACAATCAACGAATAGAAACCATAGTCTGCTGGGGGCAGAATTTACTCTTTATATTTTAAAGAGGCTGAGATTATTTATACTATTGCCATTTTGTGTTGTAACTGAATTTGTCCACTGCACTTTATTAGTGGCTTAATAGTACACAATGCTTTACTGAACCTAAAGTGTTGCAATGATTCAAGGTTCGGGCAACATTACTGCCCTTGCTATATTTAGGGTTATAAATTTAGTATATGAGACTATTTAGTTTTTCATAGCTCCTCTTCAATTAAAGTAATGTGCACTAGGTGAAGAGTGGTTTGGGAGCGGGGAAATGATGTGGTTAGAGCTGGGCTTTAGGAACATGAATCTGTCAAGATTATGGAGTACAGGATGGAATCTACATGACTTGACAGCTGATTGGATGCTGAGCAGGGTAGAGTGGGAGGCGGTGAAGCAAGAAGTCTTCAAATGTGGCTCCAAGACTTTTGGTCGTTTTGACTCTTTTTGGAGTCTTCAAATGGGACTCCAAGGTCTTGAGTTGTAGATACTATGAATACTAATTTGTATTAATCACAAAGAGAAGCAGAGGAATATCAGAGTTAGGGAAGATACTTTATGTGTTTTGAATATATTCAACTTAACAGTCTGTGGAAATAGTCACAGAATCTGAGTTCAAGAGGGAGGCTGGAGTATAGGAGGAGAGATGCTTTACTGAACTTCATAAACTGGTATATTTTTAACAAATTTTAATATAACGTGCTGTGTGGATGGCTGTTGATTATAGGAAATAGATAATAAAGGAAATGCCATAAAATATGAGACAGAAATATTAGTTGCAGACTATGAGGTCATCTAGAAAATGTAGTAAAAAGATGGCTCTTTTTAATGTATTAGCTTCCCTACTTAATGGACTGCAGTCCTTTCTCCCATGCTGGTTACTACTTGTGATTAAAAATAGGTATTTTCCATATTTGGAAACTTTCTATCAGGGTCTATCAGGATTCATTCTTTACTGTCTTGTTTCCACCCTATACTTTCTAGTTCTTCCCCTGGCTAAGTCTTTACTGCTTAGGAACCATGAGTATCTCAACTCTATGAACTCTGAATAATGACTTTTGTGTTTAGTAATGAGGCTTCGTGGTCTGTTACATTACAACAACCTCTGCTTCTGGATTTTCCCAGTATCTCCGATAGCTGTTAATTCCCTGGTAGAAATACAGACTTCTGCCCACTCCACACAATTCTGTTTTCTACTACTTCAATGTACAAATTTAATTGCTTCATTAGCCTTGAACAAGTTCTTGCTTCTCATTTCAGTAAGACTGCCACCACACTTGAACTTGAGCACCCTATGTCACCAGAGGGAAAGATCTCCTAGGCAGAGAACCGGGCAAATGTGCAGCTCACCTCATATTTTTTTTCCTTTTCTCATGGAATATGAGATCCTGTTTGTTTTTTAATGCTCAAAAAGAAAAATGCCTTAAATATTTTGTCCAGTTTATAGTTGTTTCTGGTGGGAAGGAAATTCCTTTAGTAGATATGCCATCATGGCTGAAAGCAACACCCCCCTTAGGCTATAAAATTTTGACAAATAAATGTTTCTTAAAATATCCAAATTTATTTGTGTGTGGTGGTGCCTGAGACCACCTACAGAACTGGCGATTCACTAGAAATACTCATCATATACTCAACATACCCTGACTATGTTTTATTGAAATTACAGTAAAAGGATGCAAAGTAGAATCAGCAGAGGGAAAAAGAATGTGGGGCAAAGTCTGTAGGAAATCAGGCATAAGCTTCCAAATGCCCTCTCTCAGTGCAGTGATGTGGGATCACTTAATTCCTCCAGCCATGAGTTGTGACAACATGAGTGATATGTTTTATACCAGGGAGCCTCCTTAGAAATGCAGTGCCCAGGGTTTTTAGACTCAGTGCCCTCTGCCTAGCATGTATCAAAGTTCCAGACTCCCAGAAGGAAAACAGGTGTTCTGTGCAAACCACCTTGTTTGCCTAAAATCTGGGATCACTGAGCCACCATATCATTTAGGGAAAATGGTAGGAATCCTCCTAAAATGGTAGTTTGCAGACATCAGGCAGTGGTCAACCTTGCACGTATCTAAGAATAGCAGTCTCAGGCTTGCTATGTCAATTATTTTCTGCATAATTTGATATCTCTAATTTATTCCCCAATGAGGCAGAGAACTGATAGAATGGAATATACACAGATAGATAAATACACAGCCCACTTTTATTATTTGCAGATCCCATATTGTGAATTCATCTACTTGCTAAAATGTATTTCTAACCCCAAAATCCATACCCCCAGCTTTCATGGTCATTTGTGGACATGTGCTTAGTGGTGGGCAATCTGAGTCCACCAACACACACATTTGCAGCTGAGGTCCAACAATGCCAGGCTCTGCATTCTGTTTTAGCTCTCATACAAAGGTGATCAGAGGATTGAGAAGGTAGAGGGCAGTGCAGTGTAGGGTAGGAAGCTCTGGTGCAGTATGGGATGGGGTTTGAGTCCCAGTTTGGGCAACTGTCAGTGGAGTAGCCTTAGGCAAGTCACGTCACACTTCTGAATCTTGTTTTCTTTTTTGAGATATAAAGGAAACAGAATCCACCAGAATGAGCTATTTTTAGGACCTAAGTATATAATCTATAGGTGTACATATTTATAGTATATGAGATATACTTGTATATGTATATATTTCCCCTAGGAGCAATAGTTCAGTATTCCTGAATTGACTGTTCATAGTGACTTTATAGAACACAACTGCTGAGAATGAGAATCAACTGTATGTCTTTTATTCCATTCCTTCTTTCTGTATTGGATTTTCTTGCTGAAGTTCATACTGTTTAGATTTAGTGTGTGTCTGATACTGGCAAGCCATCTTAATCTTTTTCATCATAAAGTGATTTAATATGCCCTTTTTCTAGAATAATATTGATACGGTAACAACCTTTAAGTTTCGGTTCACTATTTGCATATATTATTCCATTTTCTCCAGGCATGACTGAGCTGATAAGAAAACTTCTGTAGGTATAATTATTTTTTTCTTTGTAAGTCATCAGTTCTTTTCCTCAGGTGGCTTTTAAGATTCTTTTCTTTATCTTTGATATTTTGCAGTTATACTATAATGTTTCTATGTGTTGATTTATTTTTCTTACTCCTGCTTAGTTCTCAGCGTCCATCTGAATGGAATACTAACGAATTTCTTTATTCCTGCACAATTCTTTACTTTTACCTCTCAAAATTTTGCTTCCTCACAAATTCCTCACAAATTCCTGTATTTCTTCTCTAAGAGAGATTGGCAAATCAAGCCCAAGGGCCAAACTAGCATGTTGTCTGTTTTTATAAATAAAGTTTTGTTGGAACAAAGCCACTTGTTTGCCAATTGTCTATAGCTGCTTTTGCACTACAGTGACAAAGTTGAGATTGGCCTGCAAAACCTAAAATATTTGCCATCTAGCTCATTACAGAAAAGTTTGCTGACCTCTGTTCTAGAGCTTTTAGTTGATGTGTGTTGAAGAAACACTTATTCTAAATATCTTAACTAATTTTTTGTGTTTTAAAATGATGTGGCATTTCTGTATGTGTTCTTGGTTTTCTAATCTATTCTTTCCATTACTATTATTTTTTTCAATTACAGTTGACAATTCAATATTAGTTTCAGGTATAGGGCATAGTGGTTAGACGTTTGTATAATTTACAAAGTGATCCCTCTTGTAAGTCTAGTACCTACCTGGCACCATACATAGTAATTACAATAGTATTGACTATATTCCCTATGCTGTACTTTACATCCCTATGACTATTCTGTAACTGCCAATTTGGATTTCTTCATCCCTTTAACTTTTTCACCCTGCCTCCCAACCCCCCTC
Organism: Rhinolophus hipposideros; assembly: GCF_964194185.1. Lineage (NCBI taxonomy): Eukaryota > Metazoa > Chordata > Mammalia > Chiroptera > Rhinolophidae > Rhinolophus > Rhinolophus hipposideros. Next base: position 32,599,394 of record NC_138063.1, read on the forward strand.
TCATCTGGTAAACATCAGTTTGTTCTCTGTATCTATGAATCTGTTTTTGTTTTGCGTGTTCATTTATTTTATTCTTTAGATTCCACGTATAAGTAAAATCATATGGTATTTGTTTTTCTCTGATTTATTACACTTAGCATAATACCCACTAAGTCCATCCATGTTGTCAGAAATGGTAAGATTTCATTCTGTTTTATGGCCGACTAATATTCCATTATATACATGTACCAGATCTTCTTTATCCAGTTGTCTATTAATGGACACTTAGGGTGCTTTCATATCTTGGCTATTGTAAATAATACTGCAATGAACACAGGGGTGCATATATCTTCGAATTAGTGTTTGGGATTTCTTCAGAGAAGTGAAATTGCTGAGATATTTTTTTGGCTATATCTCCTCAGGCAAGGGAAACAGAAGAACAAAATAAACAAATAGGACTACATCAAACTAAAAAGCTTTTGCCTAGCAAAGAAAATCGTTAAGAAAGTACAAAGACAAGCTACCAAATGGGAGAAGATATTCACCAATGATACAACTGATAAGGGATTAATATTCAAAATTTATAAAGAACTCATATAACTTAAGAGCAAAAAAACAAACCAATTAAAAAATGAGCAGAGGACCTGAACAGACATTTTTTCATAGAGGACATACAGATGGTCAATCAACATAGGAAAAGATGCTCAACATCATTAATCATCAAGGAAATAAAAAACCAAAACCACACTGAGCTATCACCTCACACCTGTAAGAATGTCCATCATCAATAAATCAACAAACAACAAATTTTGGCACGGATGTAGAGAAAAGGGAACCCTCGTGCATTGTTAGTGGGATTGCAAATTGGTGCAGCCATGGAAAACAGTAGGGACTGTCCTCAAAAAATTAAAAATAGAACTACCTTATGATCCAATTTATTCTTTTAAAGTTTCCAATCTTTTAAAGTTTATTATTTCTTTTGTATTTAAAAAAAATCAATGACTATCTTCTTACTTCTAGTATTTCAGGTGATTAATCTCATATAGACTCATTTCTTTTTGTTCTATTTCAAAGTTTTTGCACACGTTTATGGATATAATTTATTCAATTATCTCACCCACTGAAACTTTGTGTGTCTTGTTTAATCTGCTCTATTCCCAGCACCTGGAATCATGTTTGATACTGAAGAGGCATTTCATAGATATTTGTTGAACATGATTTAGGATTTAGGATAAATATATCTATTGGAAATATTTTGCCCAAACCATTCTAATTTTTAATGTCGCCTGAAGTAAATTTACTTCCAAATTATTGATTTTGTTGGTTCTCTTTCTTATTATTATATTTCCTTATATGTTTTGTAATTTTGATTTCCAGATTTTTTTTTAATGAAACATATATTCCTCCTCTTTTCTCCTATTAGCTGAAGAGAGATCCAACTATCTAACCTAAGTGTTCTATTGCCACTTCAGGCTTCAAGGTAGGTAATATTGAGGATGCCTCCAGGAGAGTCTCTAAGCCAAAAAAAAAAAAAGGTATTTTGGGCTCGATTTATGAGCAAGTGGTCACACTTATTTATGTCCCCTTCCTCTGCCTAAGAACAGAGTTTCCTATAAGCCATAGACCCAATCAGTGGTCACCAACTTTTTTTTCAGCTCCTGCTCAAATTTGGACAGGGGGTAGTTGTTTTAGAAGTTAGCTTGGCTCTGATCACTGAGTCTTAAATAGCACTTTTTTGTTCTTAGTATTTAACACCCTTAATTTCCAGGAGCTTCTGTTGGTTTTGGGAGCCCAGGAGGCTTATAACTTCTCCTCCTAAACTCGTTTTGCATTTTTGTTCTGTTTTATCTCCTAGGAACGTGTAGTTTGTTTGTGAGGCCTGCTATATTTTTAAAATATTCTCTTTTTATATTCTGCGGGTTTAACCTAGTAATTTTCTCAATGTAAATATGTTGTGCATTTTACTCTCATCCTTTAGTTTCACTTATTTGTTTTCCACCCACATTTATCTCCTTCCTCTCTTGCATCATCAGCTGCCCTCTGTGCTGGACTATTTCTCTTGCCACATCAACACGCTGTAATATTTCTCATCTTACTCAAAACCCTCCTGTACCTCACATCTCCAGCTGCAGTTCACACTTTTATTCTGCTGTATATCACGGACCTTGCAATGATTGTCTATACTGGCCAGCTCCATTTCTTCTTCTGTTCTGTCCTCAGTGTACTCTGCTGCCTCACTGAGACCACACAGGTCAAGATCTCAATGACCTACACTTCCCCAGTTCACCACCTGTTTGTCAGTCCTCACCTCCCATAGCATACCGACCCCACTTTACACAGTTAGTCACTTCTCCATTCTTAAAACATTTTCTTTACTTCAATTTAGTGACACCCCCACTCTCCTGAGCATCATTGTCTCACTTTTCATTCATCCCCAGGCTCGTTTACTGCACCATTGTCGAGTTTCTTGGTTATTTTATTAATCTTAATTATTTTATTACTCAGACATCTTCTGTATTTACACTTACTGCCGAGGTGATCTCACCCAGTCCCATATTTTTAAATGTTATCCATATGCTCCTTTGGCCATGATTTATAGTTCTAGTCCAGGGTTTCCTCTTCATTCAGGCCCTCACATCCCCTGTTGGATTTCTATTTGGTATTTCAATCTTAATATATCCAAAATGGGACTATTGATTCCTTTCTGAATGCTTATTAAAATTACCCCTGCTTCTGTGTCTCCCATCTAGTAAATGGCATCTATATTCAATTGGATTAGCCAAAAACAAAACAAAACAAAAAACATTATAGTCATCTTTGACTTCTCTCTTTTTCTCAGAAATCATATCTAGTCCATCAGAAAATCCTGTTTGCTGTATCTTTAAAAACATATTCACAATCTGACCATTTATTACAATGACCATGGTTCAATGATGTTTAATCTGCCATAATCTCTTATCCGGATAGCTACTTAATTTGTTTTCAGTTTTCCTTTTTCGATCCCTAGATCCTATTCTCCATATAAGTGTCAGAATGTTCTTTCTAAAATGAAAGACAGATTGCTTTATTCCCCTGCTTATAACCTTTTCATCACACTTATCCAAAATCCAAAGTCCTAAGGTTTGTATGATTTGGCCGTGGCTGCCCTATCTAAGAGTTATAGGATTTGGTCCTGGTTGCTTAACTACTCATATAATGTTATTTCCTAGAACTCCTATTCATTCACTGATTTCCAAACACACTGTCCTAATTTTTCTTGCATAAACACACGGAGTTTTGTCTTTTCTCTGCATTCGTTATTAATGCATATTAGCTTCTACTTGACTGGTGAACAGGGGAATGATGACAGCACAATGCAAAGTTGCACTGTGTCTATATGTCATTTTTTCCTAGGCAAAGTAAGCCAAAATACCAAAAGAAGAGTACAACTACTTCAGGAGAGAAAGTTTCACTTTGCTCACCTGCTGCACTGGGGGTAAGAACCCACTCTAAGAAAAAAAAAGGCTCCTGTACCGGCATCCCTTCAGGTACACCTCCAGCCTTGTGTAGCTCTCAGTTATGTGGATTAGACTGTCTCTCAAGCCCATTTAATGGTGGCCTCATGCTCTTAGAACTTCATTTCCTTCTGCACTCTCTCAGCTCTTGCCAGCCCTGTTCTGATATAAAGCATTGCCAACTGATTTCCAATCTATTGCTTTGGTGCCCTTTAAATGTTCACTGTGGTGACCTTTAGTCATGCTTAGCTACCTGCCTGTGTGACCCACTTTGTGGTATCAGTGAAACTACGTTCTCTGGTTTCACAGTTGTACAGATTTTCATGATGGTCCCTTATTCTTAATTCCCTTTTAAGCTCATATTTTCACAGAAAGCTGTTTTATCGATTAATATAAATGTATAACAACATCAGACACACCCCATTCTCCTGCCTCTGAGCCTTGGCACTTGTGGTTCTTTCGGTCAACGATACTCCCAAATAGTCTCATGATTTACTTCCTCACTTAATTCAGTTTCTCTTCAGATGATACCTTTTCCCAAAGCCTTCTTATATAATATATCTAAAGTAACTCCCACCCTCATTACTTTATCCTCTTAACCTCTCTTAACCTTCTTTTTAGCACCTGACATTATATATTCATTTGTGTATGGATTAGTAGTCTGTCCTCCCCACTAGAATTTTAGCTTCATCAGGATAGGATCTTTGTGTGTTTTGTTCATTGTAGTAAAAATTTTGGGTAAATAGCTAAGTGCTCAATAAACATTTATTAAGTTAATAAATGACTCAATGTGTGGATAGTTTCCTCTTATAATAAACACTTTTTTTCCACAAATAGTTTTTGTCGCAGACTATTTTGGGAAAATAATTTCTCATTTTCCACCACATTTAAATAAAAAAAAATTACTTTAAACCTGAGTTAAAGTAATTTCATGAGTTAATATATTTAGCTACAAACCAGTGCTAATAAGTTAAATATAATTGCTAAAATTCTTTTAACTAAAAAGAATTGCTTTAGGATGCTAAATGTTGTCATTAATAATTTTAAGAACGTAAATCAAAGCTCTATGGCATGGTAGAAACGCCAAATCTTTAACAGGAAAATTGTCTGAGTGTAGTTAATACTCGTACATTTGTTTAGTTACATTACTATTCAATGAGATATTTCAAGAATCAGTATAAGTGATTCAAACATATAATCTCTTCAGTTTCTTTCTTTCAAGATGGATTTCACAACCTATTTTAGTTAATCCACTATTAATCTTCCTTTTTCTTCACCTGTCAAGTGGAAGAGAGGGCTCTCATTTCCCAGTTTTAAAAACTCAGTGGGGAACAAAAGGTTTCACTCTTACTGAGTCGAATTAGAGAATTAGAGTCATCCTGGAATTTACTATTCTATTTACATTCCTTGAGCTAGAAAGACTTTTGTGGAAAGTGGGGTAGGAGTGGAGATGCACACAGGTTTCAAGTACAAAGAAAGTAGAGATAGGTGAGTGAGGTCATAGGACCTGATTACATAATTAGTACTTAAAAAGTAGAAGACTCTGAGTTTAGATTGTAAACATTCTGTATTTTCCTGTTTTCTTATACGTGAGGTGGTGCAGTCAAGTGGCTAACGGCATACCTCTGTAATTCAGCTGCCTGGATTTGACTGCTCTCTCCACCACCTACTGATTGTGATATCTTGGGGCAGTATGCCTTTATTTATTTTTTATTTATTTATTTATTTATTTTTTGCTATGCCAAGAGAACACAATTTATTGGGTAAATTTCCAGGGAAACCTAGTTTTGTATGCCTTTATGTATTCACCTATAATAGTAACTACCCCAAATAACTGTTGTGATGGTTAAATAAATTAATAAATGGAAAGCATTTAGACCACTGTCTGGTATGTAAAAAATATTCAGTAAGTGTAATGAGTGCTTGCCGGATTTCATTCTTCCTCCTGAATGAGGTTGCAGATCCATGGGATCATCAGCAAAGAATTTAAGAATGCCAAAAAGAGCAATAGCTAAATATGTTACTTATTAAATTAGTAAATAGAGAGATCCCTTATTTTTAAGAATATTGATCTTTTCGATGTAACTGTTTCCTGAATAAAGCCATCAGGCCATGTAGCCTTAGAAGTACGACTTTCATTAGTGTGTATTTCTAGCTACGTGCATAAATCTTACAGTGGAAAACCGATTTCGAAGTGGATAAGTTTACTAGGATAGAAGACATAAAAGAACGTTTTAACAGATATCATGACATTAAAATTAAGAGTCATTTTTGAGTCTTCCAAATTATTAACAAAAATAATTAATGTGACAAAAGCCTTGGAACTACTATGCATATACTAAAGAAATGACAACATTTCTACCATAAAATATCTTTCTGGGATCTGGTGACTTGGTCATAAAAACTGTCTTGGGGCTGAAACGTGGCATATGTTGTTTTCATTTGAAGCATAAATGCTTTCCATTAGTTAGAAATTTGAATTGTTATATTTGAGAAGCAGTAAAAACATTAGTTTTCTATTTCTAATTTATTAAACTCTAATGGAAAATACAGTTTTCTTAAAATGGAAATTTTTGTTTTAAAAGTTATGATTAAATTTTGAAGACTGCAAGGCAACACATGCATATAAACTTAATGGGAATTCTAGATTATAATTAACTTAGCAATAGTGTGCTGTGGCAGAGGGAAAATTTGAAGGCCAAATAAGACATGTGGTAATAGTCACTGGCTGGGCTCACACACCGCAGGGGCTTCATTAGTGATAATATCTGTGCTATTCCTTTTGTAAAATTTAGACATTTTAAGTACAATTAATTAGAATTAGTCTCAGATTCCAGTAAAGTAAAATAACTACAAGTGTATTTGCTGTTTTAAAAACATGATTTTGATGATAGTGAGTTATAGAAATATGTGTGTTGAAGAGAAAATTTGCTCAGTTTAAACTGAATGGTGCTGATTAACCCAGTGGGCCATTTGGGTGAAATATTCTGTTGGAATTATAAACTGGAATGCCTGATGGCAATCAGAAGCAAATCATGGATACGGAAAACTATTTCTGTTTACCCTGATCTAAATCTTTGCTCAAAATATGAGTGCTGCACATTATGTGGATGTGTGTGTGTGTGTGTGTGTGTGTGTGTGTGTGTTCATAGTTTCCGGGTAGGAATTCTCAGATCAGATATTGAGGTGGTAAATGTTACTTTTTACTTGTCAGTTAAAGAGCCTCTGTTTTGAACACCAGTTCTGACTGGTGACTGATACCTGAATCAAATCATTTTCAAGTAAGTTCAGATATTTCAATATTTTTCATTTCATACCCAATTGGTCAATCAGAGACAATCAAGACTCTTCTTCCCCTATCACCTATCACCTGTCCCCTATCACCTCTGCTTTTCAACATAGTGTTGGAAGTCCTTGCCAGAGCAATCAGGCAAGAGAAAGAAATAAAAGGCATCCAAATTGGGAATGAAGAAGTTAAATTGTCACTCTTTGCAGATGACATGATGCTATATACAGAAAACCCTAAAGACTCCACCAAGAAGCTATTAGAAACAATCAACGAATACAGTAAAGTTGCTGGCTACAAAAATCAATGTACAAAAGTCCATTGCATTCCTATATATTAACAATGAAATCTCAGAAAAAGAAATACAAAAAACAATTCCTTTTGCAATTGCAGCAAAAAGAATAAAATACCTAGGAATAAACTTAACCAAGGATGTGAAGGATTTATATGTTGAAAACTATAAGACATTTTTGAAAGAAATTGAAGAAGACACAAAGAAATGGAAAGACATTCCATGCTCATGGATTGGAAGAATCAACATAGTTAAAATGGCCATATTATCCAAAACAATATACAGATTTAATGCAATCCCCATCAAAATCCCAATGGCATTTTTTAAATAAATAGAACAAAAAATCACCAGATTTGTTTGGAACCACAAAAGATCCCGAATAGCCAAAGCAATCTTAAGAAAAAAGAACAATACTGGAGGTATCACACTCCCTGACTTTAGCTTGTACTACAGGGCTACAATAATCAAAACAGCATGGTATTGGCAGAAAAATAGACATATAGACCAATGGAATAGAATTGAGAACCCAGATATAAAACCACATAAATATGGACAGATAGTTTTTGACAAAGAAGCTAAAAACATACAATGGAGGAAAGACAGCCTCTTCAATAAATGGTGCTGGCAGAATTGGATAGCCATGTGCAAAAGAATGAAACTGGACTGCTATCTGTCACCATGTACAAAAAATTAATTCAAAATGGATCAAAGTCTTAAGCATAAGACCTGACACAATAAACTGCTTAGACGAAAACATAGGTAGTAAACTTATGGACCTTGGGTTCAAAGAGCATTTTATGAATTTGACTCCAAAAAAAAAAAAAAAGAAAAGACTCTTCTTCCCATGGTGGTTCTTCCCATTGTTATTGATGGGTGTGGTATATCCTCTGTCCTATGGAGCCAAACTGAGGCAGAGCTCCTCTAAATGTTTGGTTGTCAACATTTAGTCCCACAGGCATTGCAGGCTATGTTTAAGGTCCCACTGTAGCTTCTACTCCTTGGCTTTTGGACTCTTGTGACTAGTTGGAAAACTTTTTCAAATCATCCAGCCATCTCAGACTTTCCATTAATCCTCTCAAATAGGGTAGAGATCATAGGAAAATTTTAGTTGCACTTTTTCAGATTATCTCTATATGGAGTTACTCTGTCACAATATCTAATCTATTATTATACCATGCTGGTTTTAGAGCCTTCTCTCTGAGGTGCCAGCATCTTCCTGGGTTTCAACCGGAAAGTGAGGCTCATGTATCCTTCTGCTTTTATAACCTTACCAAAAATAGCTGGCATTTCTGCTATTTCCTATTCTCCTTTACCATGATAATAGTAAAGGATACTGGGTCCACATTGGGTCTGGTGGGTTCAGGGTGCCTTCTTAGATATCAGAGTATTTAACATTCTGCTAGATAATTTTTATTTACTCCTCTGGAACCCTTTCTGTACCATTCACAACCCTTCTCTGTGCCCTAGAAGTCTGAATTATTTGGAATAAATCAATGGGAATCCTTGGTGTCTGGGTTCTAGCTCCTAATGGGAGATAATAGCGAGAGACTGGAGGGTAGGAAGAGAGTGATAGTAGGGTCTTAATTCTGTCATTTCACTCTTACCTGGTTGATCAAGGTCAGAACTCGGTCAGATGATCCTCTTGTAGGGCTATATCTAACTTCTTGGTTACGCTAACCTGTATTTCCCCTTCCAGCACCAGGCTGTGGTGGTAACAGTTCCTCTTTTTTGTTATTCCAGGGACTTTTCACCAATCATTTGATTTCCCTTGAATCTACTTACATGTTGTAAATTATCCCTTTATTCAGCTCTCCACATTACCATTTTAGACTGCCTTCTTCTTGCTGTTAGTACCTTAACTGTGACAGTATTTGATAGCATAAGTTGTTGCAGTCCCAGGAAACAGAAGTTTCAATTGGGATTCTGCAATTGGTTTTCTTACATAGCTGAGGAACACGAGAGAACACTGCTCACTAGAGAGAAATGAAACATGGCTTAACTCTGATGAAGGCAGAGATCCAGCACCACTTAAGTGCTCAACATATCCAGGTCTCTTATTCCAAGCTAAGGGCACTGATTGAGAAGCAGAAACTAACTGAGCAGTAAAAACGGAAACATTGGACAGCCACAGTCAAGGCTATGAAAGTTGAATCCCCGAATTTCAATGAACCTCCCTTCATGTCAGAGTCATCCCTAATCTTTAGAAGCCAGGCGGATACACTTTAGTGTCAGATGCCAAGTGAAGACAATGACCATAATGAGCAGTGTGGGTAGAGTGACAATCATATGAAATGCCCCGTAGCAGACTGTGATGATATCCAATCATGTGTGGGTTCCCTAGGAATATAATAGTGGTGCAGCCTATGAGGTGCTTCTTGACACATATAGACAGAAAGGCTCTAGATTTAGGGGCAAAACTGAAATCAAGTCTTTTTAAGGGATTCACATACTTTTATCTACTTCTAGATCTCAGCCAGTTCCCAAAAATAAAACCCCTTACCTGAGCAACAGCTAGCATAGACTGTGTCTTTTCCTCTAAATCTTGCCCAGAAGAACCTGCAGTCATTTCCACATGCATTAGGGTAAGGAATTTACCCAGAACTTCCCAGCCTTTTTAGGTTTTGTTTCTAAAATCCCTTGAGATCTAAGATGCCACGGAAACACTCATACACTAGTCAGAGTGAGGAGTATGGAAATCCCAGGTAATATATGGAATCTTGGCCTTCTTTTTCCTTCCACTGGATTCATTCTGATCATGTATCAATCATGTGGTTATTACCCTAATCCTAGAATGTATAGTGCAAATGAATACACTTAACAGCTGGATTTTCCCATTGATACTGTGACCCATGAAGGGAGGGTTATTATGGTATAAAAGGCAGGTAGCGAATCCTATGTCTCACCAAGAAAATAAACCAAAAGTAACAGTGCCACATTTCTAGGAGGATTTTAAAGAGTAATGCCATGATCAAAGACTAAAAGAGACCAATGTACTGATTCCTACCACATCCCCACTTTACCCCCTTGGTTGATGCAAAAGTCACTTGGGTGTTAAGAAGGATTGTAAAATTGCTAAACACTCCGTCGGTAATTTGCAACTGTGTTTCCAGATGTGGTATCTTTACTACAACAAAGGGACAGATCCTCCAGTCCATGCTATGCCACTATAGTATAGATTTAGCAAATCCTCCTTTTTTTGATTGGGATCAGCAAATATAATCAGAAGCAAGTGAGATGCACTTGGAACACATTAATATTTCTTTACTTCCTGCCATAGCAATATTTCAAATCTTCACTTCTCTATCTTTATAGAGTCTGGAGGATCCTTTTTCATTTTGACAATTCCAGAGCATATAACACACCTTCACTGTGCAGATGAAAAAAGGTTAATTTTATTGGTGATTAAGAAAACAACATTTCTCTAGACGTCTTAGTCAAACACATGGATTCTTGATGATGGGAGGTTGGTTGCAAATACTCAGGGATTTGCCACACCTATGAAACTTCTAAAGGTCCAATGATCCTTGGGCATGTCCAAATATACTGTCTACAGAGAGTGACAAATGGTGGCACCTTTTATCACTAATCAAATAAACAAAACATGTGGTAGACCTCTTGATATCAAAGGCAGCATATACTAATTTTGTGCATCCTGCTCCGACCTGTTTATCAGGTAACCTGAATGCTGTCAGTTTTGAAATACACCTGGAGCTGTAAAATACTTTGCAACATATTCTGGGTATGGGGTAAACTACGCTGCCTCTTGCCTTTTTGCTCTGTAAATGCAATAGTATACAGGGAGTCAGTCACAAATTGAGACCTTTTATAGAGGCTCTGGTAAGCTGCACTAGAACTCATTGTGCATTCTGTCAAAGGTCACGATCTATCCTGTTGAAAAATAGTATGTATTTGAATAGCATTTCCTGGATTATCACTGACTTTCTCTGGGGTTACACATGTGAACTAGGACACCAAGTAATTACGCGAAACTGCCCTGAAGGCCATGAAAGTGTTCGGCTCAGACGTCCCTGTGAGAAAGAATATACTCTAAGTAGTGTAATTAGCTGGCAGCCTCTAGCCAATGCAACTTAGGTATGTCTCGCAGGCCCCATGCTGGGGCTGTGCTCTCCGCCAAGCCCCTTCCCAGTCATCTACAGGGCACAACAGTAGAACCATGGCGGTGATTCTAGAGCCAGACCATTGCTGCCCAACATGGGAGTCCTATAATGGACAATTGTTGCCCTGGATCTCCCCAATGGTGCAGCTGAGCCATTCTCAGAGCTGCACCACAGCCCGTGACTCATCTCACCACTCTCACAGGTATCAGAGCTGTTTCATAAGGTGCCTATTCCAATCTTTTGGATGTTTTTAAAAAATACGGAGTTACTTGTTTATTTATTGTTGAGTTTTTAAAATTCTTTGTATATTTTGGATGCTAATCTTTTATCAGTTATGTGTTTGGAAAATATTTTCTCCCAGTCTATGACTTGACTTTTCATTCTCTTAATAGAGTCTTTCAAGAGCAGATGGGTCTAATTTTAATGAAGTCCAACATTATTTTTTTTTTCTTTCATGGATCATGCTTTGGATGTTGTATTTAAAAAGTTGTCACCAAATCCAATGTCACCTAGATTTTCTCCTGTTATTTTCTAGAAGTTTTGTAGATTTGCATTTTACATTTAGGTGTATGATAAATTTTGAGCTAAATTTTTGGTGAAAAGTCTAAGGTTGGTGTATAGACTTTTTGTTTTGTTTTGTTTTCTTGTTGTTTTTTTTGCATGTGGATGTAGAGTAGTTTTAGGACCATTTGTTGAAAAGACCGTCTTTCTCCATTGAATTGCCTTTGCTTCTTTCTCAAAGATTAATTGACTATACTTGTTTGGGCCTATATCTGGGCTCTCTGTTCTTTCTCTTCCATTGATCTACTCATCTAATCTTTGACCTACTCGTCTAATAACACACTGTCTTGATTATTGTAGATTTATAATACGTCTTAAAGTCAGATAGTATCAGTTTTCAATTTGTTGAATTTGTTCTTTGTTTCTTTCTTTATCTTCTCTCTTGTTTCTGAGAGTTTTTTTTGGGGGGGCTGTTAATCGAGCACTTTGTATGATTCCATTTTTTCTTCTCTTGTATGATATCAAATACACTTCTTAAACATTTTTTTAGGGGTTACCATAGAGTTTGCCATATTCATTTATAACAAATGTTAGTCTACTTGGAAAAAGTTCTACGCTGCTTTTGGGTAGTGCACTGTGTATACAGTGCCTTTGTTAAGTTTTCCTCAGTGTCCTCACTGGAGTGTTCCATATATTTCCTTTTGATAAAACTGTCCAGGGGGGAGAGTTTAAGATTGTGTATTGTGATGAAATATTGGATTGAAGGTATTCTACAAAGCATATGGATTGAAAGGAGATCCATATGTTTTATGACAACCAGATGAGATAAATGGAATCTTATGAACACTCAGGGTCACTTGTCTGGATAATGATACAACTTACAGAAGGTGGCAATAGGGATGTTTGTAAGGATGTTTGGTATTTAGGATCATTTAAAATTTACTTTAGAGAGCTGTAATATTAATCTTTAGCACACGGAAAGGCATAAGATTATCTCTAAATTCTACACCATTAATGATAGAGCAAAATAGTTCTGATCTTAGAATATTTTAAATGATATGTCATTATAGAAAAACATCTGTAATGCTCTTTTAGAACTTCTTACTTCCTCATTGTACATCAGTATGAATTACTTACAATATATAAGTGAATTAAGTTGCTGTAAGAAGTAATTTGATGTGAGCAAATTGAATTCAGGAGAATGCCTGCCAAAGACAATAATTTTTAATTTAGAGAAATTGATATCATGCCACTCTTTCAGATATAATTAGATCCCAGTTCCAATTGTCTACTGAGGACCCTTCTGGTCTGTCTTAATAAAACATTATTATAAATAAATAGGAGAATTCAGCTAATTCACTATGGCAGGTGTGGTATGCATTTAGTTAATCTAAAACTGACTCTAAATAATTCTGGTGTATGTAAAAAAGGGGCCCAGAACACTCCATTGTTAAGTCTAATTTTTGAAATGGCCTACCATTGTCAGGAGAGATATTAAAACTGTCACATGCGCAGGTCCTAAGGACTAATTGGATAGGGGATGATTAGGAAGAAAAAGCCAAGAACAACTGGAAGACAAGAGGATGGCTGACATGTTTTCATATGACCAAATATTGTTTAGATTTAACTGCACATCTTTCTAATATCTTTACTATTTTCTTTCTTCCTAAAAGTAGTATACAGTTCAAAACAGCTCGTCTAATAGTAAACTTGGTTTCTGTTTTTTCAAAGTATATGTTTTTGGGGGTATCATTCTTAAATAATAGTTTTGCAGGGAATGTATAATTATTTAATCATTATTTCCTCCATGCACTCTTAATATTTTATTCTGTTCTTTGACTTTTTATTGTTGCTATAGAAAAGTCAGCTATTTCTGGTTCTTCTAGAAAAATCAGTTGTTCTATATGCTAGTGAGATGAGCCCATCTTCTGTGTTCTGGTTTATAACAATAGCTCTAGTATTGATTTAATTTTGCAGTGTTTGAAAACTGTCCTATTAGAGTTTCAGCTATAATCCTGCCCTGGGTTTCCTGAGATACCCCTGTATCTTTATTTAAACATTCTCACTTTTGCTTATTAGAAGTAAGCTAATAGGTATGTTAGTGTTCACAATTACCACTAACGTAGTAGCTTAAAACAACATCTGTTTATTAGCGCATAGTTCTGTTGGTTAGAAGTCCAGGTGAGGTGCACTGGGTTGTCTGTTCAGGGTCTCACCAGGCTGAAATCAAGGTGTTGGTAGGATGCATTCTCATGAAGGACATGCTGTCCTCTTCTAAGACCTTTCAGATTGTTGGTATAATTTAGTTCCTTGGGGCTAGAGAATGAGGTCCTCCTTTCCTTGTTGGCTGTCAGATGGGGCCATTCTCAGCTCCTAGAGGCTGCTGCATTTCTTGCTGCATTCCTTTCCACATGGCCCCTCCATCTTCAAAACTGACAATGGAGATTATCCTTGGTGTCAGATACCTCTGATATTTCAAATTTCTAACTTTGGGAAGAGGTCTGTCCCTTTTAATGGTTCTCCCAATTAGGTCCATCTTAACCTGGATAATCTACCTTTTTAAAGTCAATTGTATCATATAGCAAGATAATCACACAAATAAAGTCCATCATATTCCAAGTCTGGAAGATTCTGCTCGCATGTTTACCAGGGAATAGGGTCTTTGGGATTCATGCTAGCATTTTGCCTACCACAATAGGTGTATTGCAATTATCAATAATTAAGAGAAAATTGTCAAGAATGAAATTTCTAGTAGGTAAAATTTTGTTTTGAGAGACAAAATTTTGTTTTAATTTTGTTTTAATATATTCACAAATATATTGTTTTAATACATTCACTTAGATACTTTGAACCCTCATGAATACATATTAGTGTGTGTTGCATTCTGTGGAGTGAGCTCTGACCGCTGGCTACCCTATGAATGAGTTATGTCCACAATGTCCTGTCCTCACAGCTCTGCTCAGTTCCTGTAGACTCATCGTATGGCTCCTTTTATGGAGTCAATTCATCTCATATTTAGTCTTCTTCTTCTCCTGCTGCCTTCCTATTTTTCCTGCATCATTGTCTTTTCGAAAAGAACCCTGCTTTCTCATCATGTGCCTGAAGTAGGACAGCTTCCGTTGTTTTTTTTTTTCATTTTTGCCTCCAGTGATGTTTCAAGCTTAATTTTCTCTAGGACCCATTTGCTCATCTTTCTGCTGGTCCAGACTGTCCGTAGGGCTCTCCACCAACACTGTATTTCAAATGAATCAATTTTTTTTTTCCTACCAGCCTTCTTCGCTGTCCAACTTTTGCATCCATACATAATAATAAGGAATACAAAGAAATGTCGTTGGAAAATTTGGACTGGGGTCAAGAATGAAGCAGGCTCCTGGATTTCTGAGAAGCCAACAACTTGTCCCTCACAAACACATGCTTCATACAACCGAACAGATGACTATATACATGGACATCACCAGATGGCCAATATAGAAATTAAATAGACTATATAATTGGAAACAGGAGATGGAGAAGCTCTATTCTCTGTCAAGACAAGACCTGGAGCAGCGGTCTTGTCTTGGTTCCGACCATGAACTGTTAATATCAAACATTAGAGAAAAGCTGAAGAAGAGCACTAAAAGAATTGTAGAGCCAAAACATAACATAAATAACATTCCTGATGGATTTAAGGTCTACATAAAAACAGATTTGCACTGTTAAATTTAATTGACCAAGAACCTGAAAAACTGTGGACAGAAACTAGAAATACTATAAGGGAACAAAGAGAAAAGACTATGCCAGAAGTAAAAAGGAAAGAACAATCAAGATGGATGACTGAAGAAACACTAAAAATTACTAGAGAGAGGCAAGAGGCAAAAGCAAAAGGTGACAAAAGCAGTGTTAGAATCCTGAATGTAGTTTTTCAATGACTACCATGTAGAAATAAAGGAAGAGATAAAGAGAACTATTATAATAGTCAATATAAGGAGACAAAAGAAAACAACAACAAAAAATAAGGATCTGTATCAGAAGATTAAAAAAATAAAAGGCATTTACTACATACTTACTAATATGCAAATGTTTCATTTTGTTTAAATTTAACGTTGCATTGCCAACATGTCATGTTTAAATAATTAACGGAGGGAGGCAGGAAAGTGAAGAGTGCCGTCTGGAATTTACTTTTTAATTACAAAAAGAGTTCTGCTTCTGCATATATTAATTTAAGATTAAGACCTCTATCCAGTTTCCTTGGTCTTCTTTTACATCTTTGGCTGGAATGATCTTATTTCAGGTATGGCCTTGCTAATTTCTCCCCATTAGAACGGAATACTAATTGAGTTGCCTCTTAAGATAATAGATTTTGTTACTTAACCTTTTGCCTGTTTTCGGTGTTGCCTGGGAATATGTCTTGTCTGTATGAGAATACTAATCTTTATCCTGATCCTGTGTTTTTAACCATCTTCAGTGTTTGATTTCATCCAAAAGGGAGTTTGTGAGAATAGTGTAGTACACACGGGTCTTTCTCTGAAACCAATTTCAGGTCCCAGCATATATTCATTGAAGAGGAAACAATATTTAGGTATATATTTTGTGCCACTTAATATTTTCTGAGATAAACCATGCTTCAAAAATGTTTTTATTAGAAATAGACCCTTAGACCAATGGCTTGAGTTCATCACTTTCACCACCTCAACCTCTAGACACAAAGAACTGAAGTTTTCCTTTCCTCCCTAACGGTTCCCCCCCCCCCCCGCCAGACTTCTCAATACCAAAGTCACTTTAGAACCAACAAGGAAACTTAAGGAGCTTATCACCTGTAGTCCTTCTTGTATTGTACCCACTGGCAAGAAAACAGACGCTGAAAGGAGCCCTCCTAAGATGAGCGCTAGTGGGGTAGGTTATGCGCAATCTTTTTAGAGCACAGAAAGGAAGCCCTGCTGCGTTCGCATTTAATAAACCTGTGATCTCCGACTCTAATCGTAACTACTGTAGGAAAGCACGTTGAGTCGTTCCCCTTCTTAGTAAAGAGGAAAACGAGTTTGGCGGGGCACGTTGGTTAGAAAAGAAAGAAAAAAGAGCGGGGAGGTGGCAGCGCAGGGAAGGCCTAGGGATGCGTTGGTCTGGACCGGAAACACCGGTAGGCGGCACGACCCGCCGGAGGCCGGGGGCGGGCGGCGCCGCGGTTGCCTGGACACGGGGTAACGGATCCGGCGGGCCTTGGCCTTCGGCGCCACGGAGCCGGCGGGGTGGGCAGGCGCGGCGCGGGGAGACCGCCGGAGCCGGTGAGTCGCGGGTGCCTGGCCCCGGGTGCAGCCGGGGCGCCCATCCCGCTGGCCGCCTGCACGGCTCGCGGGAGCAGCATCCAGACCCGAGCACCCTGGGCCTCGCCAGGGTTACACCTCATTCGTCTCAATCCCTTCGCGAATCAGTCCCATCTCCGAGGCTGAGGCGATGCTGCCACTCGCAGAGTTTGGCGAGAAATCCCTAAGGCCTGCGAAGGGATGGAAAGTCTCCCTCCACTGGCCACCCAGCTGTACTCCACATTGTCTACACTGCATTTCTTAGAGTCTTACTCCTTTAGATACTTTTATTTTGTTTACCTTTTATTTTGCTTATAAGGCCTCCTTGTGGTGACTCCAGTGTTATTGTTTTCAGTTGTTAGTACTTATATTTCTTCTTTTGATATTTCACTTCTCAAGTGTCTGCCCAAATACTCCACATCTAATTAGGGGAGAAACTGAGAATTTTGTATTTCTTTATTTGCTCTAGAGCACCCTAAATGACATGACCTATAAAATCTCCCTTCTTCAGATGAGGAAAATGAGACTCACAGCTGATACATGACTTGACCAAAGGCAGAGAATTAGCAAGCTTCAGGCTCGACACTAAGGGTCTCCTAACTCCCAATTCAAAGCATTTTCTGTTGTTTCTCTCTTGCCAGTCATTGGCTGTTCAGTAAATATTTGTGAATTGACTTCGTAGCTTCCCAGGCCTGCTTACTATTGTCTGATCTGTTTGGGCATCTTGACCCAAATGTAGCATTCTTGACATATTCTTACCTCTCACTCTCCGACTCCCCAAATAATTGTTTCTTGGTTCTGCTAAGGCAATAGGTTTTAGAATTCCACTCACCAAAGTTAAGAACTCAGCAACAAATGGTTGGCTAATTGTGAGACATATCCTAACAACCTGAAGGATTTTGAGCTGTTAGTTTATTCTGAATTATCTAAATGTTTACATATGAGGATAATGCATGTCTGTCTTGAATACATAGTACTTCTTATTTTACTGTTATTCTTAAGGCTTTATTATCAATCATATCCAGCTAATTTCGAGAAGTAGCAAAAACAGGAGTGTGAAAGTTTCTGCCATAGTTCCTGGGTGAAGCCCTATCACATTAGTAAATGCCACGGCCCAATCTTCTCTCCTCTGTTGTCGCCTCAGACCCATCATAACCTCAGACTCAACTCACCTGTCAACTACATCCTCAAAGTTTGTTCTTCTTTTCTTATTCCCTGTAGCACTGAATGATATACGCATACACTCTTCTTTTTCTATTTGAATACGGATTTCCTTCTCACTCTGGTTTATTCCATCAAGCTAGAACCATGATCTCTAAGAGCTCTGGACTCACAAATCTCAACCTTGACACCTGATAAGAAAATCTAGAAATGCCCTGGGGTGGACTCCCCATTTGCTTCACCTGCCTGTCCCTAGAGCATTCACGGTGAGATGGGGCTACTGGGATTGACAGCAAGCTATCAAATCGTGTGTGGAGTAGGAAAACAATTTATCCAAAGAAAGGGGACCTCTTTCTTTTAAAGGAAGGAGTGTTTCTGGGATTAAAAAAAAACCCACAACATAATATTTGTGTACCCAGAGTTTATCTAGGCATATGAAACTGATGGTTAATGAGAATATTGGCTACTGAATTGCTAAAATGCTAGACACTGAAGTCCAGACAACATGGAAAGAAGAGGATGTATGATAAGAAAGGAAAAGCAGAGAGAGTAAGAATGTGGAATATTTAAAGTAGTTGAAGAATTTGTGTTGTGGTAATGATATAGGGAGAGAACTGAATTAATCATAAGCATTTGGATTATGTTCCAGGTGGAAAAGTAGTATGTCCACAAGCAGATGGTTGCATGAGTGAGCCTTAATGATCATGATGTCTGTTTTCTGCACAATAATACTACTAATAAAATATGTACAGCATTTTTAAAATTGCCATTGAACTTTTAACCTCAGTTATAATGATATGGAAACAAAGACCACCCAAATGAAAACAAACAGAGGCAATTTATTCAGAACTTACTATAGCAAGGGAGTCGGCCACCATCACTCGTGTTTGGCAGAAACTCAAAGGCAGGCAGGGGAGTGGGGACATTTTATAGTGTAAAAGGGAAGGCTTCAGGTGTGCTCTGACTGGAGATTGTTGACATGGGGAAGCTGGAGGTGGGCTAACTACAAGTGGGGCATCCTATGGGATTGGTTTGGAGAGCTAACTTGGTTTTCTCTGGTTGGTCTTAATTCAGAAGTGCAGGCAAATATTAGGGAAGCTGGCAGTCATTGACAAAGTCCTGATTGTTCTGGGTTGATTACTGTAGAGGTTGTGGTTTGGCTTCCTGTACTGGTTGATACAGAGGTTGTGGGTTAGAATTCTATTTTTATATATGTAGTCTGGCCATTGTCCATTTGTATATTCATAAAAAAATTATGCTCATAAAAATTCAGTTAGTTTAAATTTAATTTTACCCTCATATTCGAAAACTGAGATATGGAGGGATTTGGACAGGTTACATATTGTATTCACAAATATATAATTTGTTAATGAATCCTCATCCATTGAATTTAAACCATTTATTAAGCACTTATTATATACAGTCAGTGGTCTGAATAGTTTGCACACACACACACAAATATATATATACATATAAATCCTCACAATAACACTGTAAAGCACTATTGTTTTTACCCTTTTCCAGGGGAGGAGACTAATGTTCAAGTACGTTAAGGACCCTTCTCAAGGTCATATAGCTAAAAAGGAGCCCATCTGGAATTTAATCCCACATCTAACTGACTTAAAAAAGCTATGTTCTTTGGCACTTTATTAAACTGACTGATCATCTACTTTGATCACTATTTCATCTTAGTTTGTATCTATGAACATTGCCATCTGGCCTACTTTCCAAGGTATTTTTGGATGTCTGTGTGAACAAATGTAATGAAAAGACCTTGCTGTGTGAACTGAAGGGATTCAACCCACCCTTTGGAGGCTGGAAATCTTTGGATTTAACCACAAACTAATGAAATAGATGAGATGCCTGGACATGTGAAATCACATAGTAAAGCTGGAGGGGTGATGAAATGGTTGAAAGATAGTGAAAGAATATAACCAAGAGGGTATAAGTCTCTAAAATGAATTGTTTTTCTTAATGAACTATGCAAATAGTCTGCATGGAAAATCAATTATTCAAATATTCCTGTGCGGATGGTTAGTAAGATGTTTCATGGACAAACTGGACAGTTATTTTTCTTTTTTTAAAAAAAATATGTTTTGTGGAAATGAGACTTTATTCCTAATTTTTTTTTTTTCTTGAGGAGACGACTATCCTCAAGAATTGTAATAGTTGAGCCCAAAATTACACTTGTGACAAATTCTTTGAGAGACTGAAAAAGCTGAGGATTTTTGCTGCTAAAATTGTTAGCCAGTGTTAATTATGTTTTAATCACCTTCAGTGTTCCACTGCTTATGGGATTCAGTTTGTACTCTCAGAACAACTTTATTACAGGCAAAGGATATAATACAGATACAACAGATACAGAAGAAAACTATACTTGACAATATGTCCAGAGATCTCAGGCACAATTTGCTTTGTTCTCTCACCTCTGGGTCATACAGGTGTTCTTGGTCCATACAGACCTGTAACCGCTACTGATACACATCTGAAGCACCTCTGTAGCAGAAAACCACAATCTGCTCCTGGTGGAGAGCTCTTATAATGAACTCCGTATGTAGTTTTATCGTAGCTGTGTTACCAGCCTTTACTTTGAAAGCCCCCCAACCCCAGGCTCTACCGAAATTAGATTCAATTATAAATCCAATTATTAGTATTATTAAACATTGCTGCCAGGCTGATACATCCTGCTCTGAAACAACTCACAGACCCATGGTTTCAAAACATCATTTATCTTTAGTTAATGCATTCCATAGTGTTAGCCAAGGGTCACTAGCTCTAGAAATAAGTTGCAATTAATCCAAACCAGCAAAGATGAACCCACTATAAGCATAGCCTATGGACACAGCAACCTTTAAACTAAATATTCAATAATGCCTTTTCCACATTAGAACTATCAAACAAATAAACATCGTCTCTTGCATCTACATGTCACTTCTTGTATAGCTCTTTCTACCTCATATTCAATTTCTGGTCTATTCATACCTTTCTTTTTCCTCCACCCATTCACTCCTGAGTTTCTTGGTACCTAAATTCTGCTTCCATCATTTAAAGAAAATGCTCATGTTAAGGTCACCCATGACCATATTGACACATTAAATGGACTTTTTCCCCTAACTTTTGCCTTATGTAAGATCTTTCTTTCTTTCTTTCTTTCTTTCTTTCTTTCTTTCTTTCTTTCTTTCTTTCTTTCTTTCTTTCTTTCTTTCTTTCTTTCTTTCTCTCTTTCTCTCTTTCTCTCTTTCTCCCTTCCTCCCTTCCTCCCTTCCTCCCTTCCTCCCTTCCTCCCTTCCTCCCTTCCTCCCTTCCTCCCTTCCTCCCTTCCTCCCTTCCTCCCTTCCTCCCTTCCTCCCTTCCTCCCTTCCTCCCTTCCTCCCTTCCTCCCTTCCTCCCTTCCTCCCTTCCTCCCTTCCTCCCTTCCTCCCTTCCTCCCTTCCTCCCTTCCTCCCTTCCTCCCTTCCTCCCTTCCTCCTTTCTTTCTCTCTCTCTCTCTCTCTCTCTCTCTCTCTCTCTCTCTCTCTCTCTCTCTCTTTCTTTAAAGCTATTTAGATTATTGGCTTCTTCTTGAACTCCTTTCTTTTGGTTTCTATGATCCCGTTCATTTCTGGTTTTCCTGCAATTTTTCTAGAAATCGTTAATGTTAATTTTCTTTGCTTTAATTTTCAACATTCCTTTTTGTTGTTTTGTATTATCTCTTCCAACTACCAGCTTCAAAATGATAATACAAAACTCTAGATCCAGTCTCAAACTTTCTCATGAATATTAGACGCACATAAATTACAACCATTAAAAATTGCCCATATATAAAATTAAATTGGTCCCCTCTCATCTACATTCTACCTGTTTCACCTTACATATACCCAGTTTAGGATAATGCCAGTGCCATCTAATCATTCCCGCATACGAGAAATGTGAGAGTCATTCAGTATTCTTTCCTGTTACTTGCCACATCCAATTTCTCACCAAAATTCTGTTACTTGTGCTTCTAAAATACATTTTGGTTCTTTCTTCTCCTCTCTGCTACTACTTCCTCTAGTTTAATTTTGAAAAATCATTTATTTTTCTTACCTTGATTACTTCAGTAGTCTTCTTGATCATTTTTGTCTCCTCCAATTAATCCTCCATGGCATGGCACTGTACTGTGACTCTGTTCACGAATGTCTTCCTACAAAAGATTCTAAATGTTAAAAAAGAGGTCTTGCTTACTTCTGTATCTTCAGTGCCTAGCATAATATGTGTATCCAATAAATATTTTTGAATAAATCAATGAATATAGAGTTTAGAAAATATGTATGGAAAATAATAACATGCTACGACATGCTCTGGAACAATGTTGTCCAAAAAACTTTTCTGCAATGATGGAACTGTTCTATAATGCAGTGGCAACTAGTTACCCGTGGCTCTTGAGTATTTGACGGCGGCTAGTGTAGCCAAGGTATTGAAGTTCTAATTTTAAAATTTAATATGGCTAATGTCTATAGTATAGTACAGCACAGCTCTAGAAAATAGGCCCAGAAATTGCTTTTTAACAAACATCTTTTAATTAACTATTAAGAGGAATAAACTAAAAGCTGTTTTTCTTTCCTGTCCCACTAATTATCACCACTCAACTAAAATTTTGGAGATGTTCTCTCACACAGAATTCAACAATTCCATTCCAGAAATATTTTTGAACACTTAATATTTGGCAGGCACTATGGAGTCAAAGAGAAATTAAACACATAATTTCTGTATTCAAAGACACAACAGGAAAATGCCACCTGGTAATAGAATTTGATTTTTGAAATATTGAAATTTGGGGGACATTTGAAGAGTTGATTAAGACTATGGAAAAGAATATTTTAAATTATTTTTTATTGAACCACAATGAGATACCACCTCACTCCAGTCAAAATGGCTATTATCAATAAATCAACAAACAACAAATGCTGGCGCGGATGTGGAGAAAAGGGAACGCTAGTGCACTGTTGGTGGGACTGCAGATTAGTGCAGCCACTATGGAAAACAGTATGGAGGTATCTCAGGAATCTGAAAATGGAACTACCCTATGATCCAGTAATTCCACTCCTAGGCATCTACCCGGAGAAATCCAAAACTCCAATTCAAAAATCTGTATGCACTCCTATGTTTATTGCAGCACTTTACACAATAGCCAAGATATGGAAACAACCAAAATGCCCATCGGTAGATGACTGGATTAAGAAGCTGTGGTACATTTATACAATGGAGTATTACGCAGCCATAAAGAAGAAAGAAATCTTATCATTTGCAGCAACATGGATGGATCTAGAGAACATTATGTTAAGTGAAATAAGTCAGAAAGAGAAAGACAAGTACCATATGATCTCACTTATATATGGAATCTAAAGAAAAGACTATGTGAATGAACTAATCAGAGTCAGTTTTGGGGACGCAGAGAAAAAACCGAGAGTGGTTAGATGGGTGTGTGGGAGGGGGTTGGGGATAAGGGGAAAGGTGAAGGGATTTGGAAGCAGCTGGTAACCACAAGATGGCCTCAGGGTTTTTCTTTTGAAAATTAATTTGGGGAAGGTATTCTATAATGTTGTAAAGATTTTGTTGGGTATCCGATGGACATGCGTCCTATTTGGGAGACCACCTCAGGGATACTGTGGATACCTGATCATGGCATTGTACATCAGAAGCTAAACATTAATGAATGCCAACTATAATTTTATATATATAATGTGATGGTTCAGTGTGAGGTCGGAGGGATAGTGGATGGGGGGAGGGGGGTTCACAGTATGAGGGATATAAATGATGAACGTCTAAGTATTACCTTGTTTTGTACACCTGAAACTAATAAATAAATTAATTAATAAAAAAATAAATAAATAAAAAATAAAAAATAAAAACATAAAAAAAAAAATTATTTTTTATTGTTCTTCCTCTTCCTCCTCCCACATCTAGATTCTAAAGTAGTAAAGGGAGTGGAATTGTCAAAATTATACTTCTGATGATGATGAGAACCATTTCAAATGCGACTTCATAGCTCTCCTGAAGTAAGGTGATGAACTTTTGCTGGTTTATTTGACCTATTTAGATTTCGTTATCTCTTCCCTTTTCAATCCTCTATTTTGTATCTGCTTGATATTTCAATTGCTTTCAGATTTATTAATTTGTTTGCATTCTATGATATACTGTCAAAGATGACCCAATATCACACCCCTCTGGCTCTAGACAATTCCATCAAACTTTGTCATTCCTTATAACTGGCTCTTTGTGGCATGATAGCAAATTTTCAATCAGTATGACAGCATTTATAGTCAAGTTAATTTAGATTGGATAGCAAATAGTATGCCATGAAAGCATGTATAAAATGCTATCAGTAAGGCCCAAATATGTAGTATATAATGTATTTCTTTACCCACTAATTTGAACATTTCCATAGAAAACTGCAATATGAAGCTCTTGGCATAATCCCTTTGTAATAAATTCCGAATGCTGCTTATTACTTTTGATTTCCTTATTCTCCAGATGGCTACACATTTGCATTCTATTTGTCTGTTATTTCACTAAGTACAGATTTCTTACTGGGTGCTATTATTTATTTATTTTTATTTATATCTTTGTTTTGTCTTGCAGCAAACAAAAACTGTTGCTCTTAACTGATAATTTAAGAACAACAGGAAATTAGTGGAAAGCTTAATTTTCCAGTGTGATTTAATTTAATTTGTAATTTAAATTCTCAAGAGCTTTATCACTGGGTAAATTTTGACTTCTATACTGAACATCAACAATTTAAATCATTTAGTAGTGAAAATGATATAAATCCTAGAAAATATACTGTCTTGCTTGTATTGAGATCTTTGCTAAATCATACTAATTTAAAAAATCCAAATGTTTGTATTTTAAAATCTTTCAAAAATAGAATCATTAGTGAAAGGACTACTTACTTTTCCCCCATGTATAATGATTACCTCATAGTGACATCCATTTTGATTTTCTTTTTAAAAAGTATAGGAAAGTATACCCTTCCATACAAAGAAATTGCTCTCGTTGAATTATTGGCCCATCATAGAATGGGAGTCTATTAAGGTGCATTACTGTTTAGAATGAAATATGTAATAGGAAACCTCTGTATTTTATTAAATTTTCTCAACTAACAGCTTAAAGCTTTAGTCAGAGGAACATAAAGCTTTATTGTCAAACTTCACCCTATACTTCTTTATATTCTTATTAGTTTTAGTCTCACATTTTCCTTCCCTTTAGATGACTTACTGGGCTCTGGTAAAGAACGTAAGAGGAGGAACACTGAGTGAATAGTGGGTGATGGGGTGAATGGCAGCAGTGCACTACCTGTTTTCAATTTAGTGTTTGAAGAACTCTAGGAGGAAAAAAAATGACCTTTTGCTGAGGTCATATTAAAAGGAAAGTTAGTCTTTCCATTTTTATTAAATTTTAATTTGGTAGCTCATATGAAATAGAATTCTTATTTAGTAACATATGTTTTGCATTAATTCAGTAGCTTATATATTGGGGAAGATCATTTAGGAAATCTGGGTGAATAAAAATCAGATATACTCTGGAGGCTCCATGCTAATATATAAATATCTTTTTGCAAAAGCAGAAAAATCACACCAGGTAACAATTCTCAATAGAATTTTAGAAGTATTACTTGTGGGAAAACTCAGGATTCTTCTCATATCCAACCTTTAAACCAACCTTTACCCAACCTTTAAACCCTATAAGGTTTATAAGTGACAGAATGAACAGTGTAATACATTAGAAGAATAAACAGATTTTGGTGAGTGATTTTAAAATTCCTAAACTAATATTAACAAACACTGAGTAGTTTCTTCATAATTCAAATATAGCCTCAAATAGTTGGTAATCAGAGTTTGTCTTATAAAGGCAATAAATAAACCTCTGGAAAGGTCATATTTTATGTCCCTATATACCACATCAATCAATATAACTGAGTTGTCCATATTTAGTTCCTTAATAGACAATAGATTTGAAAAATTGCAAGGCAGCTGCTTGTTGATACCTTTAAAAAATAATGCATTAAAGCAATGGGTAAAGGCATGCAACTTTTCAAAAGATTTTCTATGGTTTCTCTTACTAAATGAACTATGGCTAGAAATAGCATGGAGATAATGTTTTCCCCATTGCTCCATGGCGTCGTTTGGCTCCATGGGCAAATATACTATATCCTCTAGTTTGTATGACTAATGAAGATTGCTAGGTTCAGTTCTTCATTACGTAAGGTACTAGAAGTGTTTTTTAAGAGATCTGTTTCTTCATTGCTGAGGGGTCTAGACTGTGTAAAATGAGGAAGAAGAGCCCTTATTGTTATGTGCCCGTAGAAGTATTGATTGAAGTGTGTGCATTGTGTGTGTGTGTGCGTGTGTGTGTATGTGTGTGTGAAGAGAGTGCATGCAGGATTAATGCTAACATTTGGGCTGGAGAAATATATTACTGCCATCCTTAAGTGAAACTTATAGTTCCATAAGCAAACCTCTGCTGAGGGTTAATTTCTACTAGCAATATATTTTTATTGGTCTAGAACACATGAATCTTAGTCCACAGACTGAGTGGTGTAAAGAACACCACACTTACATTTTTTTCCCCTCTAAATTAAGTAATTTCAACTCGGTGGCCCCATTCTACCAGTTCGGCAGGGCGTTTATCATCATCCAGTCTTGGCATCACCTCTGTTCCCCTCCCAATACTCAACCAAACCATTTGTGCCAAGTGTCTGGAGTCTTTGGATGTGCCTGAGCATCTGGAAGTGTGGTCGCTGTCCCACCCAGTACCCTTCTTCCATGTGTCACCTCTTCCACTGGGAATCGCAGCCTTTTCATGGGCCTCTTAGCTCTTACAGAGCTCCCAGGAGTATGGAAGCTGGGTGCAGTTGGAAGTCTTAATGCCTGTGATGCAGCCTAAGTGCCCCCAGCATTTATCCCTGCACCCCCAGCACAGGTCTGGCTACCACCTTGGTTGCTGGCACAGCCTTCTTGGACTCATGGACCTCCTCCATCACCAGGTCTTGGGGAACACTTCTACTCATGTCTTTGATCCTACCTTCCTCTACAGGACACCCTGTGAGTTAAAGATCAAAGATACTTGAGGCTGCCTTTGCTTTTCTCCAGGGCAAAACCCTTGAGACAAAGTCTTGTTGTGATATTAAGATGGGAGTATGTGAGCTGGGTCTACATATGGGGAGAACAGACACAAATTAATATCTTAATAGGATAGATTTATCTGATAGAATAATATTTTAACAAATACAGTGTTATTTGGGGGAGAGTGGGTACGGTTGGTTACCTGGGAACCTAGCCATCCTTCATTATAAGAGTGGTTTCTAAAAGGGGTATTTATATTACTGGTGATAAGATTAATTCATTAAAATGTAAATTGGTATAAACTGACTTAATTAGCAGCATTGAGAGTCTGTGAACATCACAAAAAATGATGGTGGTATGCGAATAAGCAGATGTGAAATCATGCAGTATGACCTTGTTTCTGTGAAAAATCATGTCCCTAAATTCAAAAACAAATTCAATTAATCATTAGACTCATAATTGAAGGTGTCTGTAATTCAGATATTCCATGGAAAAGTCAAAATGCTTACTACACAGGAAGTTTTCTTAGCTTTCAACCCAGAAAACTTCACAAAATACAAGTGGTCTTTGTTCTGTACTCTACTAGTACATTGTGAAAGGCATAATCACTTGTGTTTCACTTCTGTCGACTTGATTCTTTGGGGTTTTAAGTACAGCAGATCATCATTTGAGTCATTTCTATTCTTACTGCTTTTTCATTTTAAATGATTACAATTTTAAACTACTGATCGATACTTTTGATCAGTTAATCACTTTAATAATGAGAACCTCTGTTAGAACAGGTCAGATTATGCTTTGTAAAACTTCCAAAATCACAGTGATGTAACCAAACAAAGGCCTCTTTTGAAGATGTTACAGAGCTGCAGACAAGACAGCTCTCCTTGGTGGGCCTTCTTTAAGGGGTGACACAAGGACTCAGCTTCTATCATTATAGGTCTAACATGTAGAACACGTATCTCCTAGGTTGCCATGGAAAAGGAAAAAGGGCTGGAGAAGCAAATGGGATGTGTGTAAGATCAAGGTCTACTCCAGTGTAATTTTCCTATGTGCTCAGGAAGAGGAAATTATGTGATTAATACACAGTATTGACTCTACCAAAATCCCCAAATAAAATTCAGAAATAGTCAAGATGTAAAAGAATATTTAATCAAATATTTCATTGTGCATTTAATATTATATTTACTGCAGATGAACCCCAATAGTTTTTTTTTATGTTTATGTTTAGAAACTAAACAGAGGCCTACTTTTAGTCAAGTAAAGCTGTTCTTTAGTTTTTCAATTTTGAAAACCAAAGGCTAATATTTTTGGCAGACAATTCTTTGTAGGTGCAGATATATCTGAAGTGATTAAAATAAATTCAATGTATTAACCAATATTATCTCTTATAGTAGCTGTGCCTGATTATGTCTCATAATTACCTATACATATACCCAAAGTTTTGAAAAACAGAAGGTTTACATTTTAGATGGGAGAGAAACAATTTTGCAAGAAGATGCTTATTTTTTTAATATGGAATGACTGGAAAACACAGCACAAATAACCTAACTCTAACAGTGAGGCAATCTCAAATTTAAGCTTACTTTTGTTAACAAATAGGTCGTTTGGCTCCATTGGCAAATCTACGTCCTCTAGTTTGTATGACTAATGAAGATAAGTGATTTACAACACGGTTACCTGGATAAAAGGAATATCTAGGTAAAAATGATTTTTCTTTTTATTTGCTATTTCATTAAATATAGTTCCCTGAATTTAAAAAGGTTATTTAAAAAAAAATTATAGTTTCCTTTTACAAAAAGAAATGTATATTGCATATTATTTCCTCTTCCCTGTAGGATTCAGGTAATATATCTATTCATAAATATGTTGCTGCCTTATGTGATATTCTTTCACAGTTTTCGTGTCTCTATTAGCTTTTGCTATGTGATAACTTTATTCTACTACTTTACTGTATTATAACTTGCGCAAAAAAGTTTTGTCTTGTTATTAATTACTGAAGACTAAGCACTTTTCCTATATTAATTTACTGTCTTATCCTGTGTGTGTGTGTGTGTGTGTGTGTGTGTGTGTGTGTGTCTAGAGATTGCTAGTTCCAGGTCTGTTGTTCATTTTTTCTTTTTGGGTATTTCTTTTCTTTTGTCTTACCACATTTTATAACTATTTATATATTAAAGAAACTCTTTGTTACCCACATTTTAAGTATCTCTTCCTGATTGCTGTGTTTTTTTGTTTTTTTTTCTCTTATGGCTGGCAGCTTTACATTTTTGTGGAGTCATATCTCTAGAATGTTATGTTTTTGGTGGTGTGCTCAGAGGACTTTTTAATCTCATTTTTATATAAACAGTTTCTTCTACCTGTTTGTTCTTCTTTTACATTTAAGCTTTTAATCTATTTGATTTTGAGATGAATTATACGCTTGCAAACAGAGACTTTGTAATCATTCCCCCTGATTCTGTTCAAACCAGGTTTACATTTTAAAAATGATTGGGAAATATTGCATATTATATTCTTATTTTAAATAGTACACACCATAGCACATTGAAGGGTCCTGGGAAGTCTTTTCTTACTTTTGTTTCACCATCGGACACTGGATATAACACCTCCCTATTCTCTCTTTAGCAGGACTATACATGGTCATAGTGCCATGATTGCAGACTCCGGGGCTAAGTCTGGCTCTCACTGCCCAGCAACAAGACACTGACTGGTAAGCACTTAAGTTCTCAGGGCGTGAGGGTCTCCTTTGCGAAACAGGGCCAATAATGGTGCCATCCTCATAGACTGTTGCAAGGAGTAGATGCACATGTAGTATGTTTTAAGTGCAAGTTACCATTTTTGTTTTCTTTGGGTCAAGATTACTTTAGCTATTTAATGAGTTAGCAGTATCTCCAAGTAAATTAAAACTTTTGGAGGGCACGGGTTGCGTCTCATAATTTTTTTATATTATCCAAAATATCTATCAGAAATAGGCAGACGTGATCAATAAATAGTCATTGACATTCTTTAAAAAAAGTAAAATCAAAAGGCACATTTATTTCTTCAGGAGCAAGAGCTATCTTATAGGAAAATAGTACAGTATTTTCTAATTAAAGTATTTCTTTCATAAGAATTTGAAACTTCAAATTTATAAGAATTTGTTATTTTATGTTTGAGATATACAGCAGTTATTGCATATGAACCAGGTAAGTATTTTATATTTTGTCAGAAAATGTAAATAATTTTCAGTACACTCACTGTAAATTTATTTGATGTGACTCAGAAGTTAAATAATAATTTAATACATGATATTGACCTATGCAACAATTTAACATCATGAAAGCTGATTTGAATTGCTTGCCATTCTTTATGTTTCAAGTAATTACCAGACACTGGAAAGCTCATCTCTTTACTCAGACAAATTCAGAATACGGTATGAGATAGCTTTGTGAATATATGTGTAGAAAGTGAATATTTTAGTTCTAATTTGATTTGTAGAGAAAGTGATATTTAATCTTTCTGAAGATGTGCTTGGCTTTAATAAGACCACGAGATGTAATATGTAACATTTTAACTCTAATCTATTGGTTGTGATACAGACATAATATAAAGTCAATATAACTTCATTAAAGAAAGAGAGCAGATGAGGAGTCAGAGGAATAGAGTTTAAAGATTTATAAAAGAAATTACTGCAGATACATATAGGAAAGACATGGAAAAATACCTTGTTTTTTTCAACTTTCTTTACTATTCTGCAATGCCTTAAGCATTGTCACAAAATAATCTAACCTATTGTTGTATAATAGAAAATAAAAAGATTAGAAAAAAGATGTTCTTTGTGAAAGCAACACTAAAGGCAGGATTTATTCTTTCTTCTATTACTATTGTGGTATTATTAATTTTCTAAAATAGGATTTTTAAAATTTTGGAATGTGGGTTAAAATGACAGTCAATATTTGATAAATGCATGTTCACTATCACTGTCTGCTTTTAATATTTGTGTTTTATCTGACATTTTTCTTCATTATTTCTTGAAATAACTTGAAAATGGCTGTCAGAAATGAACCATAATGATTACATGTTGAAAACTGAAATGTTTTTGCCAGAATCTGAGATTGGAATATTGACCTATAGTCTATCATAAATATGAATTTTTTATGTTTAAAGGAAAGCTATGCTATTTACCTGTATGAACAAATGTTTTTAAGCTCTTTATAAACATATGTAAATGCCAATTATTTTATTTTTGTTTTATAAATAATAACTGAATCTTCGATTTTCAAGATCGCATTTCATTCAAAAATTCCCCACTGTTTACAATCCTCATCTTATTACCATCAAACAATTTTTTGACTTTTTACTCTGTTGGGCTTTGACTATAAAACATAAATGAGACAAAATCCTGATCATGTCAGATCTCATAATTCAATGGGAAAAATATGCATGTGCACAATTATTTAAGAAACTATATGAGAAGTACAATGTGATACTGAAGTGATAAGAAACTATAGGGAGAAGAAGTAAGTAAATTATTTTTTTGTGGTGAGAAAAGGATATATTACATTAGATACAGACCCTAGGAAAGGTAGAGTGAAAATAACATTCAAGGGCACGACCACATGGAAGCGTATGGCTTGGCTTGTTTTGGTGATGGTGAACGTGTGGTAAAGAGGCAAGGGGTGGCAGGAATATACCAAAGAGTATTTTTTATTGTCCCATGGACTTGTAACTTCTAGGCCTTGTGTTAAAATTCCTCGGAATTACTAAAAATATATAATATGAAATGGAGAATACCTTGAGGGTACAGATTACATCTTCTATATCTTTGTACTCTAAACAAGTAGCACAGTGACATAAATAAGACACAAGTTAGAAATTGCTAAATGAATCAATGAATAGCTGAAATGAAATAAATTAAGCATTGCTGAGCATTAAAGGGAAGTGGATCTTAGAAGACAATTCAGTCCAGTCTCTTAGACATTTCCCAAATCCTTCCTATATAATACTTAATAAATGATTTTGTAGCTTCTCCTTAATAACTTTTTGTGTTATAATGCTTTCTATCTTACAACATAGATTTGTTCACAGTTGGAAAAACTCCAATTGTCAGAAACATTCCTGCATGATTGCTAAAACATTCTTTCTTTTGGTATAAAATCACCACCTGTTGGTCTGCCTGACGTTTTGAAAACAGAGCCTCTAAGGCTGTCTGTCTGCTTAGACTTCCTTCCACATCTTCTTCCCCAACCCCACCCTCCCCAACATTATAGTGAGGGCAGCTATGCTAATAGACAGCAACCTCACCCCTGACTTTAACTGTGGCCAGAGCAGACTCAAGCTACTAGTACAATAGTAGTATCTAGACTTCCCAGCAACAGTTGACTGGCTCTATAGGCATTTGGCCCAAGTAAGGCTAATTAAAATCCTCCCAAGAATCAGTGGAATCAAATCTTGGAAAGAATCAGCATCTCTTTATGGTGGAAGCTGTACAATGTAAAACTCAGGTGTCAGCAGCCAAAATTTCTGAAACAGAAAAAGTCAAGTTGTAGAAAAAAAAACTAGAATGAGTATGAAAAGAGTATCTGAGGCTGAGGGAGGGAGAATGCTGATGACATTTGAGTGCCTGTATTACTGTTTCTTTTATAGATGGACTGCTGATATTTACCACTAATTAACTGTTATCTTTTCCATAAATATTCCTTTTAATGTTGTAGTTTTTTTTCTTCCCTTTTTTTACCCTGTGTTTTGCTTTTGTTTGTGGCTAAGCTGAGTTACTCTCATCTACAACTATGGAATCAATATAATTGGCAATCTGGTTTAGACCAGCAGATGATCAGCCTCAGTAGTGGTTCGTCATTCTTCTGATCAGTCAAGAGCCAAATCTCTGATTACCATGTTTCCCCGAAAATAAGACCTAGCCAGACAATCAGTTGTAATGCATCTTGTGGAGCAAAGTTAATATAAGACCCGGTCTTATTTTACTATAAGACCGGGTCTTATATTAATTATTTTTCCAAAAGACTCATTAGAGCTGATTGTCCCGCTAGGTCTTATTTCTGGGAAACACGATACTGACCTTGGCCAAGATTCTGATTCAGATTCCTATCTGCTGCCTTGCTTGATTGTTTGCACTGGTGTTCCGTTTTTTATAGCTGTGTATAACCTGGTTTAGGGGTTTAGAAGCTATCTAGATTGAATATTTGACATAATTTTTGACTGAACGATAACTTTAAATGAGTTTAAAATCTCAACTATATTATGAGGTGAAAATCTGGGGAAAAATTATTTTTTGAATACTCCAACAGTTTATAAAGTATTTCCTAATGCCAGAACTTTTTTGTGAAACCTTCTTTGTGAAAGAATGTAGATTTCTAACTATTATTGGGCACATGTAGATTAGAATAGAGTAAATCAGCTGAACTATAGATAAAGCCAGTAAGAGTTAACAAATAAATATGGTTTTCATAATTATTGGAGTAATGTCAGTATGCTTGTACTGTTTACTGGGGGGAAAAGCATGTGAGGGAATCATGGCTACTGAGATGATGTAAGATAGCCTAAAGTTGCTTAATATTTTCATGAGAATATGAAAGAATAAATAAGTAGCCTTATCAAAGCCATTACATTTTATAGCCTTATCAAAGCTATTAAAATAACATGGATGAAAAAAACCTAGTATCTCAAAAAAATAAAATCTATAAATTAAGTTTTAGAAGAGTAGATGGTACTTACTATCCTTAACCTTAAGGCTTTAATTTTTGTGGGTGCTGGGGATAAGTTTTCTAAGTTGTCTAATACAGTTTTGATTATAGTTTGTGGTTTTGCGCAATTGGGGACTCAAATTGATTTATATGTTTATTTCCATTAAAATAAATTTTTTCCCAAATAAAAACATTGGAATAAGCTGGCAGAAGAACTTTGTAATGCATATTAATAACAAAGGACTATATTTAGAACTGGTGAAGATTAAAAAGAAATGAACACAACCCACCGTATGTTTCCCCACATGTATACCTTAGAGAGATATACTATTGTAGTACACAAAGAAAAGTATACAAGAATCTTTACAGCAGACTTAATTACAATAGGGAAACCATTTCAAAACAACCGAAACGTTCAATAGGTGAACTATATATCCTGTTTACCCAAAAATAAGACCTAGTAGGACAATCAGCTCTAATGCATCTTTTGGAGCAAAAACAAAAACTCATAGACACAGACAATAGTTTAGTGGTTACCAGAGGGTAAGGGGGGTTAGGGGGTAGAAAATGAGGGTAAGGGGGATCAAATATATGGTGATGGAAGGAGAACTGATTCTGGGTGGTGAACACACAATGGGATTTATAGATGATGTAATACAGAATTGTACACCTGAAATCAATGTAATTTTACCGACAAATGTCACCCCTATAAATTTTTTAAAAATTAATATAAGACTCGGTCTTATACTATATTATATTATATTACATTATATTATACCTGGTCTTATATTATGGTAAAATAAGACCGGGTCTTATATTAATTTTTGCTCCAAAAAACACATTAGAGCTGATTGTCCGGCTAGGTCTTATTTTTGGGGAAACATGGTATCAAGACAATGGAATTCTGTGTGAAAAAGAATGAAATACAGCTATGTATAACAACATAGATAAATTTCAAAAATGAATTAAAGAAAAAAGAAGTAGAATTATTTGTGGAATAAAATATCATTCATGTAAAGTTGTGAAACTCTAAACCAATACTATGTTGTATTGAGGTACGTATATAATAAAAATAAACAAACCATGAGGATTACATATTTGATGTTTATAATTTCTGGTGACGTAGGAAGGGAAATATGACCATTGAGGAATACACTGGAATTTGAATGTTATCATTAACCACTTATTTTTTAGGCTGCATTGTAGGATACAAGTTTTTTGTTTGTTTGTTTGTTTGTTTTTATTGCTGTGCAATAATTCACAATAAGAATATTTAAAACAAACAATTACAAGTAAAATAAGAGGAAATGGGTAAAGTGAGAGGGTTATCTATCCAGAAACATTGCTAGCTCAGAATTTCTGTTTCAGGAATGAGGAAGCAAACAAAATTTGAGGAATATGGAAACAAATAAAAATTCTATTAGAAAACAATAACAGAACCAGTGTCAGAAAGCTTGAATAGACAGAGGAGAAGGAGGCAGTTCCAAGCCAAATTTGTAGGATGGTAAATTAATTGCATGAATTTCATTCTTTTAAACATTTTTTTCATTCATATATCCTTTCATTTTCAACAAGACTTTATTGAACCTTTCCTATATGATGGATCTGTGCTGTCCAACATAGTAGATACTAGCCATATGTGGCTATTTAAGTTAAATGAAATGAAATAAAATTAAAAATCGATTTCTTGATTATATTAGTCACATTTCAAGTGACCAATAGTGACTCCAAGTAATCATATGGCTAGTGTACTGCCTACCATTTAAAACAGCACATTTTGAAACATTTTCATCATTGTAGAAAGTTGTATTTAATGGTGTTATTGTAGATGATAGGACAACAGCAGTGAAAAACACACTTTGAATTTTAGTGGAAAAAGGCAAAATAAAGGGAAAGATTACAAAAAAATGTAATACAATGTTAAGTAATTATGACTCATTAGAGGAAAGATTAGAGTAAGTGGGCAGAGTGAAGATGCTATAATGAAGTAGTTTTCATCAGCAATCATGGCAATGTAAGGAACCCATTTGTGCAAAGGGGTTGAAAAGAAAGAAATGTGTGGTTTCATGAATGCCAAGATAAATGATTATTTTTTAAAAAGGCCAGAAAAGAGAGTTCTAGTAAGATAAGAATTTTACAATTGTAACTGGAGTAAGTCAAGAGGGAGGATGTTATGAGCTGCTTAGCCCAAGTACAGGGATAAGAGAAACAAGGAGAGGGATACCTCTATGTTGTTACAACAGAAGGAGTCCATGAAGGGCACAGATAGGTTAGGTTTGTGGGTTTGGTGACAGTGATTTAAAATTTAAATCCGATTCCTGTTTCCTCTCTTAAGCAGAAGGTGATTATTTTTCAAAAGAGAGAAATTGGAAATAGAGAGTTTAAGAAGATACAAGGCTTGAAACAATCGATGTCAAAAGTTTTATAGCCTAAAATGAACACTTTCTTACCTACCATTCCATTCTTATGACTATTTCCTCCTCATAACCCCATTTGTAGAACCAAATTATTTATTCATCATCCTCTGAGTGGAACCCATTACACCTTTGATAACCTAGCCTATAATTCTCTCATCCTCTTCTAGTAGCTTTATAGTCTAATGATGCAGCTCATGTCCTATCTTCTCAGGAATCTTTCCTTGGTAATAGAGTGCTGATAAATGTTTAAAAACCACACCTCAAGACAAAAACAAGAAAAACAAAATAAAACAAACCTGATTTGTGGCATTTGCTGATTTCTACTATGGTGTAAATCTGCTCATATGGCTCATTTCATGGCCTTAACTGACTTCCATAGTTATTGAAAATTTAACAATCAGCTCTCTGGCAAGCCTGTGAAGGATTTGTAATTTTACACTACTGGCAAGTTAACAAACTAGCTTGCAGTGAATGAAAACAGCCTGAGGGTTCCCGGCAGAGGAGATCAGGGCCTTGATGGTAGAATACTTTGGATGAATGCCAGCTGAAATGCTACAGACATTTCTGTTGTTGTTAATTTACACTTGTGCATTAGGACTGGCTCTAGAATGAATAATTCTTTACAATTACTGTTTCTGGGCCACTCTAAACTAATTCCTGCTTTAGGACTTTTGCATTTCTATTAACTCTTCCTGGGTAACACTTCCTAACGATCTTTTGGCAGATTCTCTCAACTCATCACAGTCGAACATCACTTTCTCAAAGAGAACTTCTTAGAACACCCGATTTGAAATAGACTCCCTCCTACCTCCACATTATCTCCTTTATTACTGCTTCCACATGTTGTGATATGTTTATGTGGGGACAGAGTCCCAGAGAGCAGTTTCCAGGCTCTCGGCCTCACGTGGAAAGGTGCTCGCCTAGGTAGTAGATGGCCTCAGCTGTGACTAGTTGGCTGTCAGCTGTAACCAGTTAACTATTGGCCACTGATATAACTGCCATGGCTGAGCTAGCAAGCGCGGATTGCAGCTAGCAAGGGGTTGGTTGGTTGGCAGAGAAGCGGATGGTGGATTGTAGCTAGCAAGAGGGGTTAGCAAACGTGGATGGCAGATTGTGGATCGTGTAGATCCTACTTCCTGCATCGCGCCCAGCAGCCAGTGAGACTGGGGTGCAGGAAGACCCCCTGTTGGGATACTGGTGGATGTTTGCTTTTGTGTCTGGAACAGCCACATTGAGGATATAGTGGTGTGAGCCCCCTAGCTGTGGCTCCATTGTTGTTCCATTTTGTCCTCAACATATCCTGCATTCTTGTGCAGGGAGCGGGATCTGAGACCCTGCATTACAGTTTATATTCATGATTGTTGTCCAAAATATTTTCTAAGTTACATTGTTATGTATTATTTTATAAAGATTATTTATAGTTTAATTTTTAATTTCCACAAGCATAAGGATTTTCCAAGTATCACTTTTTTGTTTGTTTTCCTTTATAAATTTACTTATTTTGAGCTTTGTTTTCCAAAATAATTAGATTCACATGAAGTTGCATAGAAATATACAGGAAGCTTTTGTTCCTGTATCACCCATCATCCCCCAATGTTAACATCATAAGTAACTATAGAACAATATCAAAACTACAAACCATAGAGCTGATTCAGGTTTCACCAGTAATACACGCACTTTTTGTGTGTGTTTATAGCTCTAGGAAATTTCATCAGAGGTGTAGCTTTGTGTAAGCGCCACCACATTCAAGATACTTAATTGTACATCACCCCAAAGTCCAATGTTATCCCTCCCCCATTTCTAGCCCTAGGCAACCACTGACCTGTTCTCCATCTCTGTGATTAGGTTATTTCATGAATACAATGGAATCATGCAATACATATCCTTTTGAGATTGGCTGTTTTTCATACGGCATAATTAATGAAGGGTTCATCTAAGTTGTTGCGCGCATCAATAGTCTGTTCCTTTTTATTGCGGGGTAGTATTCCATGGTACAGATATGTCACAATTTATTTAACCATTCACCCATTGAAGGGCATGTGGATAGTGTGCAAGTTTTGGTTAATAATGAACAAAGCTCCTAAGAATATTCAAGTATAAGTTCCTGAGTGAAAACAGGTTTTCATTTCTCTGGGATATACTTTCAAATGTGCAATTGCTGGGTCATATTGGTAAGACCATTAGTTTTAAAAGGAACTGCCAAACCATTTTCCAGAGTAGCTGTATCATGTATCGTCTTGAATTCTAACCAGCAATGTAGAAGTGACCCAGTTTCTCTGCATCCTTGCCAGCATTTGGCACTCCACTATTTTTGTTTTAGCAATTCTGAGAGATGTAGATACCTCATTATGATTATGATTTTAATTTCTACTTTTTATTGCTGGGCAG
Organism: Rhinolophus hipposideros; assembly: GCF_964194185.1. Lineage (NCBI taxonomy): Eukaryota > Metazoa > Chordata > Mammalia > Chiroptera > Rhinolophidae > Rhinolophus > Rhinolophus hipposideros. The sequence goes on from NC_138063.1 coordinate 32,638,063, forward strand.
GAGTTGGTGGTTCTTTTTGGCCACATCTTGCGTTCTGGTGCGAGCAGGGGGACCAGAGTCCCAGCATGACAGTGCTGTTATATTTATAAACATGTTAAGCATAGTGCGGTGGTTTATATCTGATAATTTCACTATCTGGAGTACCTTCGCATCAGTTTCTGTTATCTTCCCTTTCTGTTGATTTCTGTTATCTTCCCTGTCTGTTGATTTTTGTTATATCCCTTTCTGTTAATTTGTGTGTGGTGTTACCTTTGACTTTGTACTGGGCAAGAATCACCTTAATTCACTTTCATCATGTGAGATTTTGAGTCACCCAGATGATTTGAGGCTCGGCTTCAGTCTATGGACAGTCTTCACATAGAATTTATTTCTGTTTCATTCTGGTCCTCAAAATATAGACTTCTGGGGTCTCATTCCTAAGACCAGTTTAATTTTCCTGGGCACCTATGCTTGGCAGAGATGGGATTCCATTTTTTGTTTCCAAAGTTTTATATGTCTGTCATAAGTAAATTGGTTCATTCGAAAAAGCACTGGACTTGAATTCAAGGTTTTCTTTCATAGCATTCTTTCCTAAGTTGTCTTTTTGGAAAGAATTTACTAATTTCAGTCAAGATTTTCTGATTTACAAAATAAAAAAATTGACCTAAATTATTTCTAATCTCCAAATTCTATAATGCTTTAGGTCTACAAATTAAAAAACGTATCTATTAGTTCTGTCATAGAATTGTTGTCTTTACATTCAGTAGTGTAAATTTTTAATAAACACCAACTTACAGGAAATACAGGGAGCAGAGAAACTTGTTAAATACAGTACAATGAGGTTGTCAGCAATGTGGGAAACTCTATAGGACAAAATATTTGATTTCTACATAGATAAATTGTAGAGCAAAAAGGAGGGAGAACTCATAGATTAAAAGATAATCAAAAGACATTTCAATTAAATGCTATGATTATTTGTATCATTAACCTCCCAATTTTTTAAAAAAACGGGAAAAATATGAGACAATGAAATAAATGTAAACATTGACTATATGTTTAGTTATGTTAAGAAAATATTATTGTCTTAATCCCATTATTGGTATTATGCCTGTGTTAAAAAAATTCGTGAATATTTACAAATGCAATATGATATCTGAAATTCGCTTAACTATGATCAAGGGTAGCTTAAACAGGGCATTTGGGTGAGTGTATAGAATTCAGACTGGCCCCAGGTTGATAATTGCTGAAATTGATTAATGGACACACAGAGGCCCATTACACTTTTCTCTCTACCTTTGTATAGATTTGGCTTTCTCCATAATAAAATACCTAAAAAGGAATTGAGGGAATTGAAGAAATGGATAGTAAGGTTTTACTTTATCATGTGAAATGAAATATTTTGTAGGTTCCAGAATCCCCCTAGGGCTTTGGGCCCACAGTTACAATGATGAATAATGCTAAATTATCTAATAGTCAGGTCAAGTGTCTACATTATCAGCAAAACAGGGAATCAAAGATCTGTCTTTAATGAGGATTTTTATATCTGGTGTTCCCAAATAGGATCATAATAGTCCTTGTAGGAGAAAGAACATATTGTTGGATTTCCTTACATTTTAAACATAAATTAGTATTGATTTTTAAATATCTATATTAGAAACCTATCCTGATACTGTAAGTTCTTGATTTGATGATTTTTAGTAAAATTAAATATAAGCTAATTTTGACTCATGATATTTAAATATTTTTCTTTCTAACTAGGTTTTAAAATACTGTAAATAACCATGCCTGAAAATCAGACAGTTTCCTGTTCTCCCACTGGAGATGATCAAACCAAAAAAGGTATGTTTATCCTTACTGATTTTCTGTGAAAGTAGGTCATAGGTGAATGCAATTCAAGTCAATCTCAGAAGACAGCTGCAAAAATAGTAGTCTTCTCCAGGACTAGGGGTCACAAAACCAAAACTTAATGGGACCAGGAAGGTGAGGTAAGCAAAAGGAATGAATCAGTTTAAGAAAAATCCATTAGTCCAGATTACAATCAATTTCTCTTATAGATTTTATTGAAACTACGATATAGGCAGTACTATAGGTAGGTAATACAAAGGTGTGCTGGAGTCAGTTCTTACTGGCTCATGTGAGCTGATTTTAGACATCTTTTCTCAATTCTGCTTCATAGATGGCTTGAAATTGGATATGGTGGTAGTATTTACCACTATCAGACAGTGGGTTATTAAAAGTTTACCTGCATACCATTGAAGATAAACATACAAAATTAAAAATGAAAAATACTTGTATAATTCTATTTAAAAAATGTTTTAGATTTTATTGCATTACTTTGCATTCTGAGCTGTGACATCTTTTATTCTGCATCATGTTAGCAATATCATGCCTTTGCATGATATAGAACAGAGGTTAGAAAATCACAGACCATGGGCCAAATCATACTCAAAGCTTTTTGAGTATGGTTTTTACACTCATCAAGGGTGTGGGGGCAGAGCCCCAGAGAGCGGTTTCCAGGCTCTCGGCCTCATGTGGAGAGGTGCTGGCTCAGATAGTGGATGGCCGTCAGCTGTAGCCATTAAGCCATTGGTCACTGATATAACTGCCTTGGTTACGGAGGGCAGCCGAGGAGAGTGAAGGAGGAGACTGAAGGAGAGTAAGGAGAGTCGAGGAGAGTTGGTCGGTTGGCAGCAAAGCGGACAACAGGTCGCATGTCGTGTAAACCCAGCCTCCAGTGAGACCATAGTGGTATGACTTCCCTACCTATGGCTCCGTGGGTGTTCCTTTTTGGCCTCACCATGTCCTGCGTTCTTATGTGGGGAGTGGGAGCAGAGACCCCGCAGGCCGCCCCGACGGATACCCCGCACGACAAAGGGTTATAAAATGAAAAAAATGAAACAGACCAAAGAGGAATATGCGACAGAGACCACCTGAGGCCCACAAAACCTAAAATTTTTACTATCTGTTCGTTTACAGAAAAAGTTTGCCAATCCTGGGTATAGAATTTTGCCTTGAGTACTTTAACTGGGAATATACAGATTCTCTTTGTATCAGTTATCCATTGCTGTACTAATGCTATTTAAGAACCACCACAAAAATGCAGGTATATACATCGTAAACATTCATTTTAGCTCACTTGGTTTGGGTGGTTCTAATGATCTCACATGGGCTCAGGACAGCTCACTCATGAATCTGCAGTAAGCCATAAGGCAACTAAGCACCATTACTGATCCTGCTCGTTTGGGATGGGCTCTTCCACAGGCCTACCTACTTGGTTGGTGAAATTGGGCTGACTCGGTTCCCACCATGTTGTCACAGGATTAGCCTAGAGTCAAGGGGTAAGGGATTAGATTCCACCTGTTGATGACAGATGCTACAAGGTCACATTGCAAAGGAAGGTGAACACTTGGAAGAAAAAATTATTGGGACTGCCTTCCCCTCTGGTAACCATTAAACTGTTGTCTGTGTCTATGAGTTTTTGTTTCCTTCTTTGTTTGTTTGGTTCATTTGTTGCTTTCCATTTTATATCCCACATATAAGTGAAGTCATATAGTTCTCGACTTTTTCTTTCTGGTTTATTTCTCTAAGCATGATACTCTTAAGATCCACCCATGCTGTCGCAAAAAGATGTGGTACATATATACAATGGAATATTACTTGGCTATAAGAAAATAAGAAATACTGTATTGAATTTTATGAATGCTTTTTTCTACGTCTATTGAAATGATTCTGTGATTAAATTTTTCTTCTTTAAACCATAATCATTAAATTTAATGAGTTGCATCATGGATTTTCAATTGTTAAACTTCATTCCTAGGACAAATTTAACTTATTTTGCTTTATTTTCTTGTAATATATTGCTGGATTTGGTTTGATAGTGATTTATTTAGGATTTTTTCCATCTGTGCTCTTGAGTATTGGTCCCTAAATTTTCTTACTTTGTTCATGTCTGGTTTTGGTAGTAAAGTGTTTATAACCTCACAATTGAATTGGCGACTGTTTCTTCATTTTCTATTCTCTGACAAATTATTTTAATTATTTTTATTTTAATATTTTAATTTTTATTAATTTATTATTTTTTTAATTTTAATATTTTAATTATTTTTGATTGGCTGAATTTATGTCTTTTTAGGAAAACATGAAACTATTGATACAAAATGTTTATTAGTTATAAACCTAATAATAAATTAGGTTTATTATTTATTCTTAATTTACTATTGGCAATTTATAATTTTTTTCTTTTAAAAATTTGTTCATTTGGTTAATTTTAAGTTTATTGATGCAATATTGTTAATAGTATTTATTTTTATATCTCTCTATATGCACTTATTCCTCTTTAACTTTCATAATATTGGGTTTGTTTCCTGTTTCTTCTTTTTTGTCTTCATCAGTTTTGCCAGACATATTCATTTGTGCTAAATATTTCAGAGTGGTAATTTCTTACCTTTTAAATTATCTCTAGGTTTTTTTGTTATTGTTGTTTATTTACTTTCTATTTTATTAATTTTAAGTGTTGTTACCCTTTCTCTTTCTTCCACTTTCTTTGGGTTCCTTGCCCCACATATTCTTATAATATGAATTAGCACAATAACTGACTTTGTGTGCCTGTCTTCTTTTAAACTAGAATTTTTGTCAAGGCTCTTTTTTATGGATAAATAATATTCCATTGTATGAATACTCCACATATTGTTTATACATTCCTCAGTAGGTGGATAATTTGGTTGTTTCCACTTTCGGGCTTATTATGAATAATGTTATGAATATTTGAGTACAAGTTTTTATGTGAATATCTGTTTTCATGTCTATTGGGTATACACTTAGGATGGGAATTACTGGGTCATTTGGTAACTTAGTATTTAACTTTCTGATTACTTGCTAAAATTTTTTCAAAGCAACTGCAATAGTTTACATTCCAAAAAGCAATATACGAGGATTCTAGTATTTCCACACCCTTGACAACACTTGTTATATTGTTTTTGTCTTTTTTTTTTAACTCTATTATAGTACATCTTCATGTGAAGTGGCATCATTGTGGTTTTGATTTGCATTTCCTTAATGACTAATGATGATGAGAATCTTTAAATGTTCTTACTAGTCATTTGTATATCTTTGGAGAAATGTGTATTCAAATCTTTTGCCTATTTTAAAATTGAATTATTTGTCTTTTTTATTGTTCAGTTGTTAGAATTATTTATTTGTTCCAGAAACTAGACCCTTATCAGATATATGATTTGCACATAGGAAGGATTGTATTTTCACTTTCTTGATATTGTTCTTTGTGGCACAAAAATTTTTATTTTAATGAAGCCAATTAATCTAAGTTTTAAAATTGCTTGTATTTTGATTTCATATTAGAGAAACTATTGCCTAACCCATGATCACAAATATTTACCCCATTTTCTTCTAAGCGTGTTACGGTGTAAACTCTTACATTTTAAGTCTATGATCCATTTTGAGTTAATTTTTTATATATAGTTTAATGCAGGAGTCAAAATTCATGTTTTACATTTATATATCTAGTTGTCCGTCTGTTGAAAAAAAGACTATTATTTTCTCATGGAACAGTCTTAGCACTGTTGTAAAAAACAACTGACTATAGATAATGGGTTTATTTCAGGAATCTCAATTCTGTTTCACTGACCTACATGTTTGTCCTTATGGCAGTATCATACTGTCTTGATTATTACAGATCTGTAGTAATTTTTGAAATCAGGAAGAGCTATTCCTTCAACTTTGTTCTTTTTTTTTCAAGATTACTTTGTCTAATCTGGATCTCTTCCATTTCCATGTGAATTTTCAGATCAGTTTGACAATTTCTGGGGAAGAAAATAAGCTATTGGTAGGAATTGCTCTAAATTGGTAGATCAGTTTGAGGAGTTTTGGCATTTTACAATTATTTCTTCCAAGCCGCTAACAAGATATACTTCTATTTATTTGGGTCTTTAATTTTTTTCTACAATGTTTTATAAATTTTAGAGAACCAGTCTTGCACTTCTTTCATTAAATTTATTCCTAAGTATTTTATTATTTTTGATGCCTTTTTATTTGATTTTAGTTTTGGATGCCTTTTATTTTATTTTCTTGCTCCTAATTACCCTGGCTTAAATCTCCAGAACAACATTGAATAGAATTGGCAATGTGTAGATATGTTTGTTTTTTTCCTGATTGTAGAGGAAAACTTTCACTCTTTACTATAAAATATGTCATCTGTGTATTTTTTGCAAAAGTCCTTATCATGTTAAGGAAGATTCTATTCCTATTTTGTTGCCTGTTTTTAACATGAATGAGGTTGATTTTGTCAAATACTTTTTTTTTGCATCTATTGAAATGATTGTGTGGTTTCTTCCTTTTCTTGATATGGTGTATTACACTGATTGATTTTCATATGTTGGAACATTTCTGGGATAAATCTCGCTTGTACATCGTGTATAATCCTTTTTATATGCTACTGATTTGGTTTGTTAGTAGTTTGTTAGGATTTTTGTATCCATGTTCATAAAGAATATTTTGTGCATAATTTTATGGTCTTGTGATGTCTTTGCCTGATTTTGGTGTCAGGGTAATATGGGGCTCAGTATGAGTTCGCAAGTGTTCCCTCCTCTTCTATTTTTGGCAAATTTTATGAAACATCAGTGTTAATTCTTTAAATGTTTGGTGATGTTCACCCATGAAGCCATTTGGTCCAGGGCTTTTCTTTGTGGGAGAATTTTTTTTATTACTAATTTAATTTCTTGTTATAGTTCTATTCAGAATTTCTGTTTTTTTCTTGAGTCAATTTTTATAGTTTATTGCTTCCTAGGTGTTTGCCCATTTCAAGGTTATCTAATTCTAGCTTATCTAATTTATTGCCATAACATTGTTTATAGTATTCCCTTATAAATCTTTCTATATGGTACTTAGTAATATCTTTTTTCACTCTTGGTTTTAGTATTTCGAGTATTGTCTTTTTAATTTTTTTTTCCTTCTTTGTCAGTCAAGCTAAAGTTTTGTCAATTTTATTAATCATTTCAAAGAACCACTTTCTGGTTCTGTTGATTTTCTCTAATGTTTTGCTATTCTCCATTTCATTTCTCTGTAATATTTATTATTTCCTTTCTCTACTTCCTTTGGACTTATTTTGCTCTTCTTTTTCTTAGGATGGGAGATTAAGTTATTAATTTGAGTTCTTCTTTTTAATTGTAGGTATATACAGCTATACATTTCCCTCTGAGCAATGATTTCATTAAACTGCATAAGTTTTAAGTATTTGTAGTTTTGTTTTCGTTCATCTCAAAGTATTTTTTAATTTACCTTGCGATTTCTTGTTTGACCCATTGTTTATTTAGAGTTGAGTTTAAAATTCACATATTTGAAAATTTCTTAAATTTTCTGTGGTCGTGATTTCTGTTTTTTTCTGTGTGGTATGAGGAGATTGATTTAAACTCTTTCGAGTATGTTGAGGCTTGTTTATGGCTTATTATATTGTCTGTTATAGAGAATGTTCCATGTGAACTTGAGAAAAATGTGTTTTCTACTCTTGTTGGTGGAATATTCTATACTTGTTTTTTAGGCGTAGTTAGTTTATGATGTTTTCAAGTTTACTGTGTACTTGCCTACCTTTTTTCTAGTTGTTGTGTCATTATTTAAAGTGGGTAAGGGAAGTCTCCCACTATTGTTATTGAGTTGTTTTCCTTCAGTTATATCAGCTTTTACTTCATGTATTTTTAGACTCTATTAAATTTTTATGTATCTATAATTGTTATAGCTTCCTGATGGAGTGACCCTTTTATCATTATATAATGCCCTTTAACTCTAGCAATAATTTTTGTTTTAAAATCTGCTTCACCTGATATTAGTATGTCTACTCTAGCTCTCTTTTATATATGTTTTTATGGTGTATCTTAACATCCTTTTGCTTTAAAACTATTTTTGGCTTAGAATTTAAAGTATGTCTTTGAATTCTGCCAGTGTCTGCCTTTTCATTGGAGGGTTTAATCCATTTATATTTAGCATAATTTAAATCTTCCACTTATTTTTTCTTAATGTCGTACGTCTTTTTCTTTGTTCCTCCATACAGTAAAAAGATATTTCCTAGAGTACCATTCAAATTCCCTTGTCATTTTTCTTACTATATATTTTGAATTATTTTCTCAGTGTTTATGTTTGAGGTTACAATTAACATCATAACTTATAACAATCTTAAGATTAATGTTTCAATATTAAACATAAACTTTGCTTCTATATAGCTCCATTTCACCTTTCCTTCTTCTGTTATTGTCACAAATTATGTCTTTATACATTTGTGCCAACCATTGCAGATTTTAAATTATTGCTTTCTAAAGTTGTATTTTAATTCAAATAGGACAGGAAAAAGTTACAGCCAAAAAATACATGCATACTGTCTTTTACATTAATACTTAATAAGTAGTTACCTTTCTTTGTAGTGCTATGCTATTTATTTCTTAATGCGAATTCAAGTTACTATTTTTGGTTTTTGTTTATCTGTAAATGCCTTATTTTTTCTTCATTTTTGAAGGATAGTTTTGCCAGATTAAAATTTTCAATTGGCAATTCTTTTTTCTAATTCAGCATTTTCAAAATGTCCCTCCATTGCCTTGTGGCTCCATGGTTTCTATTCATAAATCACCTTTTGGTCTTATGAATGATTCCTTGTGAGTGATTCATTGCTTGCCTCTTGCTGCTTTCAAGATTCTTTTGCTTTTCACATCTGTGATGTGTCTAAATTTTATTCATTCTACTTGGAGTTCCTTGAGCTTCTCGGATATATGAATTAGTGTTTATCATCATATATGTAATATTTTAATCATTGATTCTAAAAATAGTCTTTCTACTCTTTTTGCTCTCCCTTCTCTTTCTCAGACTTCTATAATGCATATGATGATACGGTTGCTATTGTCTTACAGGTATCTGCGGCTCTCTTCATTTTACTTGCTTGCTTATTTATTTATTTATTTATTTTTCTGTTACTCAGACGGGGTAAATCAGACTGACCTATCTTTGAATTCAGTGATTCTCTGCCTACTCAAAGTTGAGCCCCTCTAGTGAATTTTTCATTTCATTTATTACAATTTTCAACTCCGTAATATCTACTTGGTTTCTTTTTACTGATATTCTCTATTTGACGTCATTCTCATACTTTCAAAAAATTGTTTAGTCATGATTTTCTTAGCCCTTTGGACACATTTAAAGTAGACCATGTAAAGTCTTTGACTAAGTAAGTCCAAACTCTGGATTTCCTCAGGGATGATGCCTATTGATTGATTTTTTAAAAATTAATAAAATTTTATACTTTGAATAGTTTCAGGTTTACAGAAATTAGCAGATAGTATAGAGTGCCCACTTATCCACTGTCCACCCCCTCACAGTTTTGAGTATTATTAACATCTTTCTTTAGTGTTGTACATTCATTACAGTTGATGAACCAATACTGATACATTATTGTGAACTAAATTCCGTATTTTACATTAGGACTTGTTTCTTATGTGATATAGTTCTATAGGTTTTGACAAATGCATAATGTTATGCCATGCTTCTTAGTCTTTTTCACCCTTAAGTGTGACAAGAAGGCTAGAGGGGGCTGGAGTTGGGTATTTTCCTTCCCTACATCAGTTAGGGAAGTAGCTCTGTTAAAGTAGTTTTCCTTGAGGTCAGATGGAAAACAGAACACTCTGGGCATAATCCATAGATTTTTTGAAAATGGTTATGTTTTACCTTGGGCATAATTCTAAAATAGTTACTTTTCTACTCCTTCTGAAAGTAGGGAAGAATATTTCTCCACTGTTGACTGTGAAAACCTAGTGAAGCTCCTGGAAATAAAACTAAGAAATAAAATTAATGAAAGTGTAAATGACCCTCTAAGACTGGTTCCCAGGAGTTTTGAGCTAGTCCACACTCGCCTCCAATACTTCATCAATTACAATTTAAATTTTTCTACCCATTTTTGTCTTCTGCAGTGTCTGCTCCCAGTAAATTGTGATTCTCTCTGTATTTGCTTCTGTCTCTCTGGCTTTTTGGTGTCAGTTTGCATTTAATTCCATCAGTTTGACTTCAATTCCCTGATGGATTTAAGAAGAGTTGATTTTAAGTTAATTGAACTTTATTATAAAGTGTTTTCATTTTTTAATACCTACATTATGACAGATTTATCCCTGACACATTTGTTTTTTGGAAACAAAAAAACAATATATTTTTTCTCTAAATTTTTTCTTCATGTTTAAAATGCATTACTGTATTATTACACATACTTATATCTTTATTAAATATAGCTTTAATTTTAAAATAATAACTTTTTAGGTTAAGAGTTAATAACTGTTTAGCTTAAGATCTAGATTCCTTCATAATTTGCTCACATCAAATTTTCTTAGGAAAGAAATGTATATATTTTATTTACAGAGTTTTGTGTGTCATTTTTATTTGGCTATTTGTAAAGATAAATTTAAATAATTCATACACATTGTAATGGTTATTTGATTAACACTGTCTTTCATCATTTTTATACCTTTTCAACACATTTCTTTTACATTTGCATATTTTTCTATGAATTTATTTTTGCCTCATTTTATTATTTTGTGGAGTTTTAGACTATAAATATCCTATTTGTAATGGATAGTAAATATTAGCATTAGGTATTCTTATATTTATTTATGTATGTATGTATAAGCTATCAAAATAGTTTAATACCACTAGAGCAAAACAATATATTTTCTGTTTTATAATTCACATACTATGAAAAGCTTAAGTCTTAAATTAATAATTTAATGCATTTTGTTAAATGTATACATCATAAATGTAGAGCCACAATTCCATTCTAGAAAATATTTTTATCACACCATAAAGTTTTTCACCTGCCACAGGCAACTATTGTTTTTATATCTATCACAATCATTTAGTTTTGTTTTTTTGAAACTTATACTAATAGAATTATACAATATCTGTGTACTTTCTCTGATTATTTTTACTCAGTACATTTTTTGAGGTTTACCAATTTTACTCCATTCCTTTTTACTGTTCAGCATTATATTATTGTATGACCACACAATATTTTGAAAAATTTATTTTCCTAGTGATGAATATTAAGTTTCTGGTTTCTACTGTTATGATTAAATATATCACAAATGTTCCTGGTTGATCTTTTCATAGACCTACACTTTATCTTGGGTAAAAGCTTAGGAGTGGAGTTGCTGCAGTTTAGAGCAAATATATTTAACTTTACAAGAAATAGTCAAACAAATATTAATATATTCTTATGTTTGAGAATTTTTTAAACACTTCAGAGATTATATAATGAAATATAAAATTTTTCTTCTCTACACTCCCTCTTTGCAAAGGTAACCATTCTAAACAGTTTCTTGATCTACATGTTTTATATACATTTACAAATGTCTATCAATATTTTCATCTCAGTTTTGAAAAACAAAAAGTGATGACATACATATCTGTGTCTTGCAATACAAATCTGTGTCTTGCAATTTTTCACTTAGCAATGTATCTCAGGCTACTTTGTATATCAGCACATAATGATTTATTTGCTATTTGTATTTATTTATTTATTTACATATTTACTTATTTATGTTTTCCAGGTTTATTGAAATATAATTGACATATAGCATTGTGTGAGTTTAACATCTACAATATAATGATTCGATAACATGTATATATTGTGAAATGTTTACTATAATATTATTGAACACATCCTTCACTTCACATAATCACTATTTTGTTCTTATGGTGAGAACATTAAAATCCACTCTTCATAGCAACTTTCAATTACAGATACTCCTTGACATATGATGGGGTTACATCCTGATAAACCCATGGTACGTTGAAAATATCGCAACTATGGAACGGCATAGCTTAGCCTGTCTGATTTCTACTAAATGTGTATCGTTTTTGCATCATCATAAAGTCAAAAAATCCTAAGTTGAATCATCCATCGTAGGTCAGGGACCATCTATACACAATACAGTGTAGTTAATTATAGTCACTGTGCTGTACATTAGGTCCCCAGAACATATTCCTCTTATAACTGGAAGTTTGTTCTCTTTGACCCACATCTCCTCATCCCCCCCACCCCCCATGCCAGCCCCTGGCTACTGCTGTTCTACTCTCTGCTTCTATGTGTTCAACTTTTTCAGGTACCACGTATAAGTAAGATCATATAGTATCTGTCTTTCTTTCATATAGTATCTGTCCGTCTGCTCAGGTCCGTTGTCTGACTTATTTTAATTAGTATAATGTCCTCCAGGTACATCCATGTAGTTGCAAATGGCAAGATTTTCTTTTTTTCTTTTTTAATGGCTGAACAATATGCCATTGTATATATAAGCTACATTTTCTATATCCATTCATCTGTATATAGATATTTAGTTGTTTCCATGTTTAGGCTATTGTGAATAATGTTGCAGTGAACAGGGGAGTACAGATACCTCGTTGAGAAAGTAATTTCATTTCCTTTTGATAAATACCCTGAAGTGGGATTGCTGGATCACATGGGAATTCTGTTTTTAATGTGTTGAAGAACCTCCATATTCTGTAGTGGCTCCACAAATTTATATTCAGGCCAACAGTGCATAAGAGTTTCCTTTTCTCCACATCCTTGTCAACGCTTTATTATCTTTTCTTTTTGATAATAGCCGTTCTAACATGTGTAAGGTGATACTTCATTGTGGTTTTGATTTGCATTTCCTTGATGATTAATGATGTTGAGCACCTTTTTATGTACCTGTTGGCTATTTGTCTTGCTTGGAAAAATGTCTGCCCAGGTCCGTTGCTCATTTTTTAACTGGATTATTTGTTTTTATGCTAGTGAGTTATATGAGTTCTTTATATATTTTGAACGTCAACTCCCTATTAGATAGATGGTTTGGAAATATTTTTTCCCATACTGTAGGTTGTCTTTTCATTATGTTGGTTGTTTCTTTAGAAGGTTTTTAGCTTGATGTAGTCCTACTTACTGATTTTTGTTTTAGTTGGTTGTGTTTCCTGCATCATATCCAAAAGATCTTTTATAAAGACCAATGTACAAGGAACATTTTCCCTATGTTTTCATTTAGGAGTTTTATGGTTACAGGTCATATGCTTAAGTCTTTAACCCATTTCAAGTTAATTTTTTTGTGAGTCAGATAAGATAGAGATCCAGTTTCATTCTTTTGCATGTTAATATCCATTTTTCCCAATACCATTTTTGAACAGACTATTCTTTTCCCATTGAGTATCCTTGGCTCCCTTGTCAAATATTAATTGATCAGATGGTTTATTTCTGGGCTTTCTGTTCTCTTCCATTGATCTATGTGCCTATTTTTATGCTAGAACCATACTGTTTTGATTATTATAGCTTTCTAGTATAGTTTGAAATAAGGAAGTGTGATGACTCCTGCTTTGTGCTTCTTTCTCAAGGTTGCTTTGGCTATTTGGGGTCTTTTATGTTTCATAAGAATTTTAATATTGTTTTTTCTATTTCTGTGTGAAATGCTATTGGAATTTTGATAAAAATTGAATTGAATGGACATTTTAACAATATTTACTCTTCTATCCATGAACATGGGATCTTTCTATTTGTGTTCTTCAATTTCTTTCATCAATGTCTTACAGTTTTTGGTATATAGATCTTTCACTTCCTGGGTTAAATTTATTGCTAAATATTTTACTCTTTTCATGCTATTGTAAGTGGGGTTGTTTTGTCTGATATAAATATAGCTACTTCTGATCTTTGGTTTCCATTTGCCTGATATCTTTTTCCATCCTTTTATTTTGAGCCCTTGAAGCTGAAATGAGTGTCTTGTAGTAGTGTGTAGATGGGTCTTTTTGTTTGTTTTCTTTGTTTTAAATCTGCTCAACCTCTCTGTGCCTTTTGGAGACTTTAATTATTTGCATTTAAAATAATTATTGATAGATAAAGATTTAATGCCAACTAGTTGATGGCTTTCTGCCTGTTTTTCACTTCTTTCTCTCTTGCTGTCTTTGTGAATTGATGATTTTCCATATTGGTATACTCTGATCCCCGTGTGTGTGTGTGTGTGTGGGGGGCTGCATGGGGTGGTGTGTGTGTGTGTGTGTGTGTGTGTGTGTGTATTTACTCTAGATTGTTGCTTTGTGATTACCTTAAGACTTACATGAATCATTTTATAGCTATAAGAGGTTATTTAAAGCTAGCAACAACTTAACTTCAGTCACATACAAAAACTCTACCCTTTTATTCCTCCTTCCTTCACATTTTATGTTTTTGATGTCACAATGTCCACATTTTTATATCATGTATCTATTAATAAATTATTTCAGCTATAGCTATTTTAGTATTTCTGTCCTTTAACCTTTATACTATAGTTGGTGATTAACACTCCATCATATTACAGTATTGAGTATTCTCAATTTTACTATATACTTTACTGGTGTGTTTCATATTTTCATGTTACTGACTGGTGTCCTTTCATTTCAGCTTGAAGAAGTCCTGTTTTGTAAGACAGGTGTAGTGATGATGAACTCCCTCAGCTCTTGTTTGTCTGGGAAACTCTTTCTCTTTCTTTATTTCTAAAGGACAGCTTTGCCTGCAAAGCTACCTGGTTTCTTGCAGAGCAGGGCACTGGGAACTGTGATCACTTGCACTGTATGATTGACATTGGCAGCCTTAGCTGTTCTTCTGTGTTCAAGCCATTGCTGTACTTCTCAGATTTGCTGTTCTCTGGCTGGGGTGAAACCGAAGTGATTCCTTTGTGCAGTGCCCCAAACGGGCAGGGAAGCTGGTTGCTCACCCTTTCCCAGTGAGGGAAACTACTATTTCAAGCTGGAGAGTTATCTCTTCTAACTGAGCAGTGTCTGCTTGGAGGGATGGGATGATGCAAGCAAAATGAATTTGTCTTCCCTTTTTTTTTCCTATTATTCTCAGGTTTTGGTTCATCGGTGTTGCTGAAGTTCTTAAGTGGATTCCTGAGCTCTCCTATAGCTAGTTTTGTTTTTGGATAGCTGTTTAATTGTTGATCTTTGTTGGGGGACGGAGGCTAGGATTTCCTACTCTACCATTTTGGTGATGTCACTGTGAGTGATCTCTGTTTTAATAGCTGCATGTTGTTTTGAATACCTTTTGAGACTTCAGCTAATTAAATAACAGAAAACATCTAAAGATATTGTACTGTGGGTTTTGGTTGGTATTTGTATTATAGTTGCTTTTGCAAGGACAACACTTACAACATACTTTTGTACATTAGTTTGCTTATTTTAAAATTTTAATAAGCAAATATTAGCTGCTCACAGAAATTTTTGTTTTCTTTTTCAAAGACAATGCCACATCACAAGCTTTGGTTCTGTTTGGTGCCCCTAAGGATGCTGTTGAGATTTTTCATGAAAACAAAATGACAAATACTGAAGGTGAGAACTGAATGTAAATTTTATAATAACCTATGTAAACTGTTTTTATATTCACTCATTAGTTTGTGATGTCACTATTATATTTTTATTAAGAAATAAACCTTAAATATAAATTAATAGTTAAAAAAGTAATGATATATAATAAGAATACAATATTGTAATATATTTTATTGATAACGTTGATTACAATTGGGTTCATAAGAATTATTTACAATTTCACAAATGTATGGATTTTTAAAATGAACATTTTCTTTGTTGCTCATGCCAGGACTGGCAGATGCTGGAAGTTCAAATGGTCTCTTAGAAGAAAAAGGACTAATGTTTTGGAGGTTTGAAATCCAGAATTAAAATTTGTTCATTGAGAATACAGAAAACATTATCTCTGAAAGTGTTTCTGATATTATATGTGGAAAGAGGTGGAAAGAGATAATGAAATATATACATTTCATATATAGGGGTTCATACTTCTTTCTTAGGTCATTCTGGTGGAGAACTTTACATCAAAAAATTGAAATCTTGATTTTGGTACATTTCTGCTCTGGAGATTCTCAGTTTAACAGCATAAAATTGGGATAAGTTGCCATCCTGATTCTTTATTTCTATCCAGTAGAAATGTTAAGTAGAATCTTAATATCCTGGGTTAGAGTTCATTGCCCATAATTAATTATGAGTCATAGTTTTGGAGAAATTTTTAAAAATATAAAATGATTGGTTTATGAACCAGTACATTCAAAATACTGGAATGTGCATGTGCTTCTAGGGTACAGATATGTTTAAGAAACGTTGTGTATAATCAAAGACCAAATGAAATATAACTACACATTAATCAGAAAACAGTGATTATATAGAATAATGAAATGACAAAGGGGAGTTAAAACTGTACTCAATTCTGATGTGTAGGCATGGGGTGTCCAAGCAATTATTGGACACCAGTTGGTGTCCTTCAATTCAGTTCAATTCTGACACCATCTACCTGGAGATAGCATCAGATCCTACAGGTTAAGGGCGCAGTCCTACAAGACTGCCCCTGCTCCCACTTCAGATGCCAGTAGAGAGCCCAGCTTATCACCTGCGCTTCTGACCAACTGCTATAGATTAGAGGTTTTAATAAATGCCACCCCCCGACGATTAATTTGTTGCAGTGGCTTATAGAACTCAAGGAGACATTTTAGTTTCTAAATTACTAGTTTATTACAAAAGGATATAACTCAGAAACTGCTAGATGGAAGAGATGCATAGGGCAAGGTATGAAGAAAGAGCACAACTCTTCCTTGCCCTCTCAGAGCTTGCCACTCTCCTTAAATCTCCATATGTTCAACAACCTGGAAGTTCTTCAATCTCATCCTTTAGAGTTTTTATGGAGGCCTCATTACTAGGCATGATTGATTCAATCATTGGCTATTGGTAATTGATTCAACCTCCAGCCCTTCTTTCCTGGGGATGGGACAGAAAGTTTTTATTTTCCAGTCATGTGGTTGGTATTCCTGGCAACCAGCCCCTATGCCTAGGTGGGATCCAAAAGTCACCTCATTAACACAGTGAAGCCACCTTTATTGCTCTCATCGCTTGGGAAATTTCAAGAGTTTTAGGAGCTCTGTGCCAAAAACAGGACAAAGGAGAAATATATTACTTATTATAAATCACAATATCACAGTACATGACAAATGAATAGTATGGGCAAGAATTACCTTCAGTGTTTTGAGTAACACCAATATTTATGGTCTCTAAGTATTAAGAACTGTTAATGAATAAAGACAAATGTGAACTGAATCTTAAAGGATACATTTGTAAGAAGTGATAAGGGTATTTAAACAAGAAGAACAGAATGAGTCGGATAACAGTGATGAAATAGTACAAAATATGGAAAAAAATAGATTACTTTCACTATAGTATAGGGAAGATTCAGAAATGTAAAGATAATTGGTTAATATGAAGGAAGAAATGATTCAGGTGCAGTCAAGAAGCATTTTGAATTTGAAGCTCAAGAGTGAACTTCATTTCTCAGTCTCTGGTCTTGTGTGTTTGTGTGTGTGTGTGTTTACATAACCAAATCTTTTGCTTGGAAATATGAGTCTATGCAGAATTATTTGTGTGCAGGCGGAAGTACAGAGACTGATGACCTTATCATTCTAGTCCAGGATTAAGGTAATAAGGGCTTGACCTATGAAGGATCACTGTCTATGAAAGATAGGGATTAAAGAAACATTGCAAAGGAATTGTTAAGATTTGGTAATATATTGATATAGGAACTTGAATGAAAAGAGGATTCAACAATGATTTAACTGTTGCGCACTTGGGAAAATGGGAAAATGGGAATTGAGAATAAAGGAAAGGAGGTTCAGTAGAATGAAGACCAGCTGAGTTTTAGAAATACTGGCTTTGCAAATGGGTTTGTCCCTTCAAGACTACCTTTGGCTTGCTGGCCTTGACAAAGTCCACATGTTTAATACCAAGTAGATTGGAGGGGGGCAGGTAACCAAAAGTTTTATGTTGGTATATCTTTACTCTCTCACCAATCTTTTATTTGCCAAATAGTTCCTGATTATCCATGCGGTGTCAGGTACCTTTCTCACTGCTTGGAATGTATCAGATCCCTCCCATCCTGGAGCTCTGTCTGTATGTTTCCTTTTCCTTTTCCAGCTCTATGTCTGATGGTAGGAATGTGTTCCTTTCCTCTGTAGCCTTTCTGGCTTTGGCCTGTTAGTTTACTGGTGTTAGAAATTTCATTGTTGCTTTGTGTGTGGCATATCAGCTTTTCTATGGGTACATTCTAATTTTAAGTCTTCTTCTCCCATTCTGCAAAGGACATTGCAGGTCCAACCTTCCATTTTCTACATTAGGTGCTAGGGCCAGGCTCTAGGAACGGCATGCTTTGGAAGATTTGTACAATTTGGCAAGGAGTTCAGGGTAAAGTTATATCTAAAGATGGTTAGTGGGGGGTAAGCACTTAGAGGAGATGACTAAGAGAGAAAATTATTTCTTACCAAGAGTCATGATTAAGGACTATGTGGAGAAATAGGTAATGAAGAAGTGATAGAAAGCTATTAAAGAGGAACATTTCAAGGAAGTATTGTGTGCTATGTTCTGCAGCATGAAGAGTTTAAAGAGAAAAGGAGGATAGGAGATTATGGAATTCTACCTCTAGGGTATGGTTAGTGGTCTTTTCATAAAATAAATTTATGGAGGTAAAATTTAAATACAATAAAGTCTACTCATTTCAAGTGTACAAGTCAATGATTTTTGACAAATGTGTGCATCCATTTAACCATTATCTTAAAAAGGATATAGAATCTTCCATCTTTCCAGAAAGTTCATTAATGCCCTTTTTAGTTAGCATCACTCTAATCCTTGCCCCATATCCACTGATAGGATTTTAATTTTAACATTCTAAAATTTCAAATACATCTTAAGTTATTGGGGCTGGGTGAATAAATTATGTGAGGATTAAATTATTGAGCAAGGAGAGTTGACAGTTTATGAACATAATATTTCTATTTCATTTGCCAACATAATCAGCCAGTCCATATTTTTCCTCAAATGGAAGTTTCATGCTGCAGAGTCTCAACAAACCAACTCTGACCTAAGACCAGGAGGACCTTCCCTCTTATACATTGATTTTCAGCAAGGGGGTTGGAGTTGGGCAGATGCTTAGAGCAGAGGAGAGTCCTGTTTGAGCTCAGTTCTTTAAATACTCACCCTGATCACTTGCGCATAGCCCTCACTGGGAGGAGCTCTTGTCAATTTATATTTGACTAAAACCATTAATTCATTGTATCGTGGAATTTTAGGGGGAAAAGATCTTATATAATGCCCCACCCCACTGACCCATTAATTTATCGAGAAATCTGAGGTTGGAGAGTGAATAGTTTCAGCTTAGGAAGAACAGTTAGTTGTCAGTCAAGAAACAAACAAACAAAAAAGAATGAACATAGACTCCTAATTCAGTGATCTAGGTGTCTCTTTAAGAGGGATAAAATTAAAAAGAAATGGAAAGTAAAGTATTAACATGTATCATGCATACATTAGAATAAAGATAGTAATAAGAGCTCAAGAATTATGTTTCTTGCTTGTACTGCTTATGATGTCATGTCTTTTACAGATTTTCAGTGCAAAATTTAACTTCAGAGTATTTCATTTCCCCCACTTTACCATATGTAAAATGTTAATTCTAAACCATAGGATGCTATGGAAATTAATTAGTATTCATGTAATAGATTGAGAGTAGAATATGCAGAAAATATTAAATGAGTCATTACTATCCTTGTTTTCTCCACATTTAATGAAGCAAAGCAAATGTTTTAAGTATAAGGACAACTGCCTGCTTGTTAAATATATATTAAAACCTTATTTCTAGAGGAAGGGCAACATGTCCTTATCAAGATACTTGGATAGGAGATCAATATGTAATTTTCACCAGCTTGTTCTTGGTCCTTTGATTATTGCTAAGATATATATAGAGATAGATATAGATAGATATAGATATATAGATATATAGATATGTATGAACTAAAGAGGAAAGTTGGAACATAACACACCCAAAATAGTCATAGCAAATATTTGTGTCCAGTATGTTCAAAGCAAACTAAAATACTTCAGAATATTGACACGGATATCTTGAAGGAATATTCAGAATTAAAAAACAAGTGATATGTGAAACATCTGAAATGCCCTGAAATACAGTTTTAGGACTGCTCCTCTTTATTTTGCCACATTTTAAAAAATGTAAAACTTTTATAGTATAGTTTACACTCCATGGCCAGGGAGATATATAGTTCAAGTGCCAACTCTCCCACCTACCAGCTTTTTGGAACTGGACATTTTACATAACTTTTCTAAGCCTTGGTATCCTCATCTATGAAATAAAATAGTAATTACATTTCATATGATTGTTGTGAGGGTCCAATAAAATATGCCATCAAAAGTACTTAGCATAGTCCCATGTTTAGCACATGATTTTAGTGTTCAAAAAAATGTTAGAATATACACACACACACACACACATACGCATGTACACACATTCATATAAATGGGATAAAGGAAACACTTCGATTTATAAATGAAACAGATATGCCATTTTCACAGAGATTGTGTTTCTGGAGGAGATTATGGGTCTTCATTTACAAGATTGCAGTTTAAATGAAGGTATGTAAAATTTTTATCATCTCTGTGGATTGGCATTGAAACGAAAGGCACAAGCTAGAGGCAACAGCATTACTTCTAATTCTCAAGGTCAACTGAAATGAGGACATCACACTGTTCTCACTGAGGCACCAAGCCTATTTTGTGTCTGGCATTTCAGATCAGTGATTGCAGCTATAACCCAGCCCTACAGTGTCCTTAGAGGCAAAAGGACTGTAAGTAAGCACTTTGGTGGAGTTTCATGTACAACTTTGCTGTGCTTCTGCAACCTTCAGTTGATTCCTACATGCCAGGATTAGAATCACTGAGGCACATCAGACTGAGTGGATTTTCTGATGAGTACAACTTGAATGCTGTAGTGAGAACATCAATCACTCTTCATATGAGACTCCAATTTTCAGAAATGGAAGGTAGAAAATGAGGTTGTTTTGAGGATGAAGGGGACCTGCTTTTATTTTTTTAGCAAGAGAAACTCATGCTGTATTTAAGGAAAAACTCCTTCAATGCATGAATGGTTGGATATTATTTACATTGGAAAATGTGGAATCTCTTTGAAAGGAGTATTTAAAATATATGTCAAAGTCATTTTTTAAGTGATTCAGGATCTATCAAAAACAGATGGATTAATATGTTTTCTCCCTTTTGTCTTTACTTTTCCCCCCCAGTGGTTCATGATGCTATGGAACGCTTAAACCTTTTAACTTTGAAGTTTTGTTTTTGCTTTTTGGTTTCACTTTTATTACATTTTAAGTCATAAATGATTATTTTAGGTTTTAAAGTTTAGAAGGTTTATTTTGTAATTGTGACATATTAATCAACCTGTTTGTTAAAAATCTTTGAGTATTAGAATTAATAAAGGTGAATATTTTTGCATATTCTGAACACCAGGCTTACTACCCTGTAATATAACTGATAACTAAATTCTTTCTACTTTAGGGGTGAATAAAGGCATTTACTTTAGCTACCCATGTCGACGTCACAGCTGTGCGTTAGTAAACATCCCAGCACCATGTGTCAACAAAATGATTTCACACATTGAAGATGTAGAGTCTAAAATACAAGAGCATTTGAAACAGGTACATAATATATAAAATGCTAACATTATTGTAAGCTCTATAGAGCCTATAGAACGTCTGTTATTTAAAGAACCCAAAGAGTTACTATTTTTTAATGATAGTTGAAACACTTTATAGAATCTTTGCTCAGTTGTATAATTTCATAATCTAGACATGCTTTTGATAGTCATACTCCGGAAGGCTGAAATGATCTCATTAAATAGATTCCCCCCCACACACCTGTTTGTTCTTTATCCAGAGGCAATCATGCTAAGTAGTAATTTCCATAAGCCAACTTGACTAGTAAATCAAATAGCATTTACATCCTTTTTTGGGACACTAAACCAATTAGATGATTAGACAAGTAAATTAGTGTGTAAAAAGGACAGTATGCCCTTTTTAATGAGATGTTTTATTCTGAAGAAATACTTAATAGGTCTGTTGAAAAAGAATATGACGTTTCTTTCTCTTTTTAACCTGTTGGTTTGCCTTTATTATTCTGAAGGGAGTCCAATCTTGAAATCACTGTAACTTTCAATTATTTTCAAAGGATGATTTAGGAATGATAAACACCTTCTCATACCTTTTATTAAGATTGTATTTCTGAGCAATTAATGCACAATTGGAGTGTCCAAATGGAAGGGTAAGTTTGCCAGAGACTTGTGTTATTTCTCTTTCTTCACCATTGTTACTGGCTCTGGCTCTGAAAAGGTTCTTGTAGCCACTGATGATGCTTGATCTAGGGTTTTGTTTCCTTGAAGAAATGCATTGTAGTGTGTTTGTTAAAATTACAGGCTTAGATGGGAATGGAGATACTGTGTTAAAGAACCAGCATAAGATATGCATTCAATATATATTAATCATTGTCCTATAATATTATTTATATCATTCCATATTAGTATCATATTATCTCTGTTACTTTGTTAGTGCTGTCTTCTGGTGCCTACCTCAGAATCCAATACATAGTAGGCACTCAATAAATGTCTGTTGAATGAAAAAACAATGAAGACCTGAAGCAGAGTCTTTCTTTTCTAGATACGTCTGATGCATCTATCCATCTAATATATTCAGAACTACCATTTACAAAACATCTGCTATTTTCTTTTTTACTTTTTAAAAAAGATTATTATTAAAATATAACTAATATGCAATATTATATTAGTTTCAGGTGTTTGGGGTTTCTTTGGATAAATGCCTAGACCTAAGATTACCAAATCCTTCTTTATCTCGTGTTTGTCTTCTTTGTTTTAAAGTCTGTTTTGTCTGCTATAAGTATTACTACCCCATAAGTGTTACTACACCATAGTTATTCAACATTTATATACCTAAAAATGTGATCACCATGATAAGTCCAGCAACCATATGACAGCATACCACACTATCATAATATTATTGACTATATTATCTATGCTGTAAAATACATCCCCAAGACTTCTTTGTTTTATACATGGAAATTTGAACCTTTTATTCCCCTATACTTTTCCCTCTTTACTGAGTTTTTAAATTACAGTTGACATCCAATATTGTTTTATATTAATTTCAGGTATACGCCATAGTGGTTAGACATTTATATAATTTAAGAAGTGATCACCCTGACTAGTCTAGTACCCACCTGGCAATATACATAGTTGTTACCATATTAAAAATATTCCCTATGCTTTACTTTACATCCCCATGACAATTTTGTAGCTACCAATTGTATTTTTTAATCCCTTCACCTTTTTCACTCTGTCCCCAACCCCCCTCCCATCTATCACCCCAATAAATTTCTTATCTATCTGACATCATACATAGATATTAAAATATTATTGACTATATTCTTTATGCTATACCCTACATCCCCATGACTACTGTATAATAACCAATTTGCACTTCTTAATCCATTCCACTTTTTCACCTACCTTGATATCCCCTCCCATCTGGCAACCATCAAAATGTTCTCTGTATCTCTCTGTATATGAGTTTGTTTCTGTTTTGTTTGTGTGTTTATTTTGTTCTTTACATTCCACTTACAAGTGAAATCATATGACATTTGTCTTTTTCTGTCTGACTGAATACACTCAGCACAGTACCCTCTAAGTCCATCCATGTTTTTGCAGATGGCAAAATTTTATTCTTCTTTATGGCTGAGTAATATTCCATCATATATATGTACCACCTCTTTTCCATGCATCCATTCAGGGACAACTAGGTTGCCTTCATATCTTAGCTATTGTAAATAATGCTGTAATGAATATATAGATGCACGTGTCCTCTTGAAGTAGCGTTTTGGGTTTCTTTGGATAAATGCCTAGACCTAGGATTACCAAATCCTTCTTTATCTCGTGTTTGTCTTCTTTGTTTTAAAGTCTATTTTGTCTGCTATAAGTATTACTACCCCAGCTTTTTGTTTGTCTGTTTGCTTGTGTCAATTTTTATGAAACATCTTTTTCTATCCCTTTACTTTCAGTGTGTGTGTATCTTTTGATCTGAAGAGGGTCTCTTGTAGGCAGCATATGTAAGGGTCTTGTTTTCTTACCCATTCAGCCACCCTGTCTTTTGATTGGAGCATGTGATCCATTTACATTGAAAGTAATTGTTGATATTTGTAGTTATTGCCATTTTGTTATTCATATTCTTCTTTTTTTTTTTCATCTTAAAGAAGTCCTTCTAACATTCCTTATAAGACTGGTTTGGTGATGATGAACTCCTTTAGCTTTTTTTTTGTCTAGGAAGCTCTTTATCTGTTCTTCAAATCTAAATGATAGTTTTGCTGGGTAGAGTACTCATGATCTTGGTTGTAGGTCTTTGCTTTTCAATATTTTGTGCCAATCCTTCTGGCCTGCCAAGTTTCTGTTGAGAAACCAGCTGACAATCTTATGGGAGCTCCCTTATAAGTTACTAGTTGCCTTTCTCTTACTGCTTTTAGGATTCTCTCTTTGTCTTTAACCTTTGCATTTTAATTATTTTAATTATTTTCTTGGTATGGGCTTCTTTGGGTTCAACTTGTTTGGGACTCTCTGTACTTCTTGGGTATGAATGTCCATTTCCTTTGTGGAGTTAGGGAAGGTCTCCATCATTATTTATTCATGTAAATTTTCAATTCCTGCTGTCTCTCTTCTCCTTTTGGTACCCCTATGATGTGAATGTTGGTATGCTTGATCTTGTCCCCCATTAAATATCTCCTGATAAAGCACCCAAATCTGAAAATATAATGATCTTGACTTTGTTCAGTCCACTGTGACTTGTTTTTGTTTGTTTGTTTTTGATGAAGTTACGTTCCTCTTGGGAACTGTGAGAAGTGCATTTATGATGGGGTAGGATGAGGTCAAGGACAGGGAGAAAGTGATGCCCTCGTTAGGCCAAGCAGTTTTTCCTCTTCTTTTAATTTGCAATAGTTTTACTTTTGTCTAAATTGTCCACTGTGTTTCTCTACAAACTGCTGAATTTTTTAAAACAGCTTTATTGAGATAATTTACATACCATAAAGTTTGCCATTTAAAGTGTACAATTCAGTGATTTTTAATGTATTTTCAGAGTTGTGTAACTATTGCCATAATCACAAAAGCCCACACATTATATAATCCCATTAACATGAAATGTCCAAAATAGGCCAGTCTATTGAGACAGAAAGCAGGTTGATGGTTTCCTAGGGCTGAGGGTTTCCTAGGGCTGAGGTTTCCTAGAACTGTTGATGGGAGTGGGATTTCTTTTTGGGATGATGCTTGTTTTTAATCAGGATAATCTTAATCTTTTATTAGATCATGTTCTCTAAGTAATTATAAAGCTGTAATCTATTTTGGGTATGGAATACATTAGATGAGTGAAAGGTCAATCTTTTTTGGATCAGGCATTATAGTTTGTTTGCCCATTATAACACAGTGCTCTCTACTGTGTCAGAATAAACACTGGAGAGCCTGTGATTAGCAGAGATAAATCTGCCATAATAAGCTTGTCCATCTCCTCATTGCAGTGTAATTGAAGTTCTGAATTTTGAAAAGAAAATTCTTCAGAGTAGTGTTACTATGAACATTTTCTCTACTTATTTTTGCAAAGAATAAGGAAACACTGCAAAATGATGGAAATAATTGCCTAGATAACTTTCCATACTAGTAAAGGTTTTATTTTCTGCCACCTTATTCTCCTAGACTAGAGATAGTTTTGTTTAATTTGTAATGATCTCTACCTAAGTAAAAAATTTCCTCTTCATTTAATCAATGTAAATCATTAAGATGCTACCATGATTTAAAAGAATGGTATAGAGTACAGATGTTCCACAACTTATGATGGGGTTACACGTTGAAAACATTATAAGTTGAAAATGCATTTAATACACCTAACCTACTGAACATCATAGCTTAGTCCTATCTTAAACATGCTCAGTTGGACAAAATCATTCAACACAATGAATACTCTGTAGAGTATTGGTTGTTTACCCTTGTGATTGCAAAGCTTACAGGAAGCTATGGCTTGCTGCCTCATGAGAGAGTATCTTACCATATATTGCTAGCCCAGGAAAGGATTTAAATTAAAAACTTGAAGTATGGTTTCTACTGAATGAGTATTGCTTTTGTACCAATTTGTAAAATTGGAAAACAGTAAGTCAAATGATCCTAAGTTGTGGACTTAGAAATCTGTTTTTAGAAATCATTCTTCAGAATACAAAGATTATATTGTACAGATATTATAACATCATCAATAAAATGATAACAAAACTAATATTTATTAAGTGCTTACTTTATATCCTAAGCTTAATATGCATGATTTGATTGACTCCTTATTGAAATCATGTGAGGTAGAAGCCACTATTATCCCCAATTTGCTGATGAGGAAAACAATTCCAGAGGTTGATTTCCCCTAAAATCACACAGTTAGTGGCAAAGCCAGCATCCAGACCAGGTGTGTCTGAGATCCCAGAACATCCGATTCATCACTGT
This sequence comes from Rhinolophus hipposideros, assembly GCF_964194185.1. Taxonomy (NCBI): domain Eukaryota; kingdom Metazoa; phylum Chordata; class Mammalia; order Chiroptera; family Rhinolophidae; genus Rhinolophus; species Rhinolophus hipposideros. The sequence goes on from NC_138063.1 coordinate 32,664,512, forward strand.
GCTGGGTCATCTATCCTTGAGAGTATGTCAGCTATGAGGACCAAAACACATGAATGTTAAAATGCTTATAATTCCAATTGAAGACTTTGCTTGGTTACTCCATTTCATATTTGTTTTTAATTCTGAAACCTGACATTTAATCATCTGACCCTTTGACCACATTTCTGATACTTTGAATTCTCTCGTTTTGTTAATTCAATTATATTTCATTTTAAACTTAAAGACACTTCAAATCCTGACATTATCTACTGTTTCCCATTCTGGCATTCCACTTTTCTTGACTTCCTTGCCTCATCAGTTCATGTCTTAAAACACTCACCAACTGATATGTTGTTTGGTCCTTTACTTCTTTATCCTGTTATTCTTTTAGTCTGATAAAATGGCAACCCTGGTGAGATCTCACTGATGGTTGGCCATCTCCACTTTTATCCCCAGCCTACTTAATAGTTCTGGAGAACATCACACAGTAAACCAAATTTGAGATGTTAAGCATTTGTGGTCTCTAACCTCAATGGGATCTTTAACAGTGTTCTGAAATTATTCTGGTTGTCAACCAGAACTTTGTCTAGGATTCTCTGGTATCTACTCCAATCCTTTCCTTTGTGCAGGTCTCCAGATCTTTCATCTCACTACTCATGCATCTTTTGCTTCCCCAAGAGAATGGAAAATATAATAACAAATGCCTCAGACTCCTGCTATCTCATGTATGAACACCCTTGAATTCCACAAACATTGTTCCTTTTTTCCTTCCATGGAAGATTTCCTTTCCCCACCAATCCCTACTGCTTTCATTTGCATTATGTTTTCTGTTTTTGCGAGGAGCTTGTTATCATCAGGTGTTCTCACCAACCTATCTTCCAAATCTCCTTTTTTCTTAACTGCCTTCTGTCAACATTTAAAATATTGATGTTTCTCAAGAAATTTTTATACCACACATACCTTTAAATATATATCCCTTTTTGCTTTCTCTTACCATCCCACTTACCATCTAGAGAGTTGTCTAAATTTAGTATTTTGGATTCCTCATCTCCCAATTATTCATTTATTAATTGAAATCTGGATTTGGTCTCCATCATTCTAATGAAAATACCTTTATAAAAGTTACCATTGTTTTTCCTGTTATCTGTTGTTATACATAAACACACAGACTCTAAAACTTTGTAGCTAGAACAAACATTTATTTCGTTACAATTGAGCCATTTGTTTGGGGCTCAGCTGGGCAATTTTGTTGGTTGTTGCCTGGAGCCAATCATGTGGATGCATGCATGTACTAACTCAACTGAGAATAGTGATAAAGATGCCTCACTCACATGTCTAGTGGCTGGGAGAGTGTTCTAAGAGTACAAATCTCAATGCTCAAGTGCTTAACAAAGCTTTGCTTATGTTATGTTTGCTGAAGTCCCACTGGCCAAAGCAAAGCTTTTAATCAATCCCCCTCTTAATGTGGTTGTGTATTAGACAAGATGTGGATGCCAGGAGACATGATTCTTTCGGGATAATTTATGTAGCAATCTATCAGTCCATTGGCAACATGATTAACAACCCATCTAAATGCAAAGTATAATCATCAGCTCCCCAAAAGTTTTATTCCATTACGGTTTTATGCAGAGGTCCACAATCACATGTTCTGTAACCAATCTGATGCAGATAATGTTCTTTGGGTGCAGCTTCTTTTCACCCAGATATCTGTGATTTAATATGACAAGGTAAATACTGCTTCTGCACACTTAGCATACAATGTGAAGCATGGACAGAATAATCACAGTAAACATGCTCAATCAAAAAAAGGGAGAAAAGAAAAGCTTTTACTGACGCATACAATTCTGAAATTTGTGAGGGCACATGATGATAGGTCAACCACATCTGGGACCAAGGAATGTTTCTTGATTACTATTCAGTTCTGCTTCCTGGGAATAGTTTACAAATTTGTTGCTTTCCTTGTCACTTTGTTCTACTCTGAGCTCTTGGCTCTGAGAGGTGCTTTGATTTGCATAAGAAATAACCCTGAGTAGCTCTCTCAGACTTTTTCCTGTATTAGTCTGCTCAGGCTGCCGGAACAAAATACCACAGACTGGGTGGCTGAAACAACAGAAATTTATTTTCTCATAGTTCTCGAGGTTAGAAGTCCAAGATCAAGGTGCTGTCAGGGTTGGTTTCTATTGAGAATTCTCTTCCTGGCTTGCAAACACTGTTGTCACGTGGTGAGAAAGCAAGCTATGGTATCTCTTCTTCTTCTTATAATAACACCAGGGTTATTGGACCCCACTCTTATGATATCATTTTATTTTAATTATATCCTTTAACTATCTCCAAATATAGCCACGTGGGTGATTAAGACTTCAACATAGGAATTTTGAGGGGAGACAGTTCAATCCATAACACTGCCATAATAACTTGGAAGCTCAGACACTTTGTATTTTGAATTCTCTTTGTTTTTTAGTCCAAAATGTCACAATTCCCAAAAGAACTCCAGGATTTCATATTATACTAATTGGTTTTAACCCTGTGACTCAAAAGCCAGTCATGTTCTTTTATCTTCTTTAAAATAATTTAATTAGGTAGTAGTTCATTTTTATGTTCTCCTCCTAAATAGTATTGGTTTTCTAAAATAAACTTAGTTTTAAAACAATTTGAAACTTTTAAAAAAAATTGGAAGGTAATACAGAGATCTCATATATACTCTGGACCCAGTTTTTCCTATTTTAATATCTTAAATTAATATTGTACATTTGTTATAATTAATGAACCAATGTTGATACATTATTACTAGCTCAAGTCTATACATAATCCAGTTCCCATAGATTTTTTTAATTGAGATGAAATTCACATAACATAAAATGAACTATTTTAAAGTGAACAACTCAGTGACACTTTGTACCCTCCCAATGTTGCACAATCTCCACCTCTGTCTAGATCCAGAACATTTTCACCACTCCAAAGAAAAGCCCCATACACATTAAGGATATAATCCCTATTCATCTCTCTACCCTGGCCTGGCAACCACAATAACCTTTTTATTTCTATGGATTTACCTATTTTTAATATTTTTTGTATAAATAAAATTATACAATATGTGATCTTTTGTGTGTGGCTTATCTTACTTAGCATAACATTTTGAGTTTCATCTGCATTGCTCTATATCAGTACTTCATTCCTTTTCATGGCTGAATAATGGTCTATTGTATTTATATAGCACAATTTGTTTATCTGTTGATGGGGATTTGAGTTGTTTCCACCTTTTGTCTAATGTAAATATGGCTGATATGAGTATTCATGTACAAGAATTTGTTAGAATAGCTTTTTTTCAATTCTTTCAGGTATATACCTGGGGATCTAATTGCTTTCACACATGGTAATTTTATGTTTAACTTGTTGAGGAACCACCAAACTGTTTTTCATAGGTCATCCATTTTTGTTATTGAATTGTAAGAGTTCTTGATGTATTTTGGATACTAGGTCCTAATCAGATATATTATTTGGAAACATTTTTTTTTCATTATGTAGATTGTCTTTCACTTTCTTGATAATGTCCAAAACTTTTTAATTTTGATGAAGTTCAGTTTATCCTTTTTATTGTTATTGTTGTTGCTCATACTTTTGACGTCACATCTAAAAATTCATTGCAAAATCCCAGGTCTTGAAGATTTAGTTCTATGTTTTCTTGAGTGAGTTGTGTGGTTTTATCACTTATATTTAAGGTCCTTGTATATAGGAGACGTGCATATGTTTGGGGTCAAAGGTAAGATAATGGTGGATTAAAACTGGTTACCCTTCTCCTTTACGCCTCCTCCCATTAACAAGCAGAGCTGGACTTGTGACTTGTTTGTGACCTGTTTTAAACAATAGATATATCAAAAGAAATACACAATTTCTAAGCAAAGTCTCAAGAGGACTTGAGTCTTCTGCTTTTAATCTCTTGCTTCCATAAATCACCCATGTAAAGAAGCCTAATCTAGCTTTTGTGAGGGTGATGACTAAGTAGAGAGAAAGGACCAACCTATAGCCAGCCTACCCTAGTCTAGCTGCCAGATGACTGCATCAGTTTGAAGTCACATGAGTAACCCCAGACAAGACCAGAAACCATCTAACTGAGCCCAGTTTATATTGGTGACTGATATAATTATGAGTAAATAAAATGGGGGTTTATTTTTAGCCACAAAGCTTAAGAGTGGTTTATCATGCCTCAATAACTGATGCATCATTGAAACAATACTGAGATATACAGGCACATGTGCATACACATCACAAATTAAAATAAGTGAATAAAAGGAAACTTCAGCTCTGTATAATATTGGAAATGAAACTGTTGACCACTTTCTCCTTATGGACAAATCCTATTCCTATGCTTTTGATTTTACTAACTTGACTCTCAACAGGCTTTGCCCCCTACTTTGGTAGATATTCCTTCCAGTCCTTATGGCAGACCATTATTTCCTCTGGCCATATGGGAAATGCTGGTGTTCCCCAGCCATGTCCTCTCCTTACTCACTTTTCCCTTTGAGTGTCCCCATTTGAATTTATGTCATTTATACATGATATGTGTATGCCAAATTGAAATTTCCAACTCAGATTTCACTTTTTTTGTAAGATCCATACACCCATTGCCTACTGAACATCTTTTTATATATGTCCTTAAAGTACCTCAAATTAAAAATATACAAAAGTGAACTAGTCATTTCTTCTTTCTTCTGTGTTTCCAGGTGCAGTCAATGGCATATTATTCACTGGATAACCTAAGCAAGAAAATTGATTAATTATATTGCTTTTGCTCACCCATTCTATGTAATTACAGATTTGTTTTGGTTCCACCTGTGCAATTTGTCTCAAATCCAAAAAAGTCTTTCCATCCATATGTAGCATCTTCATTCAAGCACTTTCATTTTTGCCTGGATTACTTTAAGAGCTCTTTCACTGGTTCCTTTTCTCTAGTCATTTTCTTCTCCCATCCATTCTCCATAAAACAGGCCATATACCTTCTTTTTCAGAATATATTATTGTCAGTAATCTGTTTAAACCCTCCTCTGAATCTCTCTGGCTTCATGATTAATTCATACTCTTTGACTTGACATAAAATTTTCTTTATAAAATAATATTTACTCTTAAGCTTTGTGTCCCTTTGTATGCTCTGCTCTAGGTTTAACTTTCTTACCTCAGGGCCTTAACCCATGCAATTCCTTTCCATCTCTGTTTAACTCTCACTTCTTCCCACAAAACCATCTTTGCTCTACAAAGCTTAGGATAGATGTCTTCCCTTGAAATCTCATGAGACATTTTACTGACCACTACTGGAAATATTAGCACGTTGTATTTTGACTCTCTCTCTCTTTCTCTCTCTCTCTCTCTTCCCTACAAGACTGTAAGGTTTTGGAACTTAGAGTTTATTTTTATTTATAATACCCACTAACTATAGTACCTACCAAATAGTACCTGCCACATTATAGGCATTAAATAAATACTTTTGAATGGATGGAGTCAGGGATAATTTTCTTAATTATGTTAGTTTTTACATGAGGCTACTTTACTAAAACATGGGTTCTAGAATTTTTTAAATTTGTCATATCATTTGACAAATATTGCCTGTGTTTTCAAATGATGTGTACTTTTGAATAGGATAGCTATAGAAAACCCCAAATTGACTGTAAATTCAAAAGTATGAGTATTCTTTCCAGATGAAAGTAGGTCATAGTCGTGAGAAATAATGTTCAGAATTAGTACTCCACATCTACAAATATTTTACAATAAAAAGGAGTTTCCCAACATAAAGTTATTTTTTTCCTTATTTTTAGAGTGGAAAATAGAAGGTTTCATGAATACCGTCTTTGTCTTAAAAATTTAAATAGCATGTAAATATCTAAAAATATTGGTAATTATTTCCCAATACAAATATGGAGTAAAAAAACCAGGATCAGTTAGAATGTTATGTGTATCAAGAGGAATTTATAGGCAATGCTATTTAGAGTAAATAGCGTGTATGATTTCCTCTATAGTGTAATTTTTTAATGTTCTATTTGACATTTTTAAGCCCCCACTCAACTTATGTTTCTCTTTGCTCTCAGAAGAGACATAAATAAGAAATGCAAATGATTTTTTGGTTAGTTGGATAAAATTTATTATGTTATAAATTATAATCAATGGTTCTAAATATTTATGGCAATAGTGAAATTCTAAGCTTAATTATAATAGGAATTTTATTTAAAATAATTTAAAGTGACTTTGGGAGGTTTTCAAAACTTGTCTAAATATTTCAGATGGGTAGTTACGAATGTAAAAAAAATCTCTCTGGTATTGTGCACCTTCCCTACATTAACCATTTAAGTATCCTGACTATCTGAATGCCAGGTACCTGAAAGTTTGCCTTCTCACGTCACATCAAAGACTGATTAAAATAATTTTTCTTTATTGCTTCATCACTTTTTAAAAAATGTTGTTAGGGTAATATTTTATTATAAAATACTTCTCCATACCAAGTTTAGCTCTTTTCTGAAAATTTAAATAACCTGTTTTTATTAGTATAAAATACATTATTTTCTATTACACTCTAAAGAACATCAAACTGAGAATATTAATTACTCATTATTCACTTACTGAGAACTTTTAAATTTTTGGATAATTATGTAACAAATCATTAAAGTACCTCTTAACCAATTTTCTCTTTACTATTTTGTGATACTTCAACTTCAGATGGCTTCTTAAAACTATCATATAAATCAGCCTAATTGTGGGTTTCTGCAATTAGGACTCTGAGTTAACAGTTGCCACAACCAAGGAACAACATTTTCCTGATTATTAAGTATTCATATACTTATTGAATGTTCCTTCTCTTCTCTGCTTGTATCTTTTCCCATTTTTTTTCAGGTTTATTTGTATTTTCGTATTGACTTGTAGGAGTAAATCATTATCTTTAGTTTGTTACATATGGTTTAAACATATTCTTTCAGTTTGATTTCTCTTTTTACTTTCCTTCTGATACCTTTTAGTAATTTTTTTTTTAATTTTAATGATTTAAATTTATCATTTTCCCTTTAAATTTTTTGCATCTTGTTTAAGAAATCTTTCCATACTGCAATGTCATATAAAATATTTCATTTTCTTGTAAAATTTTAAAGTTTTTCACTTGATATTTAATTGTTTAACAATATGAAATTGTTTCTTTGTGTGTAAGAGTGAAATAGGTAGCAATTTTCATTTGTAAAAATATGGACATTCTTTCAACAAGAAATTTATTGCAAAATCATCATTTCTTAGAAATTAGCTGTATTTATTATATACTAAGTTTTTATAACGAATGTATCTATTTCCGGATTTTTTCCTTTCATTGGTTAATTTTACCTCTATTACAATACCTCATCTCACTAATTTGCATGCTTCGTAATATGTTTTGATATCTGATGTAGTAGTTCCCTCTTCTTTTCATTTTATAGACTTCTTTGGCTATTTTTGGTACATACAAATTTTAGAATAAGCTTGTCATATTACATGCAAAACTCACTGAATTTCAAACAATTGCATTCATCATTATTTATTATGTAGATGCAATTCGTCTGGGAGTTTGTTTGTTCGTTTGTTTGTTTTAGATTCCATTGAATCTATTATACTATCAGCACAAGAAAATTCCAGCAATATAGCAAATACCAAAACCTGTTTAACGGAGAGGACTAAATAGGAGTAATGGGGAAGATGGGCAAATTGATGAAAACTTGATGTTAAATTATTGGTTCTCTAACATACAGTCACACAACATTTCAGTCAATGATAGGCTGCACATAGGATCGTGGTCCCATAAGATTATAATGGAGTTGAGGGCCTCTACTTTTGCCTAAATAAGCTTACATTTGAATTTGTAGCACCTTAGAATATTTTCTCTTATTGATAAAATTGCCTTTGTTTTTCCTCACCCACCTGTTTGGTGTCTATGTGAGATTCTGCTCTTTTTGTTTCTCTTGAGAAACACAACTTCCATTCTTAGACAGCCTCTCTGTCTTAGCCAGAGTTCCAGTGTGGTGAGAGAGTTCTCATAGCAAAGACTAACAGGCAACTTCTCAGCCATGTCTTTTGGATTCTTGTGGTGGAAAACAATAATACTGGCCTATTTCATCACAGGCAGCCCTTCTATTATTTACTTTATTGCCTACTTATTCTCACATATTGGAAATTCCATATGGGCTCTATTTACCTCCCCTGAAATGGTCTCCATTTGTCTCTTCTGACTTACACTTTTCTTCGTTCTATTTTCACTCTTAGTGTCATCAGACTACTCTCTGTTTCTGGATATTCTTCTAAAATATATGTTCCAGTGATTTTATTAACATACATGTATATTTTCCTTCAGAAATTTTGGTATGATATGGGAATTGAGAGAAGTAATTATGTGTGTCCAATCTAGCATCTTGTATTGGAGATTATCTATTAAATCCTTAGCGTTCTGACTATATATTCCTTGTATTTTTGGTAATGTATGCCTCTTACAGCCCAAAGTTCTTTTATAATATATCTATAGAACATGACCTCTGACAAGGAAATTATAGTTCAGAAGAGGAGTCATACTATTGAAAACTAAATGTTTATGAACTCACATGTGTTATGTGTTTTCCATTCTTTTGCCATATATTAAAATTCAATGACATCATGCACTCTGATAGTGTGGGAAGTCATCTGGTAGTAAGTGGTATTTGAACTGGTCCTTGATGAAATGGTAAGATTTAGAAACACAGATGAAATGTGAGAACAATTAAGTGGGAGTGATAATAAAAGTATAGGACTAAGTAATAGAAGATATACCTATTTTGGAAAGAACAGAGTATAATATGAGAAAAATATAATGAGTTATGTGAAGTGGAGTATTTACAATTTTATCAGTGAGTTCAAATTTAAGTTAAGTTTACTGTTGTTTTCTGAGATGTTTAAAATTTGATTTTTACTGAAATCTTTTATTTTGACAGTTTGAAACTTCATTTGAAGAATGGTAAGAACTTTTTATGCTTTTATATTTTTAACATTCAAACTTTGATGATTAATCTGCTGTACATGAGTTTTATTTCAAAAAGAACAGGAAATTGAAAGCAGACTTTTTCATATTATATATTAAAATGTAATTTTAAAAATGTAAGAATAGGATATCACTGAAAATAGCAGAATAGGGATCTCCAAGGCTCTGTCCCACCACAAAACAGCTATAAAGTTGGCAAAAATTGGTCAGAATCAACTTTTAACGAAATCTGGAATCTAGTCAAAAACTTACAACAACCTTGGGAAAAGTAAATGAAGAGTCTGCTGCACTGCATTAAGAGAACACTTTGGCATTTTAAATTGCCTACTTGCCATCTTCTAGCCCCCAGATCACTGGAGGCCATGAAAAGAGCAGCTTGCACTTGTGGTGCAGATTGCTAGTGCCAGAGGGAACAATATGGACCTTATTTTCACACAATTGTGGCTCAGTGTTCTGACCGGTCTGATGACTCTCTGAAGGACTTGCACAAAGGCTTGTCTTTGTTTCACCTTTGTTTTGCCTTGGAGCAATCACAGAGCTGGAGCCACTTCCAGGGAGTGTTTGTTGAAAGCATTTGCACGCATATACTTGCCACCACTATATGAAGCTATTGATAACAGTCGGGACAAGCATTTGACAGACCAAAATGCCTGGGAAAGAAGAGGCAGTGAAAAGAGAAACATGAGGGAATAAGGCTTTTGAAGACTCACAAAAAAATCAGAGAATCAAGAAGTACACATGTGTAACAAATGCTGGACACGTGCTCAGGAAAGGCCCAAGAAGACCCTAATCTTTTAGCAGTAGCTGACCTTTAGGATCTTCACAGGCAAGAAATGAAGACAGAAGACAGAGGTATAAACAGCCTGGATAAGCATTGAAGGAGTAATCCAGTACACAGCCAATTTGTTAAGATTGGGAGGGTATTTCTTTTCCTTTTTCCTTTGTTTTGGCTCCAGGTATTTAAGGTAACTTGGACAAAACACAAACGCACCAATAAGCTAATGAAACATTTACTTTAGTGGACACACATGACAAGGAATACAGATAGTACAAAAAGTGTTTAGAAGAATCATTAAACAGATAAGTATTAATAACAACCACCCATAACAAATAGCAACAATAAACCCAAAAGAGAGAAGGTAACCTTATTTCCATTTCACATTCAAATATTCAAAGTGTCCAGTTTTCTACAAAAATTATGAGGCAGGCAAAGAAAAAAATAAAAGTTTGTCTCATTAACAAAGAAAAAGAAAGGACATAAAAGAAATAAAGAGATAGAAAATATAAAGAAGAATGAAATAGATATTTTGGAGCTGAAAAGTACAATAATTGAAATGAAAAATTAGAGATATTCATCAATGGCTTTGAGCAAGCAGAGGAAAGAATCCTTGACTTTGAAGATAGGTCAATTGAGGTTATTCAGTCTGGGAGCAGAAAGACAAAAGAATGAAGGAAAATGAACAGACCTAATAGACCCTAGGGACACCACCATGAATACAAATATACCCATAATGGGAGTCCAAGAGTGACAGGGGAGAGAGAAAGGGGGAAAAGAATACTTGAAGAAACATTGGCTGAAAACTCCTCAAATTTGATGAAAGATAAGAATCTATACTTCTACCTAACTCAATGAAGCAGGATAAACCCAAGAGATCCACACTAAGACACATTTTAATCAAATTGTCGAAACCGTGGGACAAAGATAGTACAGGTTTCCCCCACTATCCAAAAGTACTGCATTCCTGTGAAACCTTTTGTAAACTGAAACGGTGTAAGGCAAAGAAGCAATTACCATTAATATATATGGAAAATTTTTTGAGTATTCCCAGACTCCCCAAAATAATACTAAATATGCTTAATTATACCTAGTTTTACTCTAAGCATAACACTTTAACAAGCTCTCTTAGGCCACATCTTGCTAATGGATGCATGAAATAAATTGAGATAAAGCACAATTTATTGAGATAAATCTCACAGACACAGTTCAAAGCTATGGCAGCTTGATGCTGAGGTGCTGAGTGTAGTTCCCAGGAAGGAGCTTGGCAGCGCTACTCTCACTGCTCGGGGTGCTTGCTGCCTCTATAACACTTGCTGTAAAACAAACGCTGAACGTTACTTTTGTTTTCACCTCTTTTCTTAAAAGCAAAAATCCCCTTTGAATTTCTTTTAGTGAAAACAGGTACTACTCTAGGTCTTTTGTAAAAGCAAAGTTACGTAATGTGAACTTTCGAAAATCAGGATATACCTGATGATATTGCAAGCAACAGAGAAGTGACTCATCATATACAAGGGATCCTCAATAAAATCAACAATCATTTTCTCATCAGAAATGGAGGACAGAAGGCAGTAAAATAACATATTTAAATTGCTAGAAGAAAAATAATAACTGTCAAAGAATTCTGAATCCTACAAAAGTATTCTTCAAAAATAAAAAAGAAAATGAGATATTCCCAGATACACACAAACTAAGGGTCTTCATCACTAGGAGACCTATTCTATCAGGTATCCTAAAGGGAGTACTTCAGATGGAAATGAAAGGACACTAGACAGTAACTTGAAGCCATATAAAGAAATAAGAAACAATAGTAAAGGTAGCTATGAAGGTAAATATAAAAGTCAGTATAATTGCATTATTATTTTGTGTCTCTTATTTTCCTACTTAATTAAAAATATAAATGGATAAAACCATAATTATGAATCATATTAATGGCAATACAATGTATAAATGTGTAATTTTAATTCAAACTTAATTTTCATGAAGTGAAGATGTTAATTATAATCTCCAGGAAACCAATTTTTTAGAAAAATTCTAAAAGCAATCAACATTCCTAGAAATCCAATAAAAAGGATACTAAAACAATACATGGGAAGGAAAAAATAAATAAAACTAACCACAAATGAAGAAAGTTATAGAGAAATTAGAGAATGAAAAAGATATAAGTAGTATAGAAAACAAATAAAATTGCAGAAGTAAGTCCTTTTTTTATCAGTAATCTCTTTTTATGAACATAGATTAAACTCTCCTATTAAAAAGTAGAGAGTAGTAAAATGGATGAAAATAAATGAGCCAACTATATGCTATATAAAAGATTCACTTGAGATCCAATGATATAAGTAGGTTGAATGTGAGAGGATGAAAAATATATCCCATGAAAGTAATAACCAAAACCGAGCTGGAGTGGCTATACTAATATCACACAAAATAGACTGTAAATCAAAACATATTACAAGAGACAAAAAATACTTGATATCTTGATAAAAGGGTCGCTCCATCTAGAAGATATAAAAATTATAAACATACACATACCTAAAAACATAACCTCAAAATCCATGAAGTAGAAACTGACAAAATTGAAGAGAGAAACAGACAGCTTTCTAATGAGAGTTTAAGAATTCAATACCCCCACTTTCATTAATGGATAAAAGAACTAAGAGAAAGATCAATAAGGAAGTAAACTTGACCAACATTAGAGACATCTAGATCTAACTGACATATAGTACACCCTATTCAACAATAGTAGAAAACACATTCTTTTTACATTCACATTGAACATTATTCAGGCTAGTCACACACGAAAAAAATCTCCTTTAAAGTAAAAAAGATTGAAACCATGCGAAGTATCTTATGTGTCCCAATATAATGAAACTATAAATTAATCACAGAAAGAAACCTAGAAAATGTATATATATATGTGGAAATTAACACATTAAAAAAAAAAACTGAATGAGTCAAAGCTCATTGAAAATGCTTTGAGATTAATGAAAAATGAAAACACAATGTACCAGAACTTATATGATGAAGCAAAGCAGTGCTCAGAGGGAAATTTATAGCCATAAATACTTACATTAAAAAAGAAGATCCAAAATCTAGTAACCTAACTCTATACTTTACAGAACTGGAAAAGAATAAGTGCTCTAAAGCTAGCAAAAGAAAGGAGATAGTAAAGATTAGAGCAAAGATAAATGAAATAGAAAGTAAAAAATTAGTATCAATGAAAACAAGTTGTTTCTTTCAAAAAATCAAACCTTTAGTTAGAATGACCAAGAATGAAAGAGAAGACTTGAATTACTAAAATCATAAAAATTAGTACATTACTAGATACCTTACAGAAATAAACATACTTATAATATACTATGAACAATTGATAGTACTGCGAACAACAAATTACATAACCAAGATGAAACAGACAAATTCCTAGAAACACATGAACTATCAAAACTGACTCAGGAAGAAGTAGAAAATCTGCTTAAAAGATCTAATAAGTAAAGAGATTGAATCACTAATCAAAAATCTCCCAACAAAGAAAAGTCCAGTACCAGATGGCTTCACTGGTGAATTCTACTGAACATTGAAAGAAGAATTAATAACAGTGCTTCTCAAACTCTTTAAAAAAATAGAAGGGATGGGAACACTTCCTAACTCATTCTGTGAGGCCAGCATTATTCTGATACTAATGTCAAATAAAGACTTCACTTCGGAAAAGGAAATATAGACGAATGCCTTTTGACTATAGATACCGAAATGCTCAAAAAATGCTAAAAACCTGAATGCAGAAACATATCAATGGAATTATATATCGTGACTAAGTGAGATTTATCCTAAAAATGGAATGGCAGTTTAAAATACAAAAACAAAAACAAAATCAATGTAATACATCACAGTAATAAAATGAGGTGGGGAAACCTATGTGAATTGATGTCCGAAGGAGGTGGCAAATTCCAACACCTTTTTATGTTGAAAACACTAAAAAAACTAGGATTGGAAGGGAACTTTCAAAACATAAAGGACATTTATGAAAAACTTTTGACTGACATACTTAATGGTGAAAATTGAAAGTTTTCAACTTCAGATAAGAAACAAGATAACAATGCCCACTTTTGCCGTTTTAATTCAACATTGGAACCCGCATACATGGCTAGTGGGAATGTGAAATGTCTCAGCCACTGTGAAAAAACTCTTTGATGGTTCCCTCCCAGAAAGTTAAACATAGAATTACCATATGACACAGCATTCCACTCTGAATGAGATATATAAACAAAAGGTTTCAAAACAGATGTTGAAACAGAAACTTTTATACAGATATTCTATCATATTCACAATAGCAAACTGGTAGAAACAACCTCAAATCCTTCCATGGAATATTAGACTAATTGTATATCTATACAACGATAATTGTATATCTATACAATGGAATGTTATTCTACCATAAAAAGTAATAAAGTTCTGATACATGCTAGAACATGGATAAACTTCTAAACCATTAGTCTAAGTAAAAGAAGTCAGATACAAAAGGTCACCTATTGTATGATTCCATTTATATGAAATATCCATAATAGGTAAATCTATGGAGATGGGAAGCAGTTTGTTGCCAGGGGCTAGTGGGAGAGGGGAAGGGGTGAGATTGCCTAATAAATAGTTATTCTGAGGTGATGAAAATGTTTTAGAACTAAATGGGGTAATGATTGCACAACATTGAATGTACCAAATGCCATTCAAGTTTACACTTCCAAATGGTTAATTATATGTTTTGTGACTTTTGCCTCAATGAAGTGTGTGTTAAAACAAAATTTTGATGGTTTAAAAATTAAGTGAATTTTGGAATACAATACACAAAAATAGATCCAATTATGTATAATAACATATTGTGTCATGTAATTGGTATCACAAGACAGTGGGGAGAGCATTATTTAATAATAGATGCTGGGATAATTAGTTTTTGATTTTTAAAAACAAATAAGAAAAAATGTGTTATTGTATTCAACAGAAATATTTAAATGAAATTAAAAATGAAAGAAGAAAATATAATGAATATATCCCTGACCTCAGAATAGACAGGTTTTTCTAAATAAATTGTCAAATAACAAAGAGACAAATAATATGCAGCCATCAGAAATAGTAAATAGTAGTCAGAGATATAGGAAACAATTTCATGTAACTAAAGCAGCATGCAAAATTTTATGACTCTAATTTTATAAAAATTGAAATATCATTAGAATATTATATTCTATGTTATATCTGAAAAGAGTGAATTAATGTGAATTATTTTTTTATTTCATGATTATTATAAGTAGCTTTCTTTAATTTGTAATCCTTTAATAAGAAAAAATAATTCAAGAAATATTAAACTCCCTGCTTTATTGTTGATGCTGATTTTCTTATAACTTTTATTAGAGAAAAAAATACGTCTGCTTAAATACAATGCAACCTAGTATAGGATCCAATAACTGGACAGGAGAAATACTGATGAGATATATTTTGTTATTTAACATATAGAACTTTAGCTAAAAGATTCTTTAGAAAAGAAATAACATTTTGGACATTTTTCTAAAACCTTATTAACTTCAAATCTGAAATTGTATTTTTGCTTTTTGTAATTTATATTGATTCCCCAGAAATTGCTAAACTGAAATTAAAGAAATAGGTCATTTAAATTTTTCAAATTTCCTTTTTCTGATAGCAACACTCTCTAGGAAAGACCAGTTTCATGAAAAAAATTAATATCCCCTCAAAATTTTTCAGATTATTTGTAACAAATTTAAAATTGCTATTAATTTACCATGAACTGTAAAGCCCATTATCTATTAGAATTTTGCTGTATTACTCTTCAGTACAGTAGAATTAGCATGTATAGTAAGTTTCACCACAAACAATTAAAATTCAGTATAAGAACAGCACCTAAAATTTGTTTTTGCTAACTTAAATAGTCATACTAACTCCTATAGTCATTGGTGGCTTCTTTGCCATTACATAGGAGCAGAACTTCTACAAAAGACCTGAAAGAAGATTGGAGTATTGCTACACCACCAAAAGAGATCAAACCCAAAGAAGAGAGAGGTAAAGTTGTACTTCATACTTAGATAAGTGTAATTATATTTAAAAGCTCATTGATTTTTCATTTAATACATTTCTAATTTTTACAATAATTATGTTTAACTTTTAGAATTCTTATGAGTATCTAATACAAGAAAGAGTCTTTTATATCATTTGATTAAACATTTATTCAACAAATATTTGTTAATGACTATTATGTACCATATACTTGTCTGGGTCCTGAGTATAAAATGATCCCTGCCCACCTCTCAAGAAACTAATTCAGTATTGTGCAGTAGAACTTTCTGTGACAAGAAAAATGTTTTATATCTGTACTGTCCAATAGAATAGCTATCAGCCACATACAGTTGATGAACACTTGAAATGTGGCCAGTAAGACTGAGGAATTTAATATTTAAGTCTAACTTTAACTTACACTTAAATGTAAATAGTCACGTGGTTCATGGCTACCATAATGGACATTGCAGCTCTACTCTCTATATAAATTAAGATTAATGTTCTTGTCACAATTTACAAATGTAAAATAATTTATATACTGGAATAAAATTTGCATTGAAATTCTTCAATGTATTTGAATATATTATTTTTTCCTTAAAAATATAAAATTGACTTTATTTGTCTCCACATTGATTCTCAATCACCATCAGTGATATTGAAAACAATGATTTAAAATCTCACATTGTTGAACCATTATTTTCAAACCACAAGATGCTTGTACAATAGGATGGCCATAGCCTTTGCTTGTTTCTCTGATACTACTGTTTGTTGATTTTCCACACAACCTGTTTGGTCCCCCTTGTCCTGTAGCACACATCTGTAAGAACGCTGGCCTGGTAAGCAAGGCAGATCAGCACATTCAAGTGCAAACCTTAGATTCATCACCATATTCTATCCAAACAAGTATATCTTGTTCTGTTTTGTTATTGCTTGTCATTTTCTGCACTCTGAAATCAGG
Source organism: Rhinolophus hipposideros (assembly GCF_964194185.1). NCBI lineage: Eukaryota > Metazoa > Chordata > Mammalia > Chiroptera > Rhinolophidae > Rhinolophus > Rhinolophus hipposideros. The sequence continues at coordinate 32,681,285 of NC_138063.1, forward strand.
AATCTGTATGTGTACTTAACTCATATGTTGTCAGTCTTGATATTATATCAAACACCTTCCCCACCCCTTACTACAAAAATTTGTTCAACACCTTCCTTTAGTGAAAGGTAACTAATAAATTCAGGATTTTTTAAAAGTAGGAATAATTTATTATTCAAAGCTGTCCTTCATAGTGAGGCTCTGTTTTTAACTCTTTTCACTATTCATGTCTACAATGAAGATGAAAACATCATTCATTACTTCTTAATTTTTCAAATAATAACTGCTGGGAGAAAAATATATTGACAGTCACAATAACAGTTAACTACAGTTATGTTTATTATAAACATGTATACTTAACTTTAAAACACAATACAATATCAGGATGAAGATTTATTGTAAATGTTTGTGCTAAAAATATTTCAGGTGGTTGCTCACTTATTCAGTATGGAACTAGTTGATATAGTATTCTAGAAAAAAATTGAGAGAGTTGTTGAATACAATGAATTGGAGGCCTCCCCCCAACCCGCAAATTATACACACAGATATTATTTTAGAGTACTATGGTCGAAACAATATAAAAGACATCTCGTACAAACCTTAATATACACCTGTGGATACAATCAGAAATGTTTAAATTTAAGTGGTATTAACTTCATCATGTGTTTCAGACTGAAATCTTGTTATAGTAACTGAATAGATCATAAGTTGGCTGGAGAACCCAGTGTTCAATGTGTACAAGTATATTGTCATAAAAAAAGACAAGAATATAAGGTTTCCAGGATGTGGTAGAATTTGAAAAAAATAGAAGATAAGAGACCAAATGAATAAGAGACCAAATAAAGGACCAATCTGGAAAAAGATAATTTTATGCATTACAATAGAGAAACCCGTACAATTCCTTTCAGGGAGAATGCTGAATTTCTTTGTCAAGCCTGTAGGTTAGAAGTAGACACTGTGTGACTGCTGAGCTTACACTTGTAACCATTATGTAATACTACCCTCTAGTAGAAGATTATTGTTTTATCGTCTAAAAGGAAAACGAAAGAAAATAAAGATCTTTTAGTTGCCTTTCTTCTTGATCCAATTCTACTATTGTTCCTCAGCCTCAGTGCTTTGGGGCTTGGCCTTTCTTGAGACTGTGTTTGCTTATGTGTTCTTGTTATATCACATTTTGGCAAAAATCACTGTTTACAAGCATAAATGTCACCAGAGTGGGACCCATATGCATCTTCCTAACTGATGTATTTCCAGGGAGAGAGCATATTGCCTAGGACGGAAAAGGTTCTCTACCCATTTCTTGCATAAGTAAATGAATGAATATCCATGTTAATCATTTCATTAACATTAAACTATATCATTCCAGAGCTGTGAACCAAAAATAACAAATATCTCTCATTAAAGAGTTAATTTGTATTATAAATGAATAAATAGAATATGGAAACTACAATGAATTTTTGTCAAGGCCAACTAGGATATTATTATCTGATAAGATAAAGAATATTAAGTGTCTTGTTTCTAGGAAACATCTGAGGGGTTTCAGTATTTATCTGATGTAATAATTATGATTTACTTTTCTCATAGTATGAGAGGAAACAAACATAATTTAAAAACATAGCTTGTGAGTAGAACATATTTTTCCTTCAGATAATATATTATGCCAGAAGATGTTGGTTGAGATTTATCTATTCTAATTATTTTATAAAATGTTCATTTAAAAATGTGTCTTTGAAAGGTTATAATCAATGTTGTGATTGTATTATAATAAAATGGTCTTTAAAAGGCTAATTTGTTTTTCTAAAATTCTCTTATTAAATGTATAAATATTAAAAACAGTGATATAACTAGTACTTATGTCCCCCCAACCCAGTTTATTGGCTAATTCATTAACAAATGTGAATGCATATTCTTATTTTAAGATGAAAAGTGTCCAGAATTAAAGCAGGAATTAGAGACATTGCTATCAGAGGCCATTCATCTCATTAAAAGTCTAGAAACTGACCGAGCAGAAGCTGAAGAAGCTTTAAAACAACAAAAATCAAGAAGGAAACAGATAAACGTGAAAATTGATACTTGGTCAATCTGGAGACTTCAAGAAATCCCATTAGCTGTGCAAAAAGGTGATATTAAGGATTTTTTCATGCTGCTGTTTACTTTGTTAGAGAGCCATGGATAATCAATTGCAGCTCTGAATAAAAATTCACCTCTGTTTAATGACCATATTATTTTGCATCCAAACCAGTGCACTTTTGGCAGATGCCATTGATGAGAATGCTTACCGTGTTTCCCTGAAAATAAGACCGAGCCAGCCCATCAGCTCTAATGCATCTTTAGAGCAAAAATTAATATAAGACTCAGTATCATATATCATATCATATTATATTATAAAGCTTATCTTATATTAAAATAAGACCGTGTCTTATATTAATTTTTGCTCCAAAAGACGCATTAGAGCTGATGGTCCAGCTAGGTCTTATTTTTGGGGAAACACTATAGTTGGAAGGAATGCATTGAGCAAACCTGGACCTGCTGTCATTTATGTTTGTTGGAAATTCCATAGGATTTATGGTACCAAAGTGCATGTGAACGTTTGGCACATATGGTATGTAATGACTACAGTATACTAGAAATTTAGAAATTAAAAGTGATTTAACAGTTTGTGTTATTGGCCACATATTTAAATATAGGAAAATGAAACAGATCTAAGTGATATTTTGGGAACTACATTGACTACTGAATTCTCTGCTTTTGAGAATCCAGTAGTCAATTTTAGTGGTAACTTCTAGCAGGCAATAAAACTTAAGATGTTTCCAAGAATCATGCAGGTAGCAAATGTTTACAAAGGAAATTTGTTTTTTAGAGTATTCAGTGAGAAACCTGTGGTAAACTATTAAACAGTCTAAAGGCATTAGGTATTTCATTCTCCAAACACTGTACCTATCAAACATGCCTGACTACATGATTCTGCCTGAGGCTGGAAGTTGTTTCTGCTCTCATAGGGTAAAAATTTTAATTCACAATTTATATTTCATAAATGGGTTACATTAAGGTGTTCATATAATCTATCATTTAATCCAAGACACCATTGAGAGAAAAAAGAGTGTTACTTTGGGATAACAGTCATTAATTCAAGTTAATGTGTCAAATGAAACCCATACATACACCTTTGTTATAACATGCTAAATCATCTACAACTGTAGTCTCCAAAATAAGGTGTACACATTTCAGGGAGTTGCAAGAAAATATTAGAATTTTTAAATTTTTTTGTAAAATTTTCTTGATTATTTGAGTTTAATTTTGTTTTTATTGTGCCTGATGAAGTACAGTTATCCAATGGTTCCTCAATTATGTTATTTTAATAAGTTGTATATAGGTTTAATGGCTGTTTTCTCCTTTTAAAACAATACTAAGCTCACAGTTTGAACTCTTTATTTGTTCACTTCCTTCTGGAGAAGAACTCAAGAAGCAGGAAAGGGCCCCGAGCCTAGACTGGGAATGAATTTAATCCAGACAGTCTATGCTCTTTTTCACCCTTTACTAAAGAGTTAACTATAAAATTATCCAAAAAGCACTCTAAGCTCAGGTAAGAGTAGATCTTTTTCTAGCCGAAGGAATATATTTTATCTCAGATAAAGTTCCAAGATAAGGAGTTGCTTAGTATCAAATATCATAAAACACGTGTGTGTGGATCAGTAAAAACAGACAATAGAATCTTACTTAAAGGGATGTTTTCAGATATTGGATTATACATGAGATTATAAAACAAATATATTTAATACATCTCAAGAAATAAAAAGTTTGAAAATAAAAATAACTGATATTATTTGTAAAACAAAGAAAAAATGGAAATTAAAAAGACTTACTGGAAATTAAAAATATATTACTTAAAATTAATAACTCATTAGTTGGTTAAATGGTTTATTAGAAAAAAGACAAGAAAAGTAATAGCTGTAAAATTTAAAGAAATTACATGGAATGCATCTCTGCTACACAAGAGGAGGAAAATATAAATAAAATATTTAAAAGCATGGAGTATAAAATTAGAAGGTGTAATAAATATCTAATAGAAGATCATCATTGAGTTAATAATGGTAATACTTAAGAATATAATGACTGACTTTAAAACAAAGTTAGAATGGTTATATATAATCCAGAATGTACATTGGTTGTAAAAAAAAACATAATTTGTACTAAAACAATTAACTTAAACATATATTTTAATCTCTTCAATTATGAATGCAGAAGGCAATATATTTTATACCATAATAAAATAACTTATTTTAGGTTTCGTAAGTTTCTCAGATAAGTAATACCTGAAATAAAATATTTTATATTTATCTATTATCAAAGATTTCCTGTGGAACTTTTGTTTCAAAATCAGATTTTCTTGTCTTATGATTGTATGTCTAGAACATGAGGCCTATTTGAGAGATATTATAGAATTACGATGGCATCTTGAAGACAAAGTTCATCAGCTTAAATATTTTGAGGAACAAAAGGCAAAATTGGACGAAGCTAATGCAAAGGTTCAGGCAGACATTGACTACATGAATGAACATTGTCCTCTACTGAATTCAAAGTTGATCCAGGAACTTGAAGCTCAGAAGGAATATTATATTAAAAAAAATGAGGTAAATAAGTAAATGAATGGATATGCATTTTATAGATTGTTAGTTACACAAAGATATTTCAACTGTAAGAAATTAATATATCTTTAAAGGTTTTATTTTCATTGAAAATTGACCTATTTATTGCCCAAAGGAATTATTACACTATACACAAAACAGTTGATTGGTATTCATTTGAACTGTGTTGTCTTCCCTTACTTTTGTACTCAGGGGTATTAATAATAATATTTAGTCAACCTAATAATAAAATTTGGAGATTTAAAACAATGTAATTTTTGAAGTTGTAAATTGACTGAGGGAGAATGCAAGTAGAATATATATTTAATGATTAATTAACATTTAACTCTCCTACTTGTGGGATCATATTATAGAAAAATGAATTATTTACACCTGCCACTAAATGAACAATTTTTACTTTGTATTGTATTTGCTTTTGATAATTTTAAAGTGGATTAGTCAAATATCTCCTGTATTCCCCTCAACAGTTCTGTTTTCCTTCCTTATTCTCCAAAGACAAACTTACTATGAAATTGTTTCTAAACAAAATTTGTGTATTTTTATACATATATATCTATTTATGCACAGTAAATAGTATTTTTTAATTCAGATAGTATCAAACATGCAACTTTCTGCAAATTATTTTTTAATCTGATGTTGTTTTAGAGATCATGCTACTGTTGATACATATAGATTTAGTTCATTCATTTTACTTGCCATGTTTCATCAAGTAGATATTTCACAATTTATTATTTAACGTTTTCTCTTGTTTTGATTGTCTGGGTTGTCTCCAATATTTGGCAACAAAAATGCTGATTTTACTATAAACAATAAGCTGCCATGATCATGTTTCTCTCTCTGTGCCTGTGAACTTTTCTTGGATATATATCTAATGGGGTATTTATTGGACATGGGTTATACACATTTTCAACTTTATTAGATAAATTCAAGTTGCTCGTCAGAGTATCTCTAACAATTTATGTTATTTGAGAATTAACACTGCTGGAGACTCCCTACTTCCTCACTGTGGACAAGAATTCTACTAATTCTACTATTATCTTTTTGGCTTATATAGTTGGATGGAAATGTGTCAGGCTAAAAGTCATTTCCCAATTTCCCTTATGGTATTTCTAATGAGATGTAGGTAAGGATTATTGAATGTTGTGCTTTTCTTTTGTTGTTGTTGTTTTTTTTTTTTAGGAAAGCTATTTGAAATGGACTGACTCAGTCAGAAGTAGCACCCTTTTGCACTTAGCCACTTTCTAAACTTCCAGTAACCTAGGGTGTGATAGCTGCAGATCTGACTTCCACTTTATAGCACAAAGTAACCTTGAGAATGGTAGCCAGTATTCAGGATGTCATACCAATTAGGCAATAAAAATAAGTAAAAAACATCCAAATTGGAAAAGAAGAAGTAATATTATCTCTATTTGAGAGAACACGACTTATATAGAGAAAATCCTAAGAATTCACAAAACAAGGTGTTAGAGCTAATAAACAAGTTTAGAAAAGTTGCAGGACACAAGCTCAACACACAAAATTCAGTTGTATTTTATGCACTAGCAGTGAACAATTCAAAACTGAAATTAAGAAAACAATTCCATTTACAGTAACATTAAAGAGAATAAAATAATTAGTAAAAAATTTAATTAAGAAAGTGCAATACTTACACACCAAAATCTATTATTCTACCCAGCAAGTCTATCATTTAGAATCAAATGACAGATAAAGAGCTTCCCAGACAAGAAAAAGCTAAAGGAGTTCATCAACACCAAACCAGTATTACAAGGAACCTTAGAGGGACTTTCTAAGAGGGGGAAAAAAAAAACAAAACTCAATCAAAATTATGAATAATAAAATGGCAATAACACAAGTCTTTCAATGTAAATGGATTAAAAGCTCCAATCAAAAGACATAAGAGGGGGCCGACCCGGTGGCTCAGGCGGTTGGAGCTTCGTGCTCCTAACTCTGAAGGCTGCCGGTTCGATTCCCACATGGGCCAGTGGGCCCTTAACCACAAGGTTGCCCATGAGCTGAGCTGCCTCCCGGATGGCTCAGTTGGTTGGAGCGCATGTTCTCAACCACAAGGTTGCTGGTTCGATTCCCGCAAGGGAGCGCAGCCCACCATCCCTTGCGACAACCTTGTGCCAAGACAGGCTGTTTGTATGGAAAAGCCGCTAGAAGTGGCTTAGGTGGGTCTGCAAATTTGGTAGGGTGGGGCCTCAAAAAAATCACTGGGGCAGATTAAAGGTATTTGCCAGGTTGATGGCAGCCACCTGCGTCAGCATAACAAGAGGGAGGAGGGTTCAACAAAGAAATCATGGATTCTGCCAGCACTTCTGTCTGGGAGAAAGCTGCCACTCCAGCCCTCTCCCTGAGGCCAAACAATACTGTTCCTTCCCATATGTCCCTGAGAGCTTTCGAGCTGCTGCTCTAGCATTGGCGCTCTAAGCAAGTGAGTCTGTCAGTAAGTCATGCACTGCCCCTTTACGAGGAACCTCTGGGACTCTAGCCACCTTCTCCCTCATGCAGCCACAACCTGTGCTGATTGTCACAGCCAGAAGTTGTAGTGACTTCTCTTTCTGACACTGAAACCCTGGGCTGGGGAGTCTTGTGTGGGGCTGGGCCCCTTCGCTCAGCACCTCCACAGCAGAGATATCCTGCCCAATTTTAACCACCACCCATGGGTGTGGGACTAGCCCATTCCCTGTCTCCACCCCTTCTACCAGTCTTGAGGTGGCGCCTTCTGTATATCCTTAGTTGTAGGATTTCTGTTCAGCTATTCTTGAGGCGATTCTTAATGATGGTTGTTCTGTAGTTTAGTTGTAATTTTTATGTGGTCGTAAGAGGAGGTATGCACAGCATTTACCTACTCTGCTATCTTGGCCAGGAATCCGCCATACAGCACTGTTCATAATAGCCAAAACGTGAAAATAAACCAATGTCTATCAACTGATGAATGACTAATAAACAAAATGAGATATATCCATACCATGTAATATTATTCAGTCATAAAAAGAAATGAAATACTGATGCATGTCACAGCATGGGTAAATTTTGAAGCATTATGCTAAATAAAGAAGCCACATACAAAAAAATTACATATTTTATCATTTCACTTTTATGAAATATCTAGAATAGGTAAATCATAAAGTCAGAAAGCAGATTAGTGATTGCTAGGTACTGGGGAAAGTATAAGACAGTGTTTGATTTATATTGTAATATACCTTTGCTTTGTTTTGTTTTGTTTTGTTCTGCTGTTTTGACTCAGTTTTGAGGCCCTGGCTAGAGGCCTGTTGAGGTAACCCAATTGCTTAAATAATGCAAGACCTCTAGCCAGTGTGCTTGAGCCTTAGTACATAGCTACTTACAAATCAAGCTCAAAGGGGTCAATGTTCGTAGCCTTCAAATTCTTATAGCAGCTCAGCTTCGTAACATTATAGAGCTACAGAAATGATATTATCCATATCAACCCCAGTGAGTATCCGTATGAAAGGATATACCAGTCCCACACTGGTGTACCAGATCCAGCCCAAGAGCTTATCTTGGAGATGAATTTGATGTCCTATGATGTCACCCTAGCCCTTGATACTGAAACCACCGCCTCAGCAATGCCTACTGGCTGGCTGTCTGAAGGTGCTGACAAATTGACATAGGATATTATTTATTGCTTTTCTTCCTTTGATATTAGGAATTCTGTTATTTGAGAATTTTGTTTGCTTAGCCCATCATCCTGGTCTACTCCTTGCTCTCTGCTAAAATGTATAAAACCTTAACGGAAAATCTTGTAGAGGTTACTATTATCTGTGCTACTCAAAAAATTAGTGAAATTTATTGCTTTTTTCAGGAGGCAACTGCCTCACATCAGTCCACCAATTGACCCCCTGAGGAAAGGATTGCTCGCTCCTTAGTGCCTTCTCCTACCCCCTCCATCCAACTTTCCAACAGAACATTCAGACCTTTAGTTCTAAGTATGACCACTATAACACCCCTTTCTCCTTAGTTTGACAGAAAAGGGAGAGATGGAGAGAGAAAGCAGAATGTTTATGATATTAGTTAATTAATAAAAACAATAAAAATGGATTATTTTGAACTCTTAGATTAAGTTTGTCATAGTCATTCCCAAATGCGAAGATGACAAATTATTTTCTTTTTTTTGTATTTTCTAATTTTTCTACAATAGAGTATTTGAAAAATAAAAACAATAAAAGGCAGCAGTATTTTTTGTGGGTGAAAAAATTAAGATTTTATTTTGGTCATGTTAACTGAGATATTGAAGTTGTTTTCTTCAATAACTTTTATACATCCCTAATATTAATACCTTTCAGGGTAAAGGAAACCTAAAATGCGACCGTGCTAAACAATAGACTAAAAATGGGAAGAAAATTGATGTAAAGAACTTTTTATCTAAATGAAAACTACTCTAAGTCCTTTCTCTGGTCTTTCTTTTGTCTGATTTTTTTAGCCATTAAGTACTAAACTGTTTTTCATTTCTAGGTAATAGAACTATGCAAACAAGTTCATAAAGAACTTCAAGAAGCTACAGAAGAGTGTGAAAATCTCAAATTGAAAATTAAGCAAATTAGAGAAGAAATGGAAAAAGATATACAAGATGATATAAAAACCATAGAAGCCTACAAGTAAGAAATTTTCACAAATCCTACTTATAGCATTTAGAAGTAAGATATTAATTAAAAATGCAATTCATATTTCTGTATAAAATTTTATATGAAGAGAAAGAATCTAATTTACCTATATTTTTATCCTATCAAGTTTATATATAAATTAAAATATCATTGCATATGTAAATCTAGGTGTGTATAAATTCCTAAAGCACTCTTTTTCTGTGTCTAAAGCTCTTCATATATATTGCCATATTGCCTATGGATATGATATAACAATATATATCCTTACTATCTATGGGTAAAAGTGACTAAAAATTTTGTTTCCGCCATGGGATATTATTTAAAATAATTACATAGCTTTGTATTAATTATAAACACAACCTCTAATTATTTTAATTTCCATTTATTTGACTTCTAATAAAATAACATATTTAAAAATATATAAACTATACTATGCGTATTAATAATTGAAATGATTTTTATTTTATTTCTGATATATTTGTGTTTTGTGATATTTATCTAATTCCTCTTGTTGGCTATAAATTTTTCATGGTTTTATGTTACATAATAAAAATTTAATGTATTCAAAATGATCAGTGATTTAGTATAGAAAAACTCATATTCATATGGAGCTAGAATCACATAAATATAAACAAAATGAACAAAGTTTAGTCATAAACCTGGGACCTAGATAACACCCACTTATTCAGATGTTATATTTCCTCACATCCTATATCTATTTTAACATGTGCTTAAACATTATGTATTATTTAATAAGTAAATCACTTTTATAACTCATCTGATTTGTTGTATCTTCATTGTCATTCAACTGCATATATTTTCTAATTTTCATGGTGATTTCTTCTTTGACTCATAGGATATTAAGAAATATATTTTTTAAGTTTCATAATGAATTTCTATTTTCTAATTATTATTGCTTTCCAGCTAAATTGTACTTTGGTTAGGGAAAATTACATAAATTTAACTCATTGGAAATTGTCTTAATTTTTTTTTTTTTGAAAATATTCTTTGTGTACTTGGTACTTCACTTATTGAATGTATTGTTCTTTACTCTTTCATTAGGTCAAGTTTACTAATTATGGATGTTGATCTTTGTATATTCTTGCTAAATTTTAAGTGTGGTCTTTGGACCAACATCAAAATTACCTCGGTGCTTGTTCAAAATACAGAATCTGCGGCTCAATTCAGACCTATTGAATGAGAATCTGCACTTTAAAAAAATCTGAATGTGATATTTGAGAGGCACTATTCTATATATATTTTACTGAGTTTTACTACTTTTGTGTCAAATACCTAGGAAAGTGTAGCAAAATCTCCCACTATGATGCTGTCTACATCTTTTTATTTTTTTAACTTAATCAGTTGTTGCTTCATAAATTTTGAGGCTCTCTCATATTCATACAAGTTTAAACTGTTTTATCTTCCTAGGAGATGATTAACCTTTTTCATCACTATGAACTGACCTTCTTTGACTCTTGGAATAGTTTTTACCTTAAACTCAACTGAGATATTAATATAACTTCACTAGCTTTCTTTTTTTTATTTATCTGGGAAATATTTTTAGTTCTTGCAATTTCAATATTTTGAGTCTTCGTGTTTTATTATACCTCTCTTGCAAACATCAGGTAGATAGATTTTTAAAATCAGTTTGAAACATTTTGAAAGATGGACCGTTATGTACACTCATAAATCACTAATATATTTGGATTTAAACTACCATGTACTTTATTCTGTTTGCTCCATTTGTTTTATTTCTTTCCTTTTTATTGCCTTCTTTTACATTAGTTATTGTTACCATGCTTTGTTTTGTTTTTCTTCTAGTTTGGTGATTATAATTCTGTTCCTATTCTTTTAGTAGGAAATCCTATTAATTACCGCATGAAAATTTACATTGTCAGACTCTAATGACAGCTAGCCTACTGGACAAGAAAGGGATTTATGGAAAATTTTACTGTAGCTATCACATTAAATAGCTGTGGAATTAAATATTTGTTCTTGTTGTGAAATAATATATTTTCATAACCCATGAGAATATTGTTACAGTTTTAAACAATTAGTTTTTTTTTATATTTTCCCTAATAATAATTTTTTTCCTTTGTACTTTTTTCCTTCATGTATCTGACTTTCCACCTGGAAGTACTTTTCACTTGGAATAGATCTTCACAATACTCGTTAGTGAGGTTTTGCTGATGACAAATTTTCCTTAGTTTTTGTTTGAAAGATATTTTCTACTTTCATAAATTTCTTGTTTCTAAATTGACTTTTAATATATTAAATTTAACATTCTGTAATACACTGATTCTCATTTTTTCTCTTAAGCATGTTGACTATTTGACTCAGTGCTATACAACTAATCTATATTTTTTCCTTTTGGCTGTTTTTAAGATCATCTTTTGGTTTTGAAACTTTATTAATATTATTTTATTAAGATATTCTAGGTGTGGATCAATTATTTTTTATTATGTTGGGATTTGTTAGTCTTCTAGTTTTATTGAATCTATATATTGTAATTTTCATTGTCACTGGGCATTCTCAGTCATAGTGTTTTCAAACAATGCCTTGGTCCCACTTTCTCTCTATTCCTTCTTATAAGATTTTAATTAAACTTATATTAGTTTTTCTCATTGTATCATCAGTGCCTCTTGATGATTTTCTCATTATTTTCTTATCCATTTAAATAATTCTCTTGTGTTCTGGGCTTAATGTGAAGGCCGTAGGAGGTACCTTGCAGACCTCCAACTACGACAAATGTAATTGACCAAAGGGCAGTGGTTAGCAGCTTCTGACATGTTTTTCAATGCTCTCTGCCTCCTGACATTATGTCCCTTGTAAAATCACCTCCCCTTGCATGTGAGCTAGGTCCACTGAGTTGCTTCTGATGAACAGAGTAACAGAAAAGTAATAGAATGTCCCTTTTATGATTAGATTGTAAAAAACTGTAACTTATGTCTTGCTGGCACTCTCTTTCTTGCCCTCTTGCTCATTGGCTCTGGTGAATTAAGCTGCCGTACTTATACACACATATATACACACACACATATGTATATATTCATGTATAATTACATGAGTTATTTTAATTCCTTTAATATTTCATTCCTCAAAGTATATTTTTGTTTGATATTGACATTACAAAAGATTCCTACTGATTAGAATTTCAATGGCAGTTCTTACTTTATTTCTTTAAAGTCTTTCCGATTAGTTTTATTTTAGGTTGATTCTTCAGGTCACATACAAAGGTCACATATAACTGATTTCTGTGTTTTTATGTAAATCTGATCATTATTTTCTTAATAGATAAATTTACTTAATTTTTATTTATTTATTATTATTGTAGGGTTTGGCTCGCTTGCTGCTTATGAAAGCCTTAGCTGAGACAATGGGGAGATTTGACTATAGTATTCTGTTTCTCTAATGTGTTAGAAATATTCTCATGGTAGTAGGAAAGGGGTAGAACAAACAACCACACTCACACATGAACTTCATAAGCCTCTACTTACATCCCATTTACTAGAATCCAAATGACGATGGCAAATCAAACGGCTAGGCTCCTGTCACAGTTAGAGAATGCTGCAAAGTTACATGGCAAAGGAAGTGGGTATAAGAATGGATGAAGAGACTCTGGGTGGTGAACACACAATGGGATTTGTAGATGATGTAATACAAAATTGTATACCTAAAATCTATGTAACTCTACTAACAATTGACACCCCAATAAACTTTAATTAAAAAAAAAAAGAATGGATAAAGAATTGAGATAGTCAAGACCTCAGTTTACCACACTTTCTTATCTTGCATATCTTGAAGCTATTGATTGTTTTCCTATCTCTATTTTTATTTTAATCATTTATCTCTCCATCTTTGTGTATATACATTTGTACATATATGTATCATTTCATTCTTCTATCTGGCACAAAACAGATTTTAGCCCATGTTATCTTAATAAATACAATAACCTCCATCTTATAACATTTTCTAAAAATTTTCCTTCTCAATTTTGAATATAAAAATTAGTTGGTGGTTTTTATAACTAATGTTTAAATAAATATGAAGGTACATTTTTATTACTACATTCATCATTATTTATCATACCATATAACTTTTTATTTGTTGATTTTTTTTCTCATTTAAGTGTATTTTCCAAAAGTATAGTATAAGCTTTAGAGGAGACATAAATGGTGTTTTAAAGAAAATCTGAAAGGTATGTTTAATTGTTCTTCAGTATTTTTTACTTTGTTGAGAATTAATACGTATACAGAAACATGATTATGTGTGCTTTCAAGTATATAGATTGATGATTTTAGAAATATTTATACACTCCTGTAACTATATCCCAAGTTAAGATATAGAAACTTGCAAACATACTGGAAGTTTTTTTTGTGTTCTTTACAGTCCAAACCACCATCCCATACACCTCAAGAGGTAATTTCCATTCTGACATCAACTGCCATATTTTGTTTTGTCTGTTCTTGAATTCCATATGAATGGAAACACACTGTATATATTCTTTGGTGTCTTGATTGCTCTGCTTTATAGAAACCCTTAACAGGTAGAGTAGTTCTTCCTAGTCTATCTAAATTTATTCTGATTTAGCAGGTATGAGAATGATGAAATCTAAACTGCCAATTAGGGCAACCCTAGTAGCAAACTTCTATGCTGAGAAATCCTTAAAAGGCAAAGGAGTTGGTGGCATTAACTTCAGGAAATAGGGATAAGTGATAACTAAAATAATACTTAGCCTCCTGCATTTCATGACCCTGGGCAAGTCTCCACTTCTTACTCAAAGTCTACAATTTATTATCTGGACTGGGGGAAATAAATACCTTGAGAGAAAAAAAAATTCAAAAGAAGGAAATTTAACCAAATGTATACATTTTAAATACGGAGGCTCCCTATCTCTCATTATCTACTTGGCTTCTAGAATTCTGGTAGGGAGACCTGTAGTCTCCAGACATGGAAGGGTGAAGAAGAATGTTCTTACCTGTTTATTTGCTGTTTTAATTTTCATTTCTATAGTAGGTTATATCTTTCAGTTTCATTTGACTCTATTCCTAAAATCAGGGTGAGTGCCTGAGAACCTGGGCGAATTCAATAAGCATGCTGTATATTTATTGGCCACTGGTATTTTATTCTCTTGTGAATTCTTGTTTACCTTCTTTGTTCAGTTGTCTGCTGGGTATTTTTTCTATTCCACATTGGTGTGTAGGATTTTATTGCCATGAGTGATTTACTCTTCGATCTCTTATATGGATTTTAAATAAATCTCCCAGTTTATTATTTTGTTTATAATGTCATTAAAAAGTTGGGGTTTTCTGTATTATTGGCTAATATCTTATGAAATTGATAACTATTTTCTCACTGTGTCTTTTTCATAAGTTAAACTATCGCATCATGTCTAAGGAAACTCTTATATTTGGAATTCGTATTTTACCTCCCAGAAAAGATAAAGGATGATATAGTTCACAGACTAGCACTGGTCTTCTTTGTGGAAGATCATATAGGAACAAAAAACTTGGCAATTACCTCTCATTAAATAAGCCCCTTGTTTTCCTAAGCTGCAATTTCCTCCATTTTGCTTCTGAGACTGTGTGGTCTTTCCACTTCTACATCATCTTTTTCCCCCCCTTGCTTTTCCATCCCTGAATGGTTTCCAACCCAACCTCTGAATCAAAGCTGCTTCTCTCACCTGAAATCAAATCAAGAGATAATTTATTTTAAATAGTTTACAAATCACTCTTCTCTCAAAATGTAAATACTACTGGTGAATTTTTTCTCACTATTTACTTCTTGATATCTAAGTGGTACTTCTCAGGAGTTGCTTTGGGATGGGAGAACTTCTATAGGAATACATAAATGTCATTGATTTACATTAAGTCAGAAGCTGATTTAAATATTCCTAATTTTAAATATAATTTTCCCTTCCTACCATTTGGATAAAATCAATTGTGTTTTTTCTCTTAGGAAAGAGCTAGAAAAACTAAACTCTCTGTACAGTTACTATGATACATTAATACGAAATGTTAATACTACTATTGAGGAGCAGGAAAAGGCAGTGACTGAAGTATTGAAGGAAACAAAGACATCAACAGATGAATTAACTGCTTTATCAAAAACGGTGAGTTATCATGTTTAAAAATAAGAAAAATAAAAACACTGTTTTCAGTTTTGAACCATGGTTATGAAAACTTATTCTCTGTCAACAATTAAATAGCAGTTAGCCAGTTTTCTGTCCATATTAGTTTTCTGTAGATGCATAATAAATTACCTGAATTTTAGCAATTTAAAACTGCACCGATTTATTATCACAAAGTTTCCCTGGTTCATGGCTCAATTGGTTCTTCTGATCCACGTCTTCAAAGACTGAAATCAAGCTATCAGCAGCCCTGCATTTTTTTTTTTTTTTTTTTTGAGATCCAGTTGAATTTGCTTTCACACTCATTCAGTTTTGGCAAGATACAGTGGTTTGTAGAACTGAGATCCTTGGTGAGGATCAGCCAGGTATCATTCTCTGTGTGATACCTTCATTCCCTGGCTGGTGGTTCCTTCCTCTTTAAACCCAGAAAGGTAGGGTGAGTATGGTCGTGCTTGGTATCCCTCTGACCTTCCCTTGTGACTCATGTTTCCTGTCTTCCTCTTCTGGCATATCTCATTCGCTATAGTAAAAGAAAATAATATAAAAGGAAATTATAAAATGGTAAAAAGAAATAGTAGTATCTCACAAGGCAATTATATATATTTGTATATACACATATAATTACATATGTATGTATAATATATATACATACACACACACACACACACACACACACACACATTCCTGTACCAATTTGCATTCCTACCTAAAGTTAAAACTATGTGGTATTTATTTATTGATTGATTTATTTATTGCCGCATTCTATTATAGGCTCTTTAAATTGTATCTCATAATTTTTAATTAATCCATAATTATTAGTAAGCTGAGCATATTTTAATAGCTTTTGTAAGGTCATTTGTATTTCCTTTTTTGTTAAGAATCTCTTGATTTTCCCCTGAATGTTGAGTGTTTGTTTTTTATTGATTTGTAAGCATTCATTATATATGATGGCCACTAACTATTTTAAAGTTACATATGTTAAAAATATTTTCACCAAGTCTTTCATTACTTTATGACATCTTTTGATGACTAAAACTTCAATTTTAATTTAGTAAAACTTATACATTTCTTTCAACTTTGTACTTTTCTGAACATGCTTTAAAAATTTTTCCTTCCTCAAACTCAAAAAATATTCTCTGGTATTTTATTCCATATGATTTGAAATTTTGGTTTCATATTTACACAATATTTTTAGGTGAAACTATGTTTAAAATATTCAAAAATTGACGTATATTCTGTCTAGTTATCTTTAACATTATTGAAAGTACATATAGAAGTTGACTTGCCTATGTTTCTCTTCGTGCGCTGCTTCATGTGTTTTGAAGTTTTATTGTTTGGTACATCTATTTGTAATTGTTGGTGGGTCTGTTTGTAATTGTTGTCTTGTTATGTCTTCTTGATTAATTGGCTCTTATCATTATAAAATGTCTCTAGTAACAATTTTTAGTTAAAAGCACACTTTGTCTGATATTAATATACACTCCAGCTCTCCTTGGCTAATGTTTTCATGATATATGTTTTTCAACTGTTTTATTTTCAACATATTTATATCTGAATCTAAAATGTGTCTCTTGTAGATAGTATATGACAGGATCATTTTAAAAGAAATTATTTTCTCAATCTCTCTACCTTGATTGAAGCATTTAATCCATTTACATTTCATGTAATTATTGATAAGGTAGGATTTATGTCTGCCATTTTGCTTTTGTTTTCTCTGTTTTGTGTCTTTATATTTCCTCTGTTACTCCATTACTACCTTTTTTTGTTTGTTAAATAGATATTTCTTAGTGTATCATCTCAATTGCCTTGTCATTTATTTTACTATATACGTCAAAATTATTTTCCTAGTAGTTGCTTGAGATTACAAATATTATCTTAATTTATAAAATAATCTATTTTGTATTAATACTTAATTTCAGTAGTATATAAAAACTTTGTTCCTTTTTAGTGCCCTACCTTCTTTTTTTGTGCTCTTTTTGTACAAATTTTATTCTTATACATGTGTAGCTATCAACAGAAATTTATTACTTTATGTTATTGTCTTTTAAGTTAGGGGGTAAAGTGTTGGAAAATAATGCATTTATGCTGTTCTTTATATTTATCTATGTAGTTATGTTTACTGATTCTCTTTTTTCTTCTTGTGTATTCAAGTTGCTGTCTAGTGTACTTTCTTTCAGCCTGAAGGACTCCCATTAGTATTTCTTACAGGAAAGATCTCCTAGTGACAATTTTTTTCAATTTTTTGTTATATGGCAATGTCCTAATATCTCCTTCATTTTTAAATGACAGTTTTGTTTGATATAGGATTCCTGATTCCTTTTTTATTCTATTTATTGAGCATGTTAGCATATGCCTTCTAGCCCCATGGTTTTGGGTCATAAACCAGGTTTTAATCTTATGGAGATATTTTGCGTGTGAAATGTTACTTCCCTTTTGTTGGTGTTTTCTATTTGATGAAACGTTACGTTCATGTTTTCCTTTAGTTTTTAGACATTACCTTTAGCTCTTTGCACATATTTAAAATAGCTGATTGAACTAATAAATTCAGTATCTAAGCTTTGGGGACAGTTTCTATTGAGTGCTTTTTTTCTTCTAGATGGTCCATCTGTCTTATTTCTATGTATGTTCCATAATATTTTTTTGAAAACTGGACATTTTAAACAATATACTATGGTAATACTGGAAATAAGATTTTCACTCCTCCCCAGGATTTGTTCTTGTTTCTGTTTGCTGGAATTGTTACTTGTTTGTTTAGTGACCTTTATGAGTGAATTTTGTAAAATCTGTTTTCTTTGTCATGTGTAACCACTGAAGTTTCTTCTTAGTTATCTTAGTGGTCTGTTAATGATTGGACATTGATCCTTGAAAATCTGGAAACAATAAATCTCCTTGTCTTTGCCAACGGGCTTTGTGTGTTTGTTTAGGCACATCCTGAGCACCCATCCAGGCAGTTGTCAACTCTGCCTTAGTTTTCACTTTCTGTTTTCATAGAGTCTCAAGGTTGACCAAAGGTGAGAACTCAGGTACTATCAGAGCAGGTGAACAATCCGGGACTTTCACACATCTCTGTGCATTTGCAGCCTTCTAGATTCCCAGAAATATGTTGGAGCTTCACAAAGCTACTATTTCATTCTCTTCAAAAGCTTTTGTTTTTTAAGTTTGTTGGTTAGTTTGTTGTTTTTCCCAAGTGTCATTTATCCACAAAGGTGGTTGCAAAATTAATCAATTGCCTGTGATTTTTTTTTTTCTTTGATAATCATGCTTTGAGGAAAAACTTCTTTGAGGAGACTTTTTGTAAGCTCTGTATAAAGTCAAATACAGACATTTTTGCAAGTGGCATCTTCCAAACAACAACAACAACAACAACAACAACAACAACAACAAAAGCAGTAGACAGGTCAAATAATAATAGTTATCATAGAATGACGCTTTGAAGTCATTCCAGTTCCAGTTCTGTTCTACTCCCTCTGGTGGATGCTCGCCTGCTGATATTCTCCACAATGTGGGATGATGTTCTTCAAAGCTACCATAGACAAAAAGACGGAGGGATTAGGACAGGTGAAAACACCAGGAATCTCATACTCCTTATTATGATTAGGCTGTCTTTCTTGAATATGTACTCCTCAAATTGCTGCAAACCTTTACTTAAAAAGTTGTGAAAAAGCTAATTTTGACATTTTTTGGCCAGTTCCCTCATTACCTTTATGTAGGAGAGCTTTCAGATGTTTTTACTCTGCCGTTTTCACTGACACTCTTCACTAGCACTGTATCTTGAAATGTTGGAATGTGGGCTTTTATTTCACATTTTTAACAGTCTTATTTTTTCTTCAATCTTGTTTATTGTAAAATATGCAGTTAAACATGTCAACAGATCTTGGCTTACTGGGCAAGGTGACATTCTCCAAAATTATACAAATAAACTCATTTTAATAATTTGTATTGTTCTGTGTTTGCATTTAGATTTTTATTCTTCTGAAATTTATTTTGGTTATAATGTGAAGTAGAGAAACCACTTTGTTTCCTTTTTTGGAAAAGAAATTCTACATTATTTCAGTCCCATTAATTAAAGTAAATGATTTCTCTGTCACTGAATTCAAATACCATTTTAAAAAATATTAATTCAGATCTATTTCTGGGCTCTATTTTTCCCCTCGAATCTTATTACAATGCTAAAAAAGAAATAGTGCTTTATAATAATGGTGTTATAGGATGTTTTAATATCTTGTAGCAATTTTCTAGCATTGTTCCTCTTTTTCATATACCTCTTGGCTACTCTCATATTATCTTCCATACAAACTTTATTTCATGCAATTTGAAAGAGAATACTGCTTTTTATTTATTATACTTCATATTAATTTTGGGATAACTGACATTGTATTTTTATTAATCCTTTGCATCACTCTTTTTATGTGGGTCTTGATTTAAGCTTTTAAATTAGAATTTGTGTTTGTTTTATGTAAGTTCTCCCTTTTGTGTTGAATTTATTCCAAAATATTTTCTAACTTATGACAAAGGTTGTTAAGTATAATCACTGTTCTTTAATAGATTATTTCTCTTTAGATAATAATGATTATATTCCAAATGCTTATATATGGCCATTTTATAAAAGTTATTTATTGTAGTTTTACATTGAATCTTCTGTTTTACTAGATATTCAATCATATAATCTAAATTTGGAGACCTATAACATATTCATTCATATTCAATATTATAATGGTAACAATTGGCTTCATTATCCAATTGCATTTAGCTAAACTTTCACAAAACATGATTAATAATACTATTAATAAAAGATAATCCATTCTCATTCTTGAGTTCACTGGGCATGCATTTAGCATTTTATGATTTTTTTAATATTTTCTGTTGGTTCTTTATATTTGCTAGTATTTTATAGTAATATAAAAATTATGGAAACTAGATAATACAAGTATATCAAATGGCTATTTTGTGAAGTGTTGGCCATATTCATGTTATTTTCTTCTTTAATTTGTTGATGTGATATATTGTTGTTTAAGTTTTTCTAATTTTTATCAATTCTTACAACATAACTAAATGCATTTTATTTTATTTTGATCATGTATTCATTTGAGCACTGTTAGACTTGATTTGCTATTTTTATTTGGAATCTTATATCAATTTTCAGGAATGAAAACAGCCTGTCAGGTGTTATTTTATACTGTTTGAATCAATATTTATTAACTTATGGTAGCTGCATAAAACGAAATATAATCTATTTCTTAAGAAAGTAATGTAATTCTCTACAATTCATTTACATTTTGTATGTATTTTTTCTTAGTTTGATGAATTGAAAATAGTTTATGATCAACTAGTCAGGAAGAAAAAAAGTTTCCAAAATAAATATCTGGACGCATTTAATAACTTTTATGCTACAGTAAGTTGACCTTTCCTTACTTCCCACTTAGAGTTCCATTTTCTATTCCCCAACATTAACCCATGCAACTAAAATAATGTTTTATATATTTTTGAGATACATAAACATTTATAAATTATTATTTTATTATTTTCTTAAAGAAAAAATCATGGGATATAGCACTTTCTAATATCACAAGACATTATTCAGATATTTCAATAGCATATACTGAATTGATGGATGAAAATAAAAGAATTGTCATCGATATTGAATCCATAGCACGTTCAATGAATGACAGGTAATTCTTCAAACAGAATTTTTCTTCTTATACCACATACCTAATAAGTCCAATATAATATACCTCTTCATTTTGTGTTCCTGGGATGGTATGGTTCGTTTATCGTTAACTTTAATTTTGTTTGTTCCTGTTTCAAACATTCCTCTTTAATAACTCTGAATCCTTTAGAAAAATAAAAATAGTGAAAAAATGATTTTATAAGCAGTTTTACACTCACTCGTATCAATATTCTCGATATTGTTTCAAACTCCGTATCTTTGATTACTGAAAAGGTCGAATATTTATACATCCTCTCTTGAATTCTACTTTTTCTAAGACTCTTGTGTGCTTCCAGGGAAGAAATAAATAACTTATGATTCAGAGAGGAAAAGTAGCTGTTCTAAAATCCCACAGGTAGCACAAATGGCATTTGAAACCTGAATTTCTGTATTCAGATTCAAGGTTTTTCACCTTATCTCATTTTTTTTTTTTGGCAATTTAATCTGACTTTAGTTTGACTGACATTTAGTGAATGATCAAATACGTTTGGTATATTAATTCAACAATAACCATCTCAAATAGCAGACCTTACATTAAAACTGCAATTCTCTTAGGGCACAGGTAAGACTGGTGAATTCTTAGAGCTGCACTTTTGGCTGTGTGGGCTGGAGCTTAGAGCAAATGTTTCACCTGATGTGTGTGTGTGTGTGTATTTGTGCGTGTGTGTGTTTATGGTGCATGTGTTTTTATTTGACAGGCAGGCAAGAACA
Organism: Rhinolophus hipposideros; assembly: GCF_964194185.1. Lineage (NCBI taxonomy): Eukaryota > Metazoa > Chordata > Mammalia > Chiroptera > Rhinolophidae > Rhinolophus > Rhinolophus hipposideros. The sequence goes on from NC_138063.1 coordinate 32,703,083, forward strand.
GACATTGAGGTAAGAAACTAAGTGCCAGATAATGATTCATTTTAAGGGATTTGGACTCTGCTGAAGACTGGTCACATTTGTTTCTTAAAAATGTGCCATTATTCAATATATATATGCAGATGCAGTCACGTGCATATACTATTTTTTTTTAACTGTTGCCTTTTTTTTTAAATTAAAGTTTATTGTGGTGACAATTGTTAGTGATGTTACATAGGTTTCAGGTGTACTGTTCTGTCATACATCTATGTATCACCTTGTGTGTTCACCACGCAGAGTCAGTTCTCCTTTCATCACCATTTATTTGACCCCCATTACCCTCTGGTAACCACTAAACTATTGTCTGTGTCTATCCGTTTTTGTTTCTTCATTTGTTTGTCTTGTTCTTTGTTGTTTTCAGTTTTATATACCACTTACCAGTGAAGTCATATGGTTCTCAACTTTTTCTGTCTGATTTATTTTGCTTAGCATAATAATCTCAAGATCCATACAGATGTCGCAAATGGCACTATTTCATCTTTTCTTATGGCAGAATAATATTCAATTGTGTATATATACCACATCGTCTTTATCTAGTCATCTATCAAAGGACACTTTGTTTGTTTCCATGTTTTGGCCACCATAAATAAAGCTGCAATGAACATTGCAGTACATGTATCTTGATGGATAAATGTTTTCAGATTTTTTGGGTAGCTATCCAGGAGAAGGATTGCTGGGTCATATGGTAATTCTGTTTTTAATTTTTGAGGAGTCGCCACTCAAAATGGATCAAATACCTAAACATAAGACCTGAAACAATAAACTGCATAGAAGAAAACATAGATACTAAACTTATGGACCTTGGGTTCAAAGAGGATTTTTATGGATTTGACTTCAAAGGCAAGGGAAGTGAAAGCTAAAATACATGAATGCAACTATAGGAAACTAAAAAGCTTCTGCATTGTTTTCAATTATATTAACATTAAATATTATTTTAAGTTAGTTTCAAGTGTACTTTTACATAATTTACGAAGTGATTTCCCGATTAGTCCAATACTCACCCAGCAATATACATATCTGTTACAATATTGTTAACTATATTCTCTATGCTGTACTCTACATTCCTTTGATGATTTTGTAACTACCAGTTTGTATTTTTTAATCTCTTCACTTTTTCACCCAGCCCCTCAACCACACATCTGCCACCAGATGGCAACCATCAGTTTATCCTCTGTGCCTATGAGTCTGTATTTTTTTTTTTATTTTGTTTGTGAAATTCCAGGTATAATGAGATAATATGGTATTTCTCTGTCTCTGTCTGACTTATTTCATTTAGCATAGTACCCTCTCGGTCCAGCCATGTTGTCAAAACTGGTTAAGATTTATTTTTTTAATGGCCGAGTAATATTCCATTGTATATATGTACCACATCTTCTTTATCCAGTTGTCTATTGATGGGCACTTAGGTTACTTTCCTATCTTGGCTATTGTAAATAGTGCTGCATTGAGCACAGGGGTGAATACACACATATGTCTTTTTGAATTAGTGTTTTGGATTTCTTCAGATAAATACCTAGAAGTGGAATTGCTAGGTCACAAGGTAGTTCTATTTTTAATGTTTTGAGGAACCTCCATAGTATTTTCCATAGTGGCTGCACCAATTGGCAATCATACTAACAGTGTATGGGGTTCCTTTTCCTCCATATCCTCCACAAGACTTATTGTTTGTTGATTTATTGATAATAGCCATTCTGACAGGTATGAGGTGATACATCTTTGTGGTTTTAATTTGCATTTCTCTGATGATTAGTGACATTGAACACCTTTTCATATGTCTATTGGCCATCTCTATGTCCTCTTTGGAGAAATGTCTATTCAGGTCCTCTGCCCATTTTTAAATTGGATTGCTTATTTTATTTGGTGAGTTCTTTATAAATTTCGGATATTAACCCCTTATCAGATGTATCACTGGCGAATATCTTCTCCCATTCAGTAGGCTGTCTTTTCCTTTTGTTGATAATTTCCTTTGCTATTCAAAAACTTTTTAGTGTGATGTAGTCTCCCATTTGTTTATTTTTTTCTTTTGTTTCCCTTGCCTGAGGATATATATTAGAAACAAATATTACTAACAGCAATGTCATAGGGTTTGCTGCCTATGTTTTCTTCTATGAGTTTTATGGTTTCAGGTCTTAACACTTAAGTTTTTAATCCATTTGAGTTTGTTTTTAGATTTCTCTTTTTGAAGCCATCACTTTTGTGATGAATCCAGGTTTGAATATTTGGTTTAAAGGTGGTTCCAGATATTAAATGAGAAATGTATGGCGGGGTGAAAGGTTGAAAGAAAGATGTTGCTATATTTATTTGGAATTGTGTGTGACATGATTCAAGTGTAAGTGTCCAGATATCACTTTGAATTATGGATCTGAAATAGAGGAAAGGTGTACATAGAGATAGGAGTTAGGTGCTAAATGTAGAAGTATGTTAAACTGGCATACATTTTCATTTTTATCATTTCCTTTGCTTCTTAGAAATTAGATTTGTCATGAAATAGAAATTTTATGGGATAAATTATGATACTAAGCCAAATATCAGTATAATATAAAGCTTCTCCAATATCTCCAATATCATTAATATATTCAAGAAATATAATTAATGGCTTTTATGGACTCTATCCACACTAAAAAGAACTTTGTTGGTCATGAAAATCACAGCTATCTACTTAGAAAATATAAAAGGAAAAAAATCTCATTCATTAGAAAATGAAACCTAAATTCAGCAAAAAGACACAAATATGAAATACTAGATTTTTATGAGGAAAACACCAAACGTGATTGAAATTTATTAAAATTTATTTTTAAAATGTTTCCAGTTTATCAAAGTATATTTGAGAAGTAAAAAATTAGATATACAGAGGGTGCCAAAAAAATGTATACACATTTTAAGAAAGGAAAACTGTATTTATTGTAACACTCAATATATACCTATAACAAAAGATGAATACAAGTCACGTTTGACTTCTGCAATTACAAGAGGTGCTCAGAGTGGTTACCATCAGCATCCAGACACTTCTAATTATGGTAAACTATTGCTTGAGTGTAGATAACATCTCTAAATGTGTATACGTTTTTTTGGCATTCCCGGTATTTAAGGTATATCAAATGATGGGGTTTTTTTAAGACTATTATTTAAGAGCAGTTATATTCACAGCAAAATGAAGAGGAATATACAGGGATTTCCCATAAACTCCCTGCCTCCACACATGTATAATGTCCTCTATTATTAACATTTGTCACCAGAGTGGTAGATTTGTTACAATTGATAAATGTACATTAACAAGTTATAATCACCCAAAGTCCATAGTTTACATTAGGATTCACTCTTGGTGTTGTACATTCTGAGGGGTTTGGACAAGTGTGTGATAACATGTTTCACCAAAATCGTGCCATACAGAGTATTTTCAATGACCTGAAAATCCTCTGTGTTATGTTTACTCATTCCCTCATTCCCCTTTCCAAATTCTGGGATCTTTACGTCTCCATAGTTTTGCCTTTTTCACAATGTTGTATAGTCGGAATCATACAGAATGTAACCTTTTCAGATTGGCTTCTTTCACTTACTAATATGTATGTAAGTTTCCTCCATGTCTTTTCATGGCTTGGTAGTTCATTTTTTTGTAACGCTGCAGAATATTCCACATCTGGATATGCCAGTTTATCCATTCATACTGAAGGACATCTTGGTTGCTTCCAAGTTTGGCAGTTATAAATAAAGCCTCTATAAACATCCATATGCAGGTTTTTGTATGAACAAAAGTCTTCATTTGGGTAAATACCAAGGAACATGATTGCTGTATCATATGATAAGAATATGTTTAGTTTTGTGGGAAACCACCAAACTATATTCCAAAGTGGTTGTACCATTTTTCATTCACACCAGCAATGAATGAGAGTGCCTTTTGATCCACATATTTGCCAGTATTTGGTGTCTGTGTTCAGGATTTTGGTGATTGCAATAGATATGTCATGATATTTTGTTTTAATTTGCATTTCCCTAATGACATATTATGTGAAGCATATTTTCATATGCTTATTTTCCACTGTATGTATCTTCTTTGGTGAGGTATCTTTTGAGGTCTTTGATAAATTTTTTTAATCAGATTGTTATTTTCTTACTGTTGAGTTTTCAGAGTTCTTCGTATATTTTGGATAATTATCAGATGTGTCTTTTGCAAATATTTTCTTCCAGTGTGTTGCTTGTCTTCTTATTCTCTTGACATTGGCTTTCACAGAGCAAAACGTTTTAATTTTAATGAAATCCATCTTATAAATTATTTCCTTCATGGATTTGCTTTTGCTGTTATGTCTGAAAAATCATTGCCATATCCTAGGTCATCTAGGTTTTCTCCTATGTTATGTTCTAGGAGATTTATAGTTCTGTGTTTTATTTTGCATTTTACATGTGGGTCTACAATCCATTTTGAATTATTTTTATGAAAGGTGTAAGGTCTGCATCTAGCTTCTCTTTTTTTTGCATATGGATGTCTAGTTGTTCCCAGCACCATTTGTTGAGAAGATGTTCTCTGCTCTACTGTGTTGCCTATGCCTCTTAGTCAAAATTCATTTGACTATTTTTCTATAGGTCTATTGCTGGGCTTTCTATTCTGTTATACTGGTCTACCTGTCTATTCTTTCACTAATACCCTACTGTCTTGATTACTGTAGCTATAGAGTAAGTCTTGAAGAAATATATTTTTTAAATGGGTAAATACAGGGGCATATCAAACTTTTGAATATGAAACAAATAATGAGAAAAAGTCAAATTCTAACCAAATAAATTATAATTTTTATTGAGACTAACTAAAATCCTAATGTAATATTATTTTATAGCTTATTTAAATGATTATCAGATAAAACTCACCAAAATAACTTTAAAATGAGGATTCATGGTGATACAGCTTTATAATATATTTAAACATGAAAAAGCTTACATAATTATTAAACTCTGTAGTATTCACCAAAGTATAGATAGCTAAATAGATGAAACATGACCAGATACTAACAGCAATTAGTTAGAAATAAAAATTTAAAAGATATGTCTCATAGTATAATTTTAAAACATGAAATCCAGTGACTAAGTCTAGCAAGTAGATGTATGATAACTTTACATAGAAGACTGCAAAACATTATTAAGACAAATTAAAGAAGATGCAAATCATTGGGGGAGTACGTATCTTGGTCATATATTGGGATACTCAATATTGTGAAGATATTCACACAATCTCAAATTCTGAGTATATTTTGTGTTTATGTATGCGTGTGTATGTGTAAACTGAAAAGTTGTTTCTAACTGTATATGGGAAATCAAAGAAGCAAAAATATTCCAGACAATGTTAAAGAAGAAATAATTTTGAGAACTCACCATTTTTCAAAAATTATAATGAAGTGTAAGATAACTTACTGTTGTTACAAGGATAAATAGACCAGTAGAACTGAATAGAGAGTCCTGAATTAGACCCATACATGTACATTTGCTTGATTTGTGACAAATATGCCACTGTAATGCAGTGTAGAAGGAGTAGCCTTTTAATAGCGTATGAAAATAATAAATATTTACCCCTATCATCACATACGAATGTCAATTTTTATGGAGTATAGTTGTAAATCTGAAAGTTAAAACAATGTAAAGCCTAACAGAAAATATAGGAAAATATCTTATTAAATATGGGCAAAGCAAAGCTTTTTTAAACAGGAAAATAAACACCATTATAATTTTTTTAACAAACGGTGACTAAAGATGCCATCAAGTCAGTGAAAGGCAAAACACAGACTGATAAATATATATGTAATACCTGTATCTGAGGAGACAAATCAACACACTATTAAATCAACATTAAGTATAATCATAAATAATAAATACAAATGTAGATAATAACCATAAAATAAGTATACATAAAATAATAGCATAATAAAATAATTAAAAATAAACAAAAAATAATCCAACAAAAAGCAGAAAAAGACTTGAACTGTCATTTTTCAAAGGAGGATATCCAAGTGTACAATAGTAATGAAAAGGTGCTTGATTTCTCAGGGAATATAAACTAAACCAACAACGAAACACCAGTATACATCCATTAGAATGGCTAAAATGCAAAGGCTGTTGATGTATTAGGTGATGGCCCGGAAGTTGGAGCCACTGGAAGTCCTGCACACTGCTAGTGGGAGTGCAATTTGATAGAAAATACTTCAGCACTATCTACTAATGAGTTAAATACATCCTCTCCTAGTTATATAGTAATAAATCATACACACGTTCGTCAAAATAACTTATGAGAATGTTCATAGCAGCATTCATTTAATAGTCACAACCTAGAAAATACTTAAATGAACGTAAAGAGTAGAATGGATAAATAAATTGTAACATATTCATACAAAGAAAGCAATGAGAATGAACAGATTTCAGCTACATAGAACAACTTGGATGAATCACATAATCATACTATTGAGCAAAAGAAGACACGATAACAATATATACTGCACAATCCTGTTTTAAAATACACAAAACTTCATGATGTTGATAGAAGTCAAGATTGCAGCTCCTATTGGGTGGTAGAGACAAGAGAGCACACACTACGGGTTTCGGATGGCATTGTTCAATTTCTTTTCTCTTTTTTGTCTGAATGAGGCTGTTACTTGTACATTCAAGTGAAAATGTAACAAGCTGTATTCTTTGATTTGCATACTATTCTGTGGTAAAGATTATTCAATAAAATATATTTAAAAACACATCAAATTACATAAATTGTTAATTCAATGTAAAATGCATTCAATAATGTATGAATCTTATATTGAATTCACATTACGTGTAGACATTGAGGTAGGTGCTAAAGTTGCAGTGTGTGTGTGTGTGTGTGTGTGTGTGTGTGTGTGTGTGTGTGTGTGTGTATGAAGGTTTTTGCCTTCAATGCGACCCCAAGAAACAATTAATATGGAAGCTATAGTTTATTAATGGCCTAACAAGTATAATAAGAAAGGCAGAAAAGGTTTTAGGTAGCAGGAGATTCTTTTATATATTTTTTTTAATTTTTAAATTATTTATTCAAAACTTACAAATTCAATGCTTGCTTGTCATTTAATTCTAAGAAAACAGTTGGAGAGTGATCACAGTACATTGATTAATATGGAAAATCATTGTTGTATTTTTGAGTGAAAAAGAAGTTTGGAATATCCTTTTGGATGCAATTCAACCTGAATTTCTTTACTTTAAGCAAACACTCTGAAAAATGAAATCAATGATACGTGTTTAAGTAATATGTTATTTGGCATTTATCTATCTATCTATCTATCTATCTATCTATCTATCTATCTATCTATCTATCTAGTTTCAGGTGTATAAAGCAACATAATAGTAAGATATTTACATCCCTCACTAGACAGCAGGAGATTCTGATGATACAACTCATTTTAGCCATTACTAATTACCTGTGATATTTTTCCATTCATTTCTGTGGTTTTCTGTAAGTACTCTCTCTGCCTTCTATGGAGATCTCATATTTCTTTAATTTTTTTCCTCTTAGAGATAGTGTAGCATCAGTGATGTTTTATGCATAATATAACAAAAATAAAATGCACACTTTTTGCGTGGTTGCATATCCAGTACCTTATGACTGCTTGCAAGTAGGACCTACGAGTATGCATATTTTTCCACATTTTTGGACCCTCAAGACTAACCTCGTACCTAACATGTTGATGTGCATTAAATATTTGTTGAATAACATTTTTGGTAGAAAATACTCATTTTTAGTATGCTATCTATAAAATGTATCATATGAGCTGCAGAAAATAATATAAAGATCAATGGTTTTTATAATTTATAATTTGATATCAGAAATAACTTCATAAATCTTTATTTTTTACTCTATGCAAACAGCATTATAATTTTATAATTATGACTAACAGACTAATATTGTAACCTTATTGCTTATGACTAACTTCATAATCAAAGTTTATATTTAAAGGAAACTTACACCTAAAAAGCAAGTGTATGTCTGTGAGTGTGTGTGTGCTTGTATGTGTGTGTGCATATGTGTGTGCGTGTGTGTCCTGAACACTGGCTTTGTGTGAACTACTGTTTGAAATGCTAGGGATATCATTTAAGTTTACATTCTCCTAAATAGATAATAAACATGTGAAATAATAAAAGATTGTTTAAAATTCAGTTACTGATACTCTTGTGAGGAAGATAAAATTGAATATGTGCTGGAGAGTGAAAGGGTCAGGGAAAGATTGGGAGCTCTGCTTTAGCAAGAACATTCAGTGACACCTTTCTTTAAGAAGGTGACATTTGAGTGGAGACCTGAATGAAGAAGGTCAGCCTTGCGATGGTCTTAGGAAGAACATGACAATTAGAAGGAATAGCACATGCAAAAGCCCTGAGATGGATAAAAAAATTCTGTGTTCTGAAATCAGAATGGAGGCCGGTGTTCAATGAAAATTGTATATGACTAGAGTAATTCAGGGAGACAAATGTTGGCAAGGCAAACAGGGCTCAGACACTGCTTGCCTGTAAGTAGGCTCTGATAAAGGCATATGGATTGAAGCATTTAATCTATTTAAAGCATCTTACATTTTAGAAAGATCTGTTGGGCAGCTTAGTGAAAGATGGACTTGGGTGCATATAAGAATAACTTTTATGGTGATTCAGAAAAATTATAATGATGACATAGATCGAGGTTTTTTACAGTAGAGATGGTAATAGCTGATTTTCAAATATATTTTGGAGAAAGTGCCAACAGGATCTTTGATAGATGGATATAAGATGTGAGGAAAAGAAAAATGGTCAGGCTACTTCCTGAGATAACAAGGAGAAGTTATGAGGGGGATCTTGGAGAAGAAGATGTAAGTATGTCTCTTTGGGCCATATTAAACGTCAGACTTTTATTAGCTTTTCAAATGGAAATGAGAAGTAAAAATTAGATTACATAGGTCTATGGCACAGAGATGAGCAAGATACTGGACACGAATTTGGAGTCATAAAATTAAACAATAGGACAGGATGAGATGTCTAAAATGAGAATGTAGACAGAAAAGTAATGAGAATTTACATTTCCCACAATGTTGATAATAGAGAATGTGGAAGGTCTTTTTCTATCAAACACTTATAAATGGAGTATAAATAGGACATACATTCTTTAAATGCAGTGTTGTGCTTATGGGAAGTAATGGAAATCCCCAGGGGCTAAGGCAAAGAAATTAACTGAACAACTGCAAGTTAAATTTCTAGCTGATACGTGGCTGCTTTGAAAATATGGAGTGAGGAGTGTCCTTGCTGGACTTAGAAAACAGGAGAATTAACTTTTAATGTCTTCAAACATAGGCCATGGGCCATGGATCTGTGAAAGTGGGGACGGTGGATAAAATAAGGGCATTTGAATGGGTGGAGCAGAAAAAATATACCTACAAGTGAAGGCAGAGACAAAGTGTGTCTGTCTAAGCCAGGGGCCTGAGTGAGGGCAAAGGAAAGGAGAAGACTACTGGTCTGGCTCCTTTCCACACTGGCTTGATGTTTTCATTTACACCATCTGTGTGATCTTGGAAGAGCCTAACCAACAAATTATCATTAAAAAAAAAAAAAGTGATCCTCCTTTGATAAATATTCTGTACAGCAATAAATTGACTCAAGCCTCACAAGATTCTCTCAAATAAAGTAACACTTTTAAAGATGAGCTAACACAATTATAAAACAATAAGGAAAAATCCAACATGACTGAGAGTTATCAGAAATAACCAGCAATATATTTAACTTCCGAATAATTTCAAATAATAGAACTAATCAATAAAGTCTACCTAAGTAAGTTTAAAATTATTGAAGGGGAAAAAAGAAAAAAATAAACTAGTAGAACACTATCAAAAACAGTTCAGGCAGATATGAGAAAGAACTCACCAAAACTTATAAAAAATTAAAGCTGGATTCATTTCAATTTAAGATTTTACTAATTAAATAGCAAATACAGCTGGGGAAAAATAAATCTGTGCAGTTGAAAATACAAAGAGGAACCCAGAATGCAACACAGAGAGAAAAAGAGGCAAGAAACACAGAACTGTTAAGAACTATGGAGAATAGAATGAGAAATAAAGGAGAAAATGGGAAAGCAATATTCGAAAAGATAATGGTAGATAACAGTCTATAATACTTTAAAACATGACTCTTTTGAATAAGTCATCAGAATAAATCCCAAATAAGATAAACTCAGAAAGAAAACTTTAATTTTTATTACACTATAGCTTACTCACATTGGAATGTGAGAAAATGAAGATATAACATGTTATTGTCAAACATGAATGCTATAATGACAATATCTGCAAACAGCTTTCCTCTCTCTCTAAATTAAAGGGGTAAATGGAACTTCCTATTCAAGGTCAACATCTCTATCTGTGCTCTTGGTCTTAACCCCTTTTACCCATTGTGGTTATAGTTTTATTCTTTTGTTTGTTTCTGTTTTGTTTCTTTTGTTGTTTAGATTCCACGTATAAGTGAAATCACATCGCATCTGTCTTTCTCTGTCTGACACTCCACTCAGCACAATACCCTCCAGGTCCATCCATGCCACCGCAAATGGCAAGAACCCATTCCCTTCCCTGGATGAGGATTTTCCATTGCATATAAGTACCACCTCTTCTTTATCCGTTCTTCCATCGACAGACACCCAGGCTGCCTCCACATCTTGGCCACTGTAAACAACGCTGCAGTGAACATATGGATGCACAGGTCCCCAAGAAGTAGTGTTTTGGGTTTCTTCGAATAGATGCCCAGAAGTGGGATTACTGGATCCTTTTTTGTCTCTTGTTATAGCTTTTGTTTTAAAGTCTGTTTTGTCTGATATAAGTATGACTACCCAACCATTTTTTTGTATTTTCGTTTCCATTTTCTTAAAATATCTTTTCCCATCACTTTACTTTCCATCTGCGTGTGTGTCTTTCAATCTGAAGTAAGTCTTTTGTATGCAGCATATGTAAGGGCTTTCAGCCCTCCTATGTCTTTTGATTGGAGCATTTAATCCATTTACATTGAGAGTAATTATTGATAGGTACTCGGTGTGATCAAAAGCTGTGGTGAATGTTTAAATTTTTAAAAAAAATTATTGCAGTAAAAGAAACATTGCTGTAATCCCCCTCAAATACTTGCCCTTGCTACGATCACACTTATCCCATCATTCTTGCCGCTTTCTGAAGCAGTTCTGGAAGTCCTCTTTCGTGAGTATCTTTACTGCGCTGTCATGGTTGTCTCAATGTTCTAAATCGATTTAAAACATTTACTTTTCAAGGTCATTTGACTTTAGGAAAGTTGCCAGAAATCACATGGTAACAGATCCAGTGAATAAGATGGATGAAGACACACCGTAATATTTTTATTTGACAGAAATTGTCATACCAGAAGCGATCTATGATATGGAGCATTGTCATGTTGAAGGATGAAGTACGTAAAGACACTCATGAAAGAGGACTTCCATAACTGCTTCAGAAAGTGGCAAGAACCCTGGGATAAGTGTGTTCAAGTTGAGGGAGAGTATTTTAAGGATAATTAATGGCAATGTGTCTTTTACTGTAATAATTTTTTATTTAAGCATTCATTGTATTTTGTGATCACACCTCTTATGTAGCTATTGCCATTTTATTATTCGTAATTTTGATTTCTTTTTTTTTTTTTTTTTTTTTACATCTTAAAGAAGTCCCTCTAACGTTCCTGGTGGTTATGAACTTTTTAAGCTTTTTCTTGTCTGGGAAGCTCTTTATCTGTCCTTTGATTTTAAATGATAGTCTTGCTGGGTAGAGTAATCTTGGTTGTAGGTCCTTGCTTTCCATCACGTTGAATATTTTGTGCCAATTCCTTCTGGTCTGCAAAGTTTCTGTTGAGAAATCAGCTGACAGACTCATGGGGGCTCCATTATAAGTTACTAGTTGCCTTTCTGTTTCTCAGCTGTGCAGCATCACTGTAGTAAATTGTCTACAAAGGATGAAATGTTATTTACTTCTAGTAGCTTAAAAAGGTTTCAGAATCTCACTGCCAGTTATAGGATTAAGTCCAAGTTCCCAGACTGGTAGATTAGACACTGTAATCTGTTCACCAATACAACTTTAGACTCATCTCATACCACTCCTTTTCATGATCTTTATGTTCTAGCTTATTAAAACTTTTACATATCCAAACTCATACTGTTTTAAGCTTCAGTCTTTGTCTCTGGTATTCCTCTGACTGAAATGCTCCTCCTTGTGCTGCCGCTCCTCCTTGTCCTCTACCTTTTCTTCTGGCTTGTAATTTTAAGTATAATTAATTGATTACTCATACAAGAGACACTAACTCTTCCCAGATGCTTTCCCTATTGGTAACTTATTTTCTCCTACCCATAAGCCATGATGTTATTAAGTGCTTCTTTTGTTTCATTCATTATTGTACTTTGTTTTTCATGTATTTTTTCCTTCATGAGAGTATAAACTGAGAACCTTTGTTTTAATTCATCTTCGAATCTCAGATACCTAGTACGGCACTCGACATGTAATCAATGCTCAACAAGTATTTAACTAACCTTCCCTGGTTCCATAGACTTTTCTCCTAGCACTTAGCACACTACGTACAGTTGGTTTGCTTATTTGTTTCTTCTCAGATGAGCTCTTGTTTGCAGGCTGTGTGTGTGTGTGTGTGTGTCTGTGTGTCTGTGTTTTTCTCAATAGGTGTTCAATAAATGACATAATGAACTAATGAAAGCTGAATATAAAAGTTTGTATCTTTATTTCTTTCTCTGCTTTAGTATTTTTGTGCTCCTATTCTCTCTGCTATGTGCTCTGTTGTCACAATTATTTGTTATATCTCTTTCAGCTCCAAATTAATATTAATGGTTATCTTTTTTATATTTGTCTTTTTTCTCTCATTGTTTTCCATCTCATTAAACCAGATAGCACCATAATAAAGACCCATGCTGTTACATACTTTTTAATTAACAAAAAAAAACTATTAAATCATTTGTATGTGTTATTCAATGTGTGTAAGGGCAATGTATATACACTACGTCATCATTTAATGTTGATAGGTTCTTAAAACTGTGGCAAAATGACATATAACACAGGGAATTTTACCATAAGACAATTGATATAAACAGATTTAAGTCCCAATAGCATCTCATCAATATTATAACAAAATCATGTAGAATGAAATGATGTTATTCGAGGACCTGCTATATTCTCATGTTTAATCTTTATAACAACCTTGATGGTAGGTGTTATTAAGCAACTATTACAGATAAGGAAATTACATATGAAATCATCCACCCAATTATGACAAAAGCTACCGGGATTTCAATGTACATCTTTCTAACTCCAAAATTTGTTTTTTTTTCCACTTTCCGCCTCCATTGGCAAATCTGTTCCCATTTCTGACATGTTACAGCAGACTGTGGACATGACATTTACTAACTACTTCAAAAAATGTCAAAAGCTCATTGCTTTATTCAATTCTCCATCCCTATATCTGGCTATGCCATTGTTTTTCTCAAAAGACTTCTGTTCTTCTTACTCTCTGCTTTATTTATCTATCTATCTATCTATCTATCTATCTATCTATCTATCTATCTATTTATTTATTTAAGTTAGTTTCCTATTTACTTGAATCACCTTCCCTTTAGTCCCTGCTTCTTTTATTCCTTAAATTTAAAATATTTTAAAGCACATCACAGACACTTGTGCATCTAATGAATACCCCCAGGAAACTTCTCCCAAATCTGGACTGTTTTATATTAATATATATTATATATATATGTATATATATATATATACATATATAATATATACTAATATATATACATATATATGTATATACTAATATATATACATATATATATGTACTAAGATTCCACTAAATGCCACCTCACCATTTTGATGCCATTCCCAACTGTTACACTGTTTGAATAAGTTACAAAATTAATTCAATATGCGATTTATTGTCCATATGTAGTTCATTTTAAAATGGCAACATTAAAAGATAGACATCATATTTGTTAACAGACTTTGTTCAGTACTGTGTGCATAAAAATACTTGCAAGATCTTTTAATGATAATGATGGTATATGATTGTTTACCTTGTAGTAGCAATGTAGAATTTGATAATTTTGTCTTTCAAATAAGCCAGCATCCGTTAGAAATACACTCTTTACATTTGGGACATTTGACTTGAGCAAACAATTTCACTTGACTGCTTATTCACATGATAGGCATGCTTCAATAACCTAAGTCAAGGGAAATGAACTGGTTTAAGATGATTTGAAATTGATTAATTTGGATTTAGTTTGCTTGAAGTTAACTGTGTGGTATAAATTTCTGTAAAGCCATTTTCTTACATTCAAGCTCTGTAAAATATTCTAAGTATCTACTTCTAATGTTCTACTGTCCCTCAAGCAAGACAATGCCATTGTAACTGCAGTGATCCAATGATGGGGTTGATAATAGAGGGAAATGAGCAAAAAAGCTATTGAACACAATAAAGACATACTGATATCTTCTATGAAATGTGTTTATCAAGAGTTAACAGGATGGTGATTTATTTGTAGAGATAACAATTAGAATATTATTGAAGTTGTTAAATAGCCTGGAATACTTAGAATGAATCCACAGAGTACTGAGTTCTTCATACTTGTTTAGCTGTATCTTACCAGCCTATTAATTTGCGTTACTTCACAGGAGTTTAGAGTATGATTTTTTTCATCACTTAAAAGCAGACTTTCAAATGAATATTCTTAAGTTATTTTGCTTTTATTTTACTTTTCAATTTTTTTAGATATTAAAAGAGTGCATGCACCCTTCAGAATTAACTACTCACCAATATGTTAGCCTACTTTACGCTGTTTTTTAAGGAATTAAAATATTACAAATATATCACCCTTCCCATTTCTATTCTCTCCCTCTGCAGTGGCAGTCAGTATCAGGATTTGGTCTGTATTCAGTATATACAAGAACTTGGATTCTCAGTTGTTAGACCTCCATATACTCAACAATCTTTTATTCCATCTCACACCCACCACCCTCTCTTACAGTTTTATCCTACATCTTGACATTTCCAATAATGCAGTCACCTTCTGATCTCAGTTTGAAGAATCCACTCTGATGGTCAACACCTCTCTTTCCTGTTTGCTTTCTCTACTAGTACCGTCACTCCAACCTTATTTGACACTCTGTCATCACTACTTCATTTGTATATCACACTTTCTTGTTCTTCCTTCCTTTCTTACAGAGCCTGGCTATATTTGATCAAAATAAGTAATTATTTAAATTACCTTCAGAATCTTGTTTCTATAACTTAAAAAGCCTTATTATCTAACTAAACCAGGGTCATAACAACTGAATGTGGCTAAAGTAAAACACAGCTGTGCTAATTAATCTCACCCTGGGCGGATCCTAGTTTGGTGGACCATAAAGGTTATAGAAAATGAGGTCTCTTGATGAGACAAGGATACAAGATTATGAATACAGAATGCGTATGGTCATTTCAGTGCTGCTTGACAGAGGATGTGTTATATTAGAAAAAGAGAATGGTTTTAATCCATATTGGTTAAAACATCTTATTTTTGCAAACTTTATAAAAACATATGACTGTGTGAAAACACTGTTAGGGACACTCAAAGGATCTTACAAGGTGTTGGGGTCAGGTAGAGGCCCTCATCTTTAAGCTTCATTAGCATTGTAGTACATTTGCTGCTGAGTAGAACTTAAATTCTATAACTATTCTTTGACTGTAAATCTCAAGTGACATTCAGCATGGCCAAGACATTGCTAGACAATTCAGTTTTTCCAGTAACTGTTTCGTATTTTCTTACTCTCTTCAATCCTAATGCCCACATCACCCTCATTTTAAGCTGATAATCTTCCCATATAATTCAGGGAGAACAAGGATGCAATCAAATGAGAATTACCTCTTTCTTGTACCAGCCGATGTGCATGTCTTCACATACTCCGTGTTCCCCTTTGTTACAATAGTAAGACAAGTTGCTCCTGGGTAGGAGTGCCTGTTACCTTGCACTTGCCAAGTAAATGTCATTCTCACACACTCAGAAGCTTTGCACCTACAATTATCTTCTCTTTCCCATTAATCATTATTATGTCTCTCAACTTTAATAGCACATGAACATTACAGATATTGCTCATCTTAGAAAAGAAGCACGCGCAAGCTAAAACTGAGCCCTGCATCCCAACTCTTCCTTTCTCGTCTTTATAGCAAATCTTATTCAAATACTTCTCTTTTCATGAACTCACATTTCATTTTCTATTCAACCCATTCAAACAAGGATTTTTACCAAAGTATCATTTTCTAGATCCAACGTCATTTTTTCTCATTAGTTTGAAGATATTTTCCTTGTTTTCTTCATTTAGTTTTTTTTTTTTAAATGTATGTACTTAAGGAGTACATCATGATGATTTGATATGCATTGTGAAATGATTACTACAGGCAAGCTAATTAACATATCATCTCTTCACATAGTTACTTTTTTTTGTGTGTGATGAGACACTTGAAGTTTACTATCTTAGCAAATTTCCAGTATTTATTACAATATACTTAGTAGTTACAATCATGACGTTTTACGTCCGCTCTCTAAACATCCATCTTTCATATAGTTTTGCTTGATAATATATCTGATGGCATTTGAAATCATTTCTTGTAGGTAAACTGTTTTTTTCCTCTGGGGACTTTAGAATTTTCCTATTTACAGTTCTGAAATTTCACAGTTCCATGTTTAGAGGTGCATGTGTTTGTGTGTAACATATCCAGTTTAGCACTAATAAGGACTTTCCAATGTAATGGCCCATGTTGGTTTTCAGTGCTGGAAATTGTTCAGATATAATTTTGTTACATACATCCCCTCGCTATTCTGTTCTTTAATATTTTTTTAACTTTATTGAAGTATAATTGACGAATGAAAGTATACATATGTAAAGTGTAAAATGTGATGATTTGACTTACGTATATTTGTGAAATAATTATCACACCTTGTATAGTTACTATTTGTTGTTTTCTTTCATGGTGTCTATGCCTAAGGTCTACACTCTTAGCAAATTTCAAGTAAGCAATGGTGTATTATTAACTATAGTCACTGTAGTGTACATTTGATCCTCAGAGCTCATTTATCTTATAACTGAAGGCTTGGATCTTTGACCACTATCTCCCCCATTTTCACCAGCCCTCAACCCTTGGTAACCAGCATTCTACTCTGTTTCTATTATGTATTTATTTATTTATTCATTTATTCATTTATTTATTTATTTATTTATTTATTATTATTATTATTATTATTACATTTCATATATAAGTGAGATGGTACAGCATTTGTCTTTCTCTGCCTGTCCTTATTTCACTTGGCATAATCCTCTAGGTTCCTCCATCTTGTTGGAAACGGCCGGATTTCCTTCTTCCTCGTTGCTGAATTATTTTCTCTATCCATTCATCTACTGACAGTCACTTAGGTTGTTTCTGTATCTTGGCTAATATAAATAATGCTGCAGTGAACGTGGGAGTGCAGATATCTCTTTGAGAAACTGACATTGTTCTTCAAATATATACCCAGAAGTAGGATTGCTGGATCATATGACAGTTCTATTTTTAATGTTTTGAGGAACCTCTATACTGTGTTTCTTAATGGCTGTACCAATTTACATTCCCACCGAGAGTGTATGTGGTCCCTTTTCTCCACATCCTTGCCAGCATTTGCTATCCCTTGTCTTTTTGATAAAAGCCATCCTAACTGGTGAGAGGTGATAGCTTATTGTGTTTTTGGTTTTGATAATTAGTGACGTTGAGCACCTTTTCAAGTACTTGTTAGCAATTTTTATGTCTTTGGAAAATGTTTGTTCAGGTTCTTTGACCATATTTTAATTGGATTATTTGGTTCTTACCTAGTGAGTTGTATAAGTCCCTTACATATTTTGGACACCAATCCTTATCCCATAAATGGTTTGAAATACTTCCTTTCATTCTTTAGGTTACATTTTCAATCTATTGATTATTTCTTTTCCTGTGCAAAAGCTTTTCAGTTTGACGTATTCCAGCTTGTTGAATTTTTCATTTGTTTTCATGCTTTTGGTGTCATATGAAAAAAATAATTACTGAGACCAATATCAATATCAATTTTTTCCTATTACGAGTTTTACAGATTTCGTTTTTGCACTAAGACTCTAATTCATTTCAAAATAATTTTTGTGCATGGTAAAAGTAGGTGTCCGGTTGCATTCTTTTGCATGTGGCTATCTATTTTTTCAAACACTATTGAAGAGACAATCCTTTTCCCATTGTATGTTGTTGGTGACTTTGTCAAAGATTAGTTGACCATATATACTTGGGTTTATTTCTGGGATCTTGATTTTCTTCCATGTGTCTATGTGTTTGTTTTTAAGCCAGCACCACACTGTTTTGATTATTATAGCTTTGTCATAGTAATATGATACTGCTACCTTTGTTCTTCTTTCTCAAGATTGCTTTGGCTATGTGGAGTCTTTTATGGTTCCATACAAATTTTAGGATTCTTTTTTACATCTGTAAAAAAATGTCATTGGAATTTTAATAGATTGCATTGAATATCTGTAGATCACTTTGGGTGATATGGACATTTAAAAATGATTAATTATTCCAATCCATTGAACACAGTATCTTTTCATTTATTTGTCTTCCTTAATTTTCTTATTCAGTGTCTTATATTTGTCAGTAGACATATCTTTCACCTCTTTAGTTAAATTTAGTCCTAAGTGTTTTATTATTTTTGATGCTATTTTAAATGGGATTGGTTTCTTTATTATTTTTTTTTCAGACAGTTTGCTGTTAATGTATAGACATGCAACAGACTTTTGTATATTGATTTTGTATCCTACAACTTTACCGAATTCACTTAATTAGTTCTAACAGTTTTGGGGTGGAGGTTTTAGGGTTTTTCTCTATGTAAGATAATGTCATCTGCAAACAGAAATTTTTAATTATTTCTTTCTGATTTGGATACCTTTTATTTCTTTTTCTTGGTAAATGCATTAGCTGAGACATCCAGTACTATGTTGAATACCGTGTTTCCCCGAAAATAAGACCTAGCCAGAGAATCAGCTCTAATGCGTCTTTTGGAGCAAAACTTAATATAAGACGTGGTCTTATATTATATTATATGAAACCTGGTCTTATATTATAGTAAAATCAGACCAGGTCTTATATTAATTTTTTCTCCAAAAGACGCATTAGAGCTGATTGTCCAGCTAGGTCTTATTTTTGGGGAAACACAGTAGAAGTGGTAAGAATGAACACCTTTGTCTTGTTCCTGATCTTAAAGGAAAAGCCTTCAGTTTTTAATCGAGTATGATGTTAACTGTTGGCTTGTCATATATAGGCTTTATTATATTGAGGTACATTCCCTTTATATCTGCCTTGTTGAGAGTTTTTATCATAAATGGATGTTGAATTTTGTCAAATACTTTTTCTGCATTTCTTTAGATGATCATATGATTTTTTATCCTTAATTCTATGAGACATTTGTATGATTTTCATCATTAACTCTATTAAAGTGATGTATCGCATTTATTGATTTGTATATTTGAGACATCCTAGCATCTCAGTGTTAAATCCCCATGATCATGGTGTATGACCCTTTTATTGGGCTATTGAATTCTGGTTGCTAGTATTTTGTTTAAGAGTTTTGCATCTTGTTCATCATGGATAATGGCCTCTAATTTTCTGTTCTTGTAGTGTCCTTATCTGGCTTTGGCATCAAGGTAATGCTGATCTCATAAAACAAGTTTGGAGGTATTTCCTCCTCTTAAATTTTTTGAAAGAATTTGAGAAGGATTGGTACTAATTCTTCTTTAAATCTTTGGTAGAGTTCACCAATAAAGCCATCAGATTGTGGACTTTTTTTCCACTGGGAGTTTTTGATGACTGATTCAATTTTCTTACTCATTACTCTATTCAGATTTTCTATTTATTCATGATTCAGTTTTGGTAGGTTATATGTTTCTGAGAATGTATCCATTTCTTCTAAGTTGCCCAATTTGTTGGTACATAATTCATTGTTCATAATAGCCTCTTCTTTTTATTTCTATGATATCAGTGTATTGTGACCCCTTTCATTTTTGATTTTATTTATTTGGGTCTGCTCTCTTTTTTTCTTTTCTTTTCTTTTTTTTTTTTAATTATAGCTAAAGGTTTGCCAATTTTGCTTTTCTTTCTTTCTCTTTTTCTTTCTTTTTTCTTTTTTTTTTTCTTTCTTTCTAAAAAACTCTTTCTGTTGATGTTTTCTCTTGTTTTTGGTGTTTCCCTTGTTTTTTCTCTGATTGTTGTTTCTTCTCCTAACTTTAGACTTTGTTTTTATTTTTATAGAGTTCCTTGAGGTATAAAGTTAGGTGGTTTATTTGATATCTTTTTTTTAATGTAGGCATTTATCATTATATACTTTCCTCTTAAAATTGCTTTTGCTGTATCACATGATTTTTTATGTGGTGTTTCCATTTTCATTGTTTCAAGATTTTTTTGACTTCCCTTTTAATTTCTTCTTTACCCAATGGTTGAGTTCTTGGTCTCTGAATCTTTTCTTCCCAGTTCCCTACCTCCTAGCTTTTATAAACTTATAGCTCCAATCAGTGAATTAGCTATTTTACAAACAAGTACAGTTCATACAAACCCCTCCTAAGATGGAGTGAACCTTGGCCTGGTAACCCATCAGGTGGAATACCTTCAGGCATTTTCATGCTATTTCATCTCTACTTCTGTTTTACTTTCAAGTTCCATTTCTATTCTGCAGAGAGGATTACCTCATTTACGAATGTAGCTGTGTGTGTGTGTGTGTGTGTAAGTGTGTGTGTGTGTGTGTTTATTTCTTTTTTATATGCTTCAGTGTTACGTAGTTGAAAAACGATGGTACCCAATCTCTACAGGAAACATAACTTGTTAATTTTCCATAAAGACTAGTATTTCTCTCTGTCTTTGAGAATCTTATACTGACATTAATGTCTTACTTTTTTCCTCTATTAACTCTTCCCTTAGCTATGGGTTTTCTTTCTGAGAGCTTTGTTTTAGTTATGGATTTTCCATTTGCTAAGTTTGCTTTCTCTTTTACTTATACTTTTCTTAGATTTTATTATACTTAGTAATAATGTTATATAGGATTAGAAAGGATAGATTTATACAGAAGTGAATGAATTCTCAGGGATCCCAAGGCCTTTCTTATTGATAAGCTTATTCTTTTGTGATTGAGCGCAGCCTGACAATTAGGGGTAGCTAACAGAAGCAGAAAAATAAGTGAAATATAGGGAAATATTTTCTGTATTCAAGTTTTAGTGAAATATCTGGTTATTTTGTATTTTTGGCAACAAAAAAGGAACTCTTTTACTATTATTGAATATATTTGTCTCTATTTACTCTTTTGGAATGCTCATACCTGTATTATTTATTTATTTTTTCCAGTATAAAGAAAAAAGCAGAGCTTGAGTCTGAAATCCAATCTTTGATGCAGCTGAAGTCAAAAAATGATGACCGTCTTAAACAAATATACAAGGACTCTTATAACATTGGTGCTGTTTTCCACCTAACCAGATATAAAACTGAGGAATTAGAAGAGAAAATAGCAGATGAGAAAAGAAAATTCAAGGTTTGTATTTCTGTGTTGTTCTTAGTTATAAAAAACAATAATAAACCTGAATTTTATTGATTTAATGTTGATAATTAGATTTTAATTTAAGCTATAATAGTCTTTTTTAAAATCACTGCTTCTGATAAGTCAGAAGAAAATCACTTTTCTTCAGAGATCCAGCCTGAATAGAAGAGGAATTGGTTCTCAATGTAGCTAATCAGCACTACTGTGTCTACTTTTTGCTATTACTAACTTTAAACTACCTGGAACACCAAAATATTCTTGCTTGGTTCAGTCTCTTCCTACATATCTAACATATAATACTTCCTGTCTATGGAAGTGCCACTGTACCCTTACAAATGTAAGAAAACGGAGTATCTACATCAGGCCTGCAGTGCACCAAGACCTTCAAAACACCAAGCAATTACTAGGCCCCAGTATGAAGAAACAGCTTCTCATAGGCCTCAAATCCGTTCCTAACTGAGAGATTCAATGAATAGCCACTCCCTGCCATTTGGCATAGAGACTAGCAAAATCAAGTCCATTTTACCACACATAGGAACTTTAACAGGCTATTTCTGTCCATCACACATCACACCCACTTCTTCCATCTTTGGTATTTTCTTATTAAAGACTTATGATCATGCAGTTATTTGTAAAATAGAGAATCTGTATTCTATGTCCAAGCCCTTTAATATTACTATCTTTAGTGAAGAATTTTTATTTTCCTATCTAAATTTAGGACATGTAGTCTGCCAGTAAGTGTTTCTATATTGAGAGACTGGGATTTTGTTCCCACATGGAGTCCAACTGTTGAACTGACTTAATGTATCATGCCGATGTCCCTTTCCGTGGGTTGTTCAATGGGTTTATCATATCTTATATGTTCCAAAATTAATATGATAACAAATATGTGTAGTAAAAATTAACCTCAAAATTATTTTAAAGTTATAAGGCATGCGATTATATATGTGTGTGTGTATAGCATTTATGATGATATGTTGATGTTGTTTATAATTTTCTTGAATTTTTCATAAATATGTGTTCTCTATGGCCATCTATTAGTATTTTTATTGAGAATATCAATAAAGACACCATCCACGGATTTGGCCATTTAACATTGTGGTTTATTTTTTTTTCAACTGATAGGAACCGCTTAGTATCATTCACATATTTTCTCATAGCTGTCACAACCCACCTTGAATTCTTCAGACATATTGCTTCACTAACCTGAGACATTCATATATTAACAAAGATGTTGCACTAAATTGTTTATTTTTTCTAAGTTTTCCTGATGCCATAAAATACCATATGTACGTTTAGTGCAAATTTGGTGTGATTCCACTATACTTCGCTTTGACAACCCACAGCGGTGTCCCCCTGACTTAGTTCAAGCAAAATCGAAGAAATTGTTTTTCTATCTTAATATAGCTGAGATAACTAGAAAGAAGCAACAGAAAGAAATTACTCCACGTGGGAAATAGTCCCCATTGCTAACCACTTTTGCTAATCTCTGAGCTGACTATATTGGACATTCAGTGTCTATAACGTACACATGCATATCTGCGTCAGAGTGGTAATTAACTAAAAATAAATTTCTAGATAGTCTTTAGATAATTCAGGTTTGTAGTAATTCAGGTTTGTAGTTTCTACCTTTGTAATGATCCTACTATCTTTCACTAATTAATGAAAATCTCTGTAATTTTTAGAGTCACGGCATCATGTTTTTCTGGCAGGCAACTTTGTGTATTTGTTGATCCTGGCCTGAAATTAGTCCTTAATCCATGTCTTCTGGAAAGTAAATGTAGCAATACCTCCTCTGAGCTAGCTGTGAGAAATAAGCCTTCGAGGGAGAATTTCTGAATTATGTTCTCTCAAATTAATACATCCATGAAATAACCAATAAATTTAGGCAGTCATACACTAGAAGCAACTCTGAACAATCAAAGTATCTAGCAGTTTCTGGAATTTTCCAGATGTTACACATGATTTATCCTAATTTTTAAATACCTTCAATCCTAATAACTGACCTAATCAGAAAAGACACAGTTACCCAAGTCCCAGGACAAAATTAGCCAACAGTGATGGGAGATAAATCAATAAAAGTAACATGTATTCAATTATGTTGATGGAATGAATAGAAAATCATCAAGTGTTGTCTGAAGAATGTGATAATTGGAACTAAAAAATCTTGAAAGCAATTTCATTAAATATTAAATACTATTAAATACTTAAATAGAAGGCTTCTCTGCAAACTTGAAGCATCTGGAGGGTTTTCTGCTTGAACATATTGGAATTTTGGTGGAAAACTAGAACATCAAGCATTCTGATTCCAGTTTAAAATAATAGTACTAGAACTAAGTGGAAATAATAAAATGTATAAATTTTGAGATTTATTGCTTGAATATGTGTTATTTAGAAATACGATGTCTGACAAATTTGTTGCAACGATGTTGCTAACCTTTTTTGATACCAGAAGGATTATTTGCTATGAATTTGTACCAACTGGACAAACAGTTAACCAAGTTTACTATTTGGAAGTGCTGAAAAGGCTGCATGAAAAATTTAGACGACCTAAACTTTTCGCCAATTCATGGCTCTTGCACCAGCTCACACGGCACTGTCTGTGAGGGAGTTTTTAGCCAGTAAACAAATAACTATATTGGAACACCCTCCCTACTCACCTGATCTGGCCCCCAATGACTTCTTTACCCAAAGATAAAGGAAATATTGAAAGGAAGACATTTTGATGACATTCAGGACATCAAGAGTAATATGATGACAGCTCTGATGGCCATTTCAGAAAAAAGAGTTCCAAAATTGCTTTGAAGGATGGACTAGGCACTGGCATTGGTGCATAGCTTCCCAAGGGGAATATTTCAAAGGTGACCGTAGTGATATTCAGCATGGAGGTGTACAGCACTTTTTCTAGGATGAGTTCAAGAACTTAATTGTCAAAACTCGTATGTTGGTTAGTCTTCACATATTTTGGGATTTTCTAGTAATCTTTATGATTTTTAGTTTAATTCCATTGTGGTCTGACAGCAGACATTGTGTGATTTTTCTAGTCTTTTAAATTTAAGGGTCATTATTAATGGTAGAAAAAAGCAATGTGTTATTGTCCTTAGAATGTAGGCACTCAGTAAGTGTTTATGAGAAGCATGAATACAGTTGACATTTACTGGGAAAATTTAAATACACAGATTTCTCAGTAATAAACTAGTAGTTCACTATGAGTACACGAATAAATTATAAATTGATTCAATTTTGAATTTAAAACGTTAATGGGACTTCTGTCTTTTTTACTGGTTGAGAAAAAGCTTACTGGGCTGACTTGACCAAAGATAATAACTTGAATCCCTGGACCTAAAAACAAATACACTAAAAAGTCATAATGCACATCTCTGAGTGTGAGGAATCAGGTTATTTTAATTTTATGTTTTGTAATTTTAAAGTACTTACACAGAATACACATGAAACCTTCACAAAAACTTTCATAAAAAAGGAAAGATAAACTAGTACCTCTGTGTTTATCATTAGATAGAACCAGGCTGGGCTATCACCTGGACTTTCTGTGAGGGTCCTGGCCACCAAACAGTGCCCTAACAATGCATAGCCAGAGCTGCCCTGCACCACTAATTCAATCCAGCCCAAATTTTGTTTTATGGTTTTAAGTCTTAATTTTACAATCTTGTTTGTTCTTTTCCTGGTCTCAGACATTAGATAATAAATTGAGTCATCCAACTTTTTTTGTAGTGCCCCTCTGTCGCTGGAACTCAAACTGATGTTACTTTCTTAGTTCTGATCTTAATCGGTTTACTCCCCTTTTCTCTTTGAACTTGTGTTTCGGGACACAACACTAACTGTTCCATACTTGCTTTTCAGCTGTCCTTTGTTCTAGCAGTCTCTTGCAGTAGTATAGCTCTCTGCTGCCACCTTATGGTTTCTGGTTGCAAAAGCCATGCAGCGGGTCAAAGGTGACTATTTTTAATGCGGGCTCTTCCCAGCATCACAAATGCCATCACCCCCTTTTCCTTGTATTCTCTCAAGCTCTGCAAAGTGATCTTTTGATACCTTTTATCTCTTCTCTCCAAAACCAGAATTGGGTAGTTGTGACAGAGATCTTAAAGCCCTAAAGCCTAAATTTTTTGCTCTCTAGCCATTTATCAGGAAAGCTTTCTGGCCCTGCTCTAAAATATAGGAATAGCAAATGTAGGGAGCCTTCAGGGATGAGGCAGCACACCCAAAGAAGGAATAAACGTGGATGAAGCTGCCCTCCTCCAAAGCAGAGTACGGGCTTATTGGAGAAGTTGGTTGTATCTCAGCGGCTGGTCCATAAGCAGCCACCTGTCAGATGCCAGAGAAGCTAGATGGCGGTTGAACAGCATTTGAATAAAGTTTCTGAGTAGAGAACTTGGTTGGAGTTTGAGCCACATTGGTTCCCCACATCCCGACTAGCAACAATGCTGCAGGAGGAAGGAGAAAACAACTGGAAGAGAACAAGGATGTGAAGCCCCTTTTTACAGCCATGTAACCCCTCCACTGCCCTCTGTTGAGATAACCTAAACTTTACTCCAGCTGACAAAAGAAAACTGTTTACAAAATCCAGATCCAGTATCTCAAATTAGAGTTGAAAGAGTGGTTTAGAGCTAAGAGGCAATAATTAGATAATGGGCATCATTTACAGTCCACATGCAAATTTCTATAATTTAATTGGTTGCTATATGTAATGAAGCGTCGTGTATTGAATTTATTTGTTATAATTTTTGAGTCTCCTTTTACTCTTAAAGAATCACCTACATTTTTTTAAAAAAAATTGCCTTTTGTTACGTTGACATTTTTTAGAGTCTAGTCCAGTTACTTTGCAGAATTTCTCTTAATACAGATTTATCTTTTTGTTTGCTCATGATAAGAATCAGGTTAAACACTTTTTGCAGGAATTTTATGTAGTTATAATATTGTGTCAATGAAATATATCACAAAACACATTGTGTAAGTTTGTCACATTACAAGTGATAGTAATTGCTCATTTGATTAAAGTTATGACCAACAGACTTATTCATTTCCCTGTTGTAATTAATAACTACTCAGTTGAGTGAAATTTTAAGAATATGCAACTCTCTTTGTTTTTTTTTAAACAACACAATAGACTTAGCATCTATTGGTAGTTCTTGGTTGAATCTATTATTGTAACAGTTTTGAAATGGTGAGGTTTCTGGGCTTTCATTCCCTTTACAATGAATTGGCAATTTCAAGAACTGAAAAGCCTGGCATGAATTGGGCTGCAGGCCATGTACGCAGAAAAGGCAGCCTTCTTTATTCAGGTACTTATCTCCTTGCCTTTCTTGCTACTTCACCATTTCCCAATGTCTCAGGGAAGACGTCTTGTAGGACTTGTTTTACTATTCATCCTCGAAATGCTGTTTACTAAATGGAGATTTGTGTATTATGATATTTTAACAGATACCGAGTTTCTCATTATGTACAGAGATTTTATAAAATATACTTTTGAGTTTGAAAGAACATGTATGTTGCTTTGGATAATATGGCTGTTTTAACCAGATTGATTCTTCCAATCCATGAACACAGAATGGCTTTCCATTTCTTTGTGTCTTCTTCAATTTCTTTTAAAATTGTTTTATAATTTTCAGTGTATAGGTCCTTCACAACCTTGGTTAAGTTTATTCCTAAGTGTTTTATTCTTTTTGTTGCAATTGCAAAAGAAATTTTTTTTTTAAATTTCTTTTTCTGAGATTTTTTTGTTAGTATATGGAAATGCAATGCCTATCAAAATTCCAATGGCAGTTTTTAAAGAAATAGAACAAAAAATCATCAGATTTGTATGGAACCACAACCCCTAAATGGCCAGAACAATCCTAAGAAAAAAGAATACTGCTGGAGGTATCACACTCCCTGACTTTAGCTTGTACTACAGGGCTACAATAATCAAAACAGCATGGTTTTGGCAGAAAAACAGACACTCACACCAGTTGAATAGAATTGAAAACTCAGAAATAAACCCCCGTATATCTGAGCAGATAATTTTCAACAAAGGATCCAAAAACATACAATGGAGAATAAAAAGCCTCTTCAGTAAGTGGTGCTGGAGAATTGGAAAGCCATGTGCAAAAGAATGAAACTAGACTGCTGTCTGTCACAGTGTTCCAAAATTAACTCAAAATGGATCACAGACCTAAACATAAAACCTGAAACAAAAACTGCATACAAGAAAACATAGGTACTAAAATTATGTACCTTGGCTTTAAAGAAGATTTTATGAATTTGACCTCAAAGGCAAGGGAAGTAAAAGCTAAGATAAATGAGTGGGACTATATCAAACTGAAGCTTCTGCACAGCAAAAAAAAAAAAAAAAAAAAAACATTGACAAAATAAAGAGGCAACTAACCAAATGGGAGAAGACGTTTGTAAACAATGCCTCTGATAAGGGGCTAATATCTAAAATATATAAGGAGCTCATACAACTCAACAACAAAAAAACCAAACAGTCCCATTAAAAAATAGGCAGAGGACCTGAATAGACATTTCTCCAAAGAGGACAAACAAATGGCAAATAGACATATGAAAAAATGCTCAACATCACTAATTATCAGAGAAATGCAAATAAAAACCACAGTGAGATATCACCTCACACCTGTGAGAATGGTTATCATCAACAAGACAAATAATAACAAGTATTGGAGAGGCTGTGAAGAAAAAGGAACCTTCAGACACTGTTGGGGGGAAGGCAGATTGGTTCAGATGCTATGGGAAACAGTGTGAAGTTTCCTCAAAAAATTAAGAATAGAATTACCGTCTGACCCAGCAATCTCTCTCCTGGGTATCTACCCAAAAAATCTGAAAACATTTATCCATAAAGATACATGTACTCTGATGTTCATTGCAGTTTTATTTACAGTGGACAAGACATGGAAACAACCAAAATGTCCTTCAATAGATGATTGGATAAAGACGATGGAATACTATTCTGCCATAAGAAAAGATGAAATAGTGCCATTTGCGACAACATGGATGGATCTTGAGATTATTATCCTAAGCAAAATAAGTCAGACAGAAAACGTTGAGAACCATATGATTTCACTGATATGTGGTATATAAAACTGAAAGCAACAAAGGAACAAGACAAGCAAAGAAACAAAAACTGGTAGACAATAGTTTAGTGGTTACCAGAGGGGGAGGGGGGAATGGGGTGGTAGAAGAGGGTTAAGGGAGTCAAATATATGGTGATGGAAGGAGAACTGACTCTGGGTGGTGAACACACAATGTGATATATAGATGATGTATTACAGAATTGTACACTCAAAACCTATGTAATTTTACTAACCATGGTCACCCCAATAAATTTTAATTAAAAAAAAGAACTTGAAACTTTTACAGTTTAATTCTCCAACCTAAGGACCAAAAGCAATTTATTGTTCGTTAATTTATTTTTTCAATAAGTTATTCAACAAATATATGTGTGACAAAGTACTGGAAGTGGAGGACAAAGGAGGGAGCTCACTTCAAAGTGCTTTCGAATGTGCCTATGCAATCCTGGATACTGATGGTTGTTGAATATTAGTCATGGGACAAATCCCACGACTTCTATGACTTCAGTTTTCTCATCTTTGAATGGGGAGAATTGTAGCTATGTCATTAAATGGATATGATGATTAACTTACACACACACACACACACACCTACAGGCAACCCTCACTGTGCAGAGCACTAAGTTAACTGAGACGTGTGCATATCTGAGCCATGTCCCCATTTTGCATGGTCCCAATATGCACGAGTTTTAGTTAGCATGGCACCCTACAAGACAAGGGCTGCCTGTATGTGTGTGTGTGTGTGTATGTACATATGGTGTATATTGAGAGGTTGCTATAATATATATATATATATATACACATATATAAAATACTTTTATA
The DNA here is from genome assembly GCF_964194185.1 of Rhinolophus hipposideros. Classification (NCBI taxonomy): domain Eukaryota; kingdom Metazoa; phylum Chordata; class Mammalia; order Chiroptera; family Rhinolophidae; genus Rhinolophus; species Rhinolophus hipposideros. The sequence continues at coordinate 32,732,618 of NC_138063.1, forward strand.
TATTAAACATTTGCTATATTGTATATACTATATATATATAAATTTTAGAAAACTGCTTAGGATATAGCAAATTCTCAAAAGTGGTACCAATATTATTAAACCAGGAAATATTTACAATGGCTGAAGCTCTTTATCATTGTCCAGCCTTTCTTTTTGAGCGTTTTCAATGATATTAAAGTCAGGATTTTTTAAAGAAGACCACACTTTAGGTACCTATGTTAAGATTACCGTAATTTGGACCTATTTAATCCTGGTACTGTCCTCAGAAGCTGTGTTATTCTTATTGCATAACTAACAGGGACATCTCTCCAGTGCTCAGAACTTTCCCAGCAGATTTCATGTCAGAGCCAGCTATGGCATCACTGGAAGATTGGCACCTCTTTAAATACAAAGTCTCCATTCCATTCCCCAACATGTGCTGTAGGTGCCTGAGTTACAAAATTTAACAACCCAGTTGCCTGGAAAGCCTCATGGAAAGGGAAGCTTTGCAAGGACAGAGACATGTGAGAGTCAGAAGGCTCTACACCAACTATTCCCCTCACATTGAAGGATCCTAGGTATCTGAGGAATTTGATTTGCTAAATCAATCAGATAAAGTCCCTGGGCTCTCAGATTTTGTAGATTAGCGTCCTGGTTCCCACATGTGCTAGCTTTTTTGTATATTGACAGTTTATGGAATCTCTCTCACTTGTCCCATTTGCAAAACAGGACAGTAATAATAGCAATTTCATTGTGAAGTTAAAACAAGATAATTATACGTAGTAGGCATGCAATATATTTATCCATAATAATTAGTAGAACTAATGGTAGTTTAATCATTGAAGGGACTCACAACATTTCTATTTCTTGGTGGACATGGCTGCCCAGGTTCCCCTTCAGGAATCAGTTAAGTCACTTTGCTTAAAGTCATTCCGCTTCTTAGGGAAGCTCATGTTGATGACTGATAAATACAGGAGTATAGCCTTGCCTCTTTGTTCTGACTTGGGGCAAAGCCGAAGGTCCAGTTTTACTCCAGGACTCCCCATGTTGACTCAGATTGTTCGTGGGACTCCACTGCATTGTAGCTCAGCCTATGTGTCTGCCCAATCCTGCTTTCTTCCTTTCCCATCCTCTTTCTTTCTTCCTGTCCTATCCCCTCTCCAGTCTAACAGGTATTTACAAATGCACTCCTTAACAAGGATCCTGCACATCAAACCCCGCCTCCGAGTCAGCTTTACAGAATGCACCACCTGTGACAACAAGATTGTGGGACAAATAAGTCCCCTCCCTCAGTCAGATGTTGCACTTCATGGCCTAAGACTTGTGAACATCAGAGCTCCCCTTATGTCAGTCTTTGGCATGTTCTAGGGTGTTTTGAAGGTCATAGTAACTCAGTAGTTCTCCTAGGAATTGGTCAGCTTCTGGGCATTTTGCCAGTGCCTGGGTGGACCAATCATACTTCTAAGGAGTGGATAGTACCAAAGGAAGGCCTTGAGCATCTGGCCAGAAACACTCCCTGTGACTCTGTGTCTGGTATAAGTGTGAAATTGGCAACCCAGCCAGTAATATGCTACCTTCCCTCCTGGTGATCCATCATTTGACCTTTGTCTCTGAGTCGCAGAGGTTTGAGGGTATGATAGTAAACAGAGCTTGGAAGAGTTCCCCAAGGGGCTAAGAGTGAAGTTCCAGATGTTTCTCCTGTGGGAGTGCAGACTTGTTCATTGGTTACAGATTGTGTTGGTTTTACACAGATATACAGATTTCACAATTTCTAAGGACTCTCCATTCTTTTCAAAGACATCCAATTGTTTTACTCTTGCAGCTTCAGACTCCTAGTCTATTTTATTATAATTGCTCATATGCTGCCTACAGTTTTTATTAGCCTTACATCTACATGTTCTTTCTGTTTAACATTAATATCTCTAAGTTCAGGGACTTAAATTCATTTAAAAAATGAATTACTCTCTTACTGGTTGACAATTAAAAAAAAATACAAACAAAAACCTTTGAAGGATGAATGAATGGATTTTAAGGAAACAAACAAATCAATCTATATTGCAGCCAAAGTGACCTTGCTAAAACACGTGCCTTGCTTAACATCCTTCACAACTTTTCTTACTGTGCTTTAAAGATCCTATATAATGTGGTGTAACTCATCTCCTCACCAAACACACACACACACACACACACACACACACACACACACACACACACACAAGCACTTCAAATTTCACTTTTTTTTTTTCAATTAGTTTCAGACAAAAGTCAAAGGTAGCACTCTATTTTGGAATACTGCATTTTGTCTCCAGTCTATAGAGGCATTTTTAATTTGGTTCCCTTTTGATTAAATATTTAACACATTGATAAAATCAGTACATCTACCATCATGTTAGAAGAGGAAACTAATTTCATTTAAATTATCAAAAAATTTCATTGTATAAATTGGCTTTAGATGTAGGTATATCCTTAGGTGAAATTCTATGTTCATGTTGTTACTTTCCTTGTCATGTTTCTTTTTCCTTCTTTGGAGTTATTCTTTTACTTTAGGAGAGCATAGTTTTGATGGGTTGATATATCAAGAGAAAGAAGAGTTGCAGGAGAGACATGTCATTTCTTTATATTGTCTCTGTACCCTGGGTTATGATGAGGGAATCTGTAATAAAGGAGGGATATTAGACACATTTCTGAACCTCCACTCTACCTCTCCAAAGGTATAAATCACTTTAGAATAGGAGGACAGCCTAAATCCAAGTCAACACCTCTCAAATAAGGGGTGCCAGGTGTAATTCTAAAGTAGAAGAAACTTTTTAAAGTATTTCCAAATTTGGTTGTGTAATAATGCATAATACAGCTATGAAGAGTTTAAAAACTCTTCATGCAAGTAACAGAAAGAAGATTCTTCCAAATATTTTTTGCCCACTAACTTGCAAGGAATGAATTTTAAAAAGTGAAAAGAGGGAAAGAAAAGAATCATCCTAGTCAAATGAAGAATCTGGTCACATTTTGCCAACTTCAAACTTGAATTGTATCTATCTTGCTTTCAAAGTTGAAGGTGCTCATTCTGGAAAGTAATATCAGAAACAAACTGATAATTTTTTTTTAAAAAAAGAGGATTTGAAGACTGTCCAGTTTGCCCCTTTTTGTTTACTTTGATATTTTAGTTCAGAGTTATCAAGTACAAAGTGAATTGAACTAAAATTCTGTATTCTATTTCATGGCCTTGTATCACTTACTAATTTTGCCTCAAATAACACCAGACTTGTTTGTTTGTTCATAATATTCAATTTGTAATGAATATTTTAGTCTTTATTATAACATAAGTAAAGTGTATCTTCTGTTAGCAATTGTCTTTAAAAATATTTTCTGATATTCTATAAATAAAACCTTTTTAAAAATTTTGATAATTTGCAGGGTAGAGAAGAGTTCTTGAAAAAATATACTCGAACTGAAGTGGCTAATGGAATGATAATTCAGGTAATCCTAATTTACTTTTAATATTTTATTCTTCCTTTAATTTGCATTTTACTTAGCATTTTAAATTTGTCTGTAATGAGGCATCTTTTTACTATTTGGTTTGCAAGCCAGCAGTTTTCTCTCCTTAGCTGATGACAGTTGCCCTCTTTGTACAACTAGCAGTATCTGATCATGCATAAAGAAACTGACCTCCCATACACATATCTCATTTTGTGGCTTAATGGGAATTTCTGCCTGTCTAGTAAAAGGGCAGTGGGATCTTATTCCTAAGTGTCTCCTTTGTTTGTTTCCTGATGATATGTTCTCTTTACTTTGAGTGTCTTTCAAATGAATTTTTTTAACACTGAAAAAAAAACCCAAAACAAACCTACGATCTTTCTATATAAACCATTTGAAACTATGCATTGTAACTCACGAAATCAATTGTAATTTTTTTACCTTTATACCATCTGCCTATTCATCAGAACCCAGGTTGGCTATTTTGATCCCTGACATCTTTCTAGAATCCCTCTCCTTCAAAAATACATAAGTATTTGAAATTATTGTTATATGAAAAATAAAATTAAGAGGCAAAACAACCTAAAATAGTGTTGTTTTTAAAGATTATTTGAGATTATCTGTACCTTTGGTCCTCTTTGAAGCAAACAACTTTTGCAATTTCTTCTGTTAGAAAATTTGACGTTTTCAAACATATAAAGCAATGTTTTTCTACTTCTATATTCTAGAAAATACCAAATTTCCTAATTTATTTATACATCTATTCAATAATTCCATAATCGTCCAGTGCTTTTTGCTTAATATTTTGGTCTTGACATCTTTTTCATTGGTTTTATTTGATTTTAGATTTTAGGAATTACATGTAGTTCAGTATTTGTTGTTCGTGTGTTCTGTAAACTCATTATCTTCTGATACTTAAGAATGTTTGATTTTTATTGTTTGTTAATTTGTTTCTCATCATTTTTCTAATAAGAAGTGCACTCTTTAAATATGCTATATTTGTACCTATTACTTTTTTTTTTTTTAGATTTTATTGGGGAAGGGGAACAGGACTTTATTGGGGAATAGTGTGTAATCCCAGGACTTTTTTCCAAGTCAAGTTGTTGTCCTTTCAATCTTAGTTGTGGAGGGTATGGTTCAGCTTCAAGTTGTTGTCCTTTCAGTCTTAGTTGGGGAGGGCGCAGCTCAGCCCCAGGTTCAGTTGCCATTGCTAGTTGCAGGGGGCACAGCCCACCATCCCTTGCGGGACTGGAGGAATTGAACTGGCAACCTTGTGGTTGAGAGCCCACTGACCCATGTGGGATTCGAACCGGCAGCCTTTGGAGTTAGGAGCACAGAACTCCAACTGCCTGAGCCACCAGTCTAGCCCCATACCTATTACTTTTTATGGCGGTGATTATTTTTTTGATTTTCAAATAACAGCAAGTATAGCTGACTGACACAAGACGGAGGCTCAATAAACATTTAGGTAATCGATAACTGAATGCATTTTTTTTTTAATCTTTTCTGGCAGAAAAGGCTGTATTCTCTGCAAGAGGAACAGGAGCTTGTGACAGAGGAATTTCTGAAAAAGAAAGCAATGTATTCCCTAATCCTGGCAGAAATAGAGGCACCAATGCTTCAAATGGAAGAAGATGCTATAAGGATGAAAACTCTCCACCAAGAACACTCTGATGTAAGCATTTATAATTAATCCAGACACTAATTTGCAGGAATATTTAGGCTGATAAATCATGTATACGATTTTGTATTGCTACTTGGAAAATTATGATTTCACATAGGAAGACATAAAATCTCAGACAGAATAAGGAACTATTTCATTGACCACACAACTGATCTACAGCGGAAGTATATAGATATATATATAGAATATAGAATATAGTATATAGTATATAGTATATAGTATATAGTATATAGTATATAGTATATAGAATATACAATAAAGTATATAGAATATAGTATATTAATAGCAAGACTATTAATGCTATAACTCTGTATGCTGTCTTAGATTATACTTAGGAAAAGCAGTTTTCAAATGAGTGAGTAGTGATTTATTTGGTATGATTTCCCACTATGGTAAATTTAATTCAGAGTTTCACTGCTCGTTAATACAATGCTACAGCTATGTTTATTCAGATGTAAAATATAATGCATCTTGACATTTTCATGGTAAATTTTTGATGCATGTAAAAAACAGCTAGGATGAAAAATAAAGCAAATGTTGATAAATATTTTCAAAACAACAAGTTCATGGCAGTAACTGATTTTACTAGCTCTTCCCTAACAAAAAAATTAGTAGAAAAATATGTATATATCATGTCATTAGTCTTTTGGAGAAGTAGAGGGTGTGGTAAGAGTTATACATTCTTGTCTTCAGCTCCCGGGAGTACGTATACATTATTCATTTGGGCCATTTTGACAAGAGGATTGTTTTTCATTGCAAATTATGATGTAACTTTATATTCTTAGTCTTTAATAATTTTCAAAATTTATTTAAAAAGCCTTGTGATTTGCAAAGTGTTCCTATTAGGAAAGTTTATTTTGATCTTCAAAGCTTCCCTATGAAATAGGTAAGAGAGAGTTTATCTGTATCATAGACTTGAGAAAACTTGGGCCTGAATGCATGAAGCAACATGTACAAGGCCATAAAGCATGGAAACAACAAATTCTGAGTATATTATGCTACTTAAAACTCTTAAATGCTTAGTCTAGAGCTCATATGATGAATGTATAATCAGTACTAATACCTAGTGAGATAAATGATTTTAATAATGGCTCCTCCTTACATTAATGATGGAAATTTATTAATTGCATCAAAAGCCTCAGTATAATCATCTGAGTATGATAATGAATTCCAGAAAAATTAATGACTTTTATTTCCCCTTATTTTATAATGGCCATTGTTTTATATCTTCTTGTAGTTTAGTAGTCATTTCTATTTTTATTAAATTTTAATAGTTTATGATTTATAAGAACTATTAATTTAGCATAAATTCTTGGAAATAATAAGTTTTTATGCACTTTCTATAATGATTACTGATAATTTGTATTTGGAATTTTAATTTTGGTTAAAATATTTTAAATATTGTGATGAAAATTTATAATTTTGATGTGAGTTTATTAATGTTTGTGACTTAACTAAAATTTATAAGATTTTAGTTTTCTCCAAAAATTCAAATTGAATATTGGGATTGTGGATATCATAGAATGTTTTCGTAATTCATGTGTGATGATCCTTTCTCTTTCCATCTATCTATCTATCTATCTATCTATCTATCTGTCTCTCTATATATGAATACACACACACACACACACACACACACACACACACATATATATAGTTTTTATTAAAATAGTTACTTAGAAACTATTTGGTTTACACCAGGATAATTAGATTGTAAATGCTACACATCTTAATTTCTGACTGTCTTCTAGGCACTAAAGAACATAATTGAGGAGAGAAAACATGTTAAAAAAAATGTGGAAAGAACAAAGAAAAAGTTAAAAAGAAAGGGGAAGGAAGCCCAAGAAGCACTAATAAAAACTGAGGTAAATTTAATATGAAAAAATTTTTGAATTTACACCCTGTTTATGGCAGTGAAAACTATTCATGCAAATTTAACTGTATATGGATACATCCCATTTCTAATTGGTTGCACTAAGTTGATTCTGCATGTGCATACACACACGTGCACACACACATACACACACACACACAGAGTCTCTCTTTGTGTTCATTTTTTTTTTCTCTCTTACAGTGTTTTCCCCACTGATCTAAGTATCCCCAATTACATTTCGTACAAAATAGAGGCAGAAATCTGGCCTATACTAGATAGGACCATATTTCTACAGATGAGACCAATCTACAGACTGAAACATTTGTTAATATCTGACATCGGCATTTTACCCTCAGACTGGTATATAGGGAGCATAAACAAACGGCTATATATCAAAAGGCTTCGGGCATTTTTCCAAATTAGAAATACTTACTCCCTGAAAATCCTTACATCTAATAGTCTATCTTTAGAGAATCATTGGATACGGGTAAGTAGGTAGAAGTAGTTCATTGTCTTTATCTTGCTATCCTCTGGATATATTTTAAAGGTAGACCCAATAGGATTGGTGGGTGGATAATATGTGGGCTATGAGATAGAGATGTGATTATATCACTTTTAAAAAGTTTTCCCTGTACTGGGTTACAAAATAATATTAAAAAGGATTACTGAAGTAAATCATAATATTTATAATAACAATAACAGATTACTAATATGTTCCATGTTTTCTATATGCCAGGCACTGTTCTAAGTGCTCAGACGTATTAACTCATTTCATCTCCATGATAACTCTATAAAGAGTGCTATTCTTACCTCCATTCTCTATTTGAACCATCTGGTGCCTTGTCTTTTAATTAGTTTGTTCATTTTCACAGCTTATTATTGTGGAGCTCAGATTCACTATATCTGGCACTGGCACTGGAATCTATGCTCTTTTTTAAAAAGTAAAGTTTATTTGGTTGACAGTGGTTAGTAAAGTTACATAGGTTTCAGGTGTACAGTTCTGTAATCCATCATCTACATATCACATTGTGTGTTCACCACCCAGAGTCAGTTCTCCTTCCGTCACCATATATTTGATTCCATTTACCCTCATCTCCCTCCCCCCACCCCCCTTACCTCTGGTAACCACTAAACTATTGTCTGTGTCTACAAGTTTTTGTTTCTTTATTTTATTCTCTTAGTCCTTTGTTCATTTGTTGTTTTCAGTTTTATATCCCACATATCATTGAAATCATATGGTTCTCAACTTTTTTCTGTCTGACTTCTTTCACTTAGCATAATAATCTCAAGTTCCATCCGTGTTGTTGCAGATGACGTTATTTCATATTTTCTTATGGCAGAAGTAGTATTCCATTGTGTATATATACCACATCTTCTTTATCCAGTCATCTATCAAAGGACGCTTTGGTTGTTTCCATGTCTTGGCCACCGTAAATAATGCTGCAATGAACATTGCAGTACATGTATTTTTACGGATAAATGTTTTCAGATTTTTTTGGTAGATGTCCAGGAGAGATTGCTGGGTTATATGGTAATTTGATTCTTGATTTTTTGAGGAACCTCCACACTACCTTCCATAGTGACTGCACCGATCTGCATTCCCACCAACAGTGTATGAGGGTTCCTTTTCCTCCACAGCCTCTCCAACACTTGTTACTGTTTGTCTTGTTGATGAAAGCCATTCTGACTGGGGTGAGGTGATATCTCATTGTGGTTTTTATTTGCATTTCTCTGATGATTAGTGATGTTGAGCATCTTTTTATATGTCTATTGACCATTGTATGTCCTCTTTGGAGAAATGTTTATTGAGGTCTTCTGCCTGTTTTTCAATTGAATTGCTTGTTTTGTTGTTGTTGCCCGTTGTATGAGTTCTATTAGTCCTTTATCAGAGACATTGTTTGCAAAAATCTTCTCCCATTCATTTGGTTGCCTCTTTATCTTGTTGATGGTTTCTTTTGCTGTGCAGAAGCCTCTTAGTTTAATATAGCCTCATTCATTTATTTTAAATTTTACATCCCTTGCCTTTGAGGTCAAATTCATAAAATCATCTTTGAAACCAAGGTCCATAAGTTTAATACCTATGTGAAATTTCTTCTATGCAGTTTATTGTTTCAGGTCTTATATTTAGGTCTTTGATCCATTTTGAGTTAATTTTGGTACATGGTGACAGATAGCAGCCTACTTTCCTTCTTTTGTCTGTGGCTATCCAATTTTCCCAGCACTATTTATTGGAGAGGCTGTCTTTTCTCCATTGTATGTTTTTGGTTCCTTTGTTGAAAATTATCTGCCCATATATATGGGGGCTTATTTCTGGGTTTTCAGTTCTATTCCACTGGTGTGTGTGTCTGTTTTCCTGCCAGTAACATGCTGTTTTGATTACTGTCACTTTGTGGTACAAGTTGAAATCAGGGAGCATGATACCTCCAGCCTTATTCTTTTTTCTTAGGATTGCTTTGGCTACTCAGGGTCTTTTGTGATTCCATACAAATCTGATTTCTTTGTTCTATTTCTTTAAAAAATGCCATTGGGATTTTGATGGAGATTGCATTAAATCTGTATATTGTTTTGGGTAATATGGTCATTTTAACTATGGTGATTCTTCCGGTCTATGAACATGGAATGTCTATTGATTTCTTTATGACTTCAATTTCTTTAAAAAATGTCTTACAGTTTTCAGTATATAGGTCTTTCACATCCTTGGTTAAGATTTTGCTTAGGTATTTTATTCTTTTTGTTGCAATTGCAAATGGAATTGTTTTTTTCATTTCTTTTTCTGAAATTTCATTGCTAGTATATAAGAATGCAATGGGGTTTGTTTTATGTTTATTTTGTAGCTGGTAACTTTACTTTGTTCATTTATGGTTTCTAATAACTTTTGGTGGACTCTTTAGGGTTTTCTATATAAGCATCATGTCATCCACAGAAAGTGACAATTTAACTTCTTTGTTCCTAATTTGGATCTTTTATTTCTTCCTCTTGCCTGATTCCTCTGGCAAAGACCTCCAATACTATGTTGAAAAGCAGTAGTTATAGGGGACAGCCCTGTCATGTTCCTGAACGTAGAGCAAAGGACTTCAGTGTTTCACCATTAATCATGATATTAGCTGAGAGTTTCTCATATATGACCTTTATTATGTTATTTAACTTTTATACCAATTTTATTAAGTGTTTTCATCATAAATGGATGTTGTATCTTGTCAAATGATACTTTTTCTCTGAATCAATTGATATAATCATGTGATTTTTGTCCTTTATTTTGTTTATGTGGTACGTCACATTGGTCGATTTGCATATGTTGAACCAACCTTGTGTCCCTGAGCTGAACCCCGCTTGGTCGTGATGTATAGTATTTTTAATGCATTGTTGCATTTGATTTGCTAGGATTTTGTTTAGGATTTTTGCATCTGTATTCATCAGACATATTGGTCTGCAATTTTCTTTTTTTGTGTTGTCCTTACCAGGTTTTGGTATCAGGGTATTTGTTGGCCTCATAAAGTGAGTTACGGAGTATTGTGTCTTCTTCAATTTTTTGGAAGAGTTTGAAGAGGACAGGTATTAGATCCCCTTTGAATGTTTGGTAGATTTCATTACTGAAGCCATCTGGTCCTGGCCTTTTGCTTTTGAGAAAGTTTATAATGACTGATTCAATTTCCTTGCCGTTGATCGGTCTATTGAGATTTTCCAGTTCTTTGTGATTCAGGCTAGGAAGGGTATATGTTTCTAAGAACATGTCCATTTCGTCTAGGTTATTGAATTTGGTGGCATAGAGTCCTTCATAGTATTCTTGGATGATCCTTTGTATTTCTGTGGTAACTTCTCCTCTTTCATTTCTGATTTTGTTTACTTGTGTCTTTTCTTTTTTTATCTTAGTCTAGCCAAGGCTTTGTCAGTTTTATTAATCTTTTCAAAGAACCAGCTCTTTGTTGCATTAATTTTTTTCTATTGTCTTTCTGTTCTCTATTTCACTTAGTTTGGCTCTGATTTTTATTGTTTCCTTCCTTCTGCTGTCTTTGGGTTTCATTTGTTCTTCTTTTCCTAACTTTTTAAGGTGTAGAGTGAGGTTGTTTATCTGGGATTTTTCTTCTTTTTTGAGGTAGGCCTGTAATGATATAAATTTCCCTCTTAATACTGCTTTTGCTGCATCCAAAAAATTTTGAGAGGATGTATTTTCATTCACATTTGTTTCTATGTATCTTTTAATCTATCCTATTATTTCTTTTTTTTCAAGATTTTATTGGGGAAGGGGAACAGGACTTTATTGGGGAACAGTGTGTACTTCCAGGACTTTATTTTTTCAAGTCAAGTTGTTGTCCTTTCAATCTTAGTTGTGAAGGGTGCTGTTCAGCTTCAAGTTGTTGTCCTTTCAGTCTTAGTTGTGGAGGGCACAGCCCAGCTCCATGTCCATTTGCCGTTGCTAGTTGCAGGGGGCACAGCTCACCATCCCTTGCAGGAGTCAAAACGGCAACCTTGTGGTTGAGAGGATGCGCTCCAACCAACTGACCATTTGGGAGCTCAGCGGCAGCTCAGTTAAAGGTGAATGTTCAATTTTAGTTGCAGGGGGCATTGCCCACAATCCCTTGCAGGACTTGAGGAATTGAACTGGCAACCTTGGGGTTGAGTGCCCACTGGACCATGTGGCAATCAAACCGGCAGCCTTTGGAGTTAGGAGCATGGAGCTCTAACCTCCTGAGCCACCGGGCCGGCCCTATCCTATTTCTTATTTGACACAGTCGTTCTTAAAAGTATGTTGTTTAATCTCCACATACTTGTGATTTTTCTTGCTTACTTTTTATAGTTGATATCCAATTTCAAAGCCTTGTGATCAGAGAATATGCTTGGTATGATTTAAATCATTTTACATTTCCTGATGCTAGTTTTATGTCCCAACATATGGTCTATCCTTGAGAATGTTCCATGTACACTAGAAAAGAGTGCATAGTCTGATGTTCTAGTACAAAGTGCTCTGTAAATGTCAGTTGTGTCCATTTCATCTAATGTGTCATTTAGGGCTGATATTTCTTTCCTTTATTTTTTATTTGGATTATCTACCCGTAGCTGTCAATGATGTATTTAGGTCCTCTACTATAATTGTGTTTTGGTCAATATCTCCATTTTAGTTCTGTTAGTAGTTGCTTTGTATATTTTGGTGCTCCCTGATTGGGGACATAAATATTGATGACTGTTATATCTTCTTGTTGTATCGTCCCCTTTATCATTATGAAATTTTCATCTTTGTCTCTTGTTATCTTTTTGTCCTGAAGTCTGTCTTATCTGATATCAGTATGGCTACACATATTTTTCTCTGAGTATCATGTGCTTGGAGTGTCAATTTCTACCTTTTCATTTTGAGTCTATATTTGTCCTGTAGCTGAGATGTGTCTCTTGGAGGCAACATTTGGTTGGATTTAGTTTTTTTATTCGATCTGCTACTGTGTGCCTTATTGGTGAGTTCAGTACATTTACATTTAGGGTGATTATTGGTATATGAGGATTTCCTATCATTCTGTCTGGTTTTCTGGTAGGACAGTGTCTCCATTGTTTCTTTGCCTCTTTGTTGCTGTCTGTAATTTTAGTGTGATGATGGTCTATGATTTTTCCCTCTGTTTCTTCCTTTTTTATGTTGTGTATTTCAGTTTTAGATTTATTTTGAGCAGATAGCATTAAGTTTATGTAAAAGCAAGTCTTATATTTAGAGTATTCCATTTTCTTTATCATACTTCCTTCCTCCATTCCCATTTCCCTGTTCAGACCTTTATTCTCTCCCGTTTTATGATTTTATTGTCACAAATTATCACTATTTATGCTATGAGTTGATTTCTGTATTGCAGTAGCAAGTGGCTTTTTTCCTATTTTTTCTTAGATGTTTTGTTTTCTTTACCCTATATGTTTTGTTTAAGTATATAGTGTAATATTTGGTGTAAGGGTTGCCATTTCCTGCTTCTGTTTGTCTGTTGTAATACTACTCATGATTTTGTATTCTTTTGCAGTTTATTTCAGGTTGAATAGCCTCCTTCAGTATTTCTTGTAATGTAGGTTGTGTGTTAGAAAATTCCCTCAGCTTTTTTTTGTATCTGGAAGATCTTTATTGTTCCTTCATATCTAAAGGATATCTTTGCTGGATATATTATTCTTGGTTCATAATTTCTTTCAATAGTTTGAATGCTTGAGTCTGCTCCCTTCTGGCTTGTGGAGTTTCTGCTGAAAAATCTGATAATAATTTAATGGGCTTTCCTTTGTTGGTTACTGTCTTCTTTCCCCTGGTTGCCTTGAGGATTCTTTCTTTGTTATTAATTTTCGATAGCTTCAATACAATGTGCCTTGGAGAAGGTCTGTTGGGATTGAGGAAATCAGGTGTTCAATCTGCTTCTTGAATTTGAGGATCCAGTTCTTTCTACAAATTTGGAAAGTTCTTGGTGACTATTTGTTTGAATATACTCTCTGTTCCCTTCTCCCCTTCTTCTCCTTCTGGTATGCCCGTTATTCTTATGATCCTCTTTCTGAAGGAGTCAGAAAGTTCTTGTAGAGTTCTTTCGTTTTTTTTTAACCCTCAAGTCTCTCTCTTCTCCCATCTCTGTCATTTCCAGATTTCTATCTTTGATGTCACTGATTCTTTCCTCCATCTGATCAGCTCTATTACCTAAGTTGGCTATTTCATTCTTCATTTCTTTTATAGAGTTCTTAATCTCCCGATTTTAAAAAAGAACTAAATCTTCTATTTGGTTCTTTTTTAAAATTTCAATCTCTTGGTAAAATGTTCATTTTGTTCTTTGATTGTGTTTCTGAGTTCATTAAACTGCCTATCTGTGTTTTCTTGCATTTCACTGAGATTTTTCAGAACTGCAATCTTGAATTTTGTCATTTAAGTCACATATTTCCATGTCTTTAAGGTCATTTGTTGGAGACTTTTCATTTTCTTTCTGAGCTGTCTTGTTGCCTTGGTTATTCATGGCAATTAATGAATTAATAGTTCTCTTCCCAGGCATCTGCAGGAGTGGGTTCTGCAACAGGTTGGTAAGAAGAGGCCTTTTTTTTTGCTTTCTAGTAGGTGTTGGTAGAATGTTTTATTTTCTCTCCAACTGCAGACTTTTATTCTCTCTCATGCTGTAGAGTTATATTTTCTCTGCACTGTTCTGGCTTCTCACATGATGGGGAGGTTCCCTGGAAGGTGGGCTCTTCCTCTGTGAGCAGGTTGCCTAGGTTTCAGGGCACTGCCACCGTGGGAGGATGTTGAGAACTTCTGAGTCCAAAAGCTCTTTCTGCAACCAGATTCAGAGCCTGTGTGTTTCTGCAGCTCTGTTTATCTCTTCAGGGATCTACCCAGATAGGTGTGGGCAGGGGCAGGATGGATTGTGAGAGATGGGTCTGAACAGCGGTGATGACTAACAGCACAGTTATCTTGCACCCAAGTTTCCTTCCCCTTCACTGGAACTATCTAGGCTGTGAGTCTGTGGCTGTGGGGCTGCAGCCTGCAGAGCTCTAATTATTCTGTTGTTTTAATCTGACACTGCTACCATTCTGCTTCTAGCACTGGGAGGGTAGGGGGTGTGCTGAGCTCTGGGAAGGTGGGAAGGGGTTGGCCAAGCTCTGTGCCTATGTCTTCCATCCACTGCTTGGCAGTGAGGGCTTACACCATCGTTCTCATTCTTCTTCCCTCAGTCTTTGCTCCGAGGTCTCTGCTGTGAGCATTGGTTTCAGCTGTGTTATATGCTGATCCCTCAGGCAGGACTGTGGGCCATAAGGGGAGTGCTAGCAGCCCAAATTCTTCCCTCTCCCGCCACTGTGGTAGTTCCAGAATGCAGGGAGCTTGGAGCTCTGAGCTCTGGTCTGCTTCCTGTGCCTGAGCAGCCAACATCACCACACTTCACCATTTCCTCCTCCCTTGCCCAATTTGCCCACCTTTAGATGATTTCAATTGTGTGTGTCTTTGGCTTGCCTGTCAGCTGCACAGGGAGTCCTTTGTGGAATTATAGCTGTTCAATTTGTTGTAAATTCCAGGGGAGATTTCAAGAGACTCACCTCACGCCACCATTTCTGTGATGTCACTGGAATCTATGTTCTTAACCATTACATTGTACTGGTCAAAACTTACAGGTTACTTTTATTGACCATAATGAAGTGAAATCAGAACTCAAAAACAAAAAATGCAGCCAAAAGAAAAAAATTATGTAGATTACTGGAAATATATTTTAAGTCACAGTTTTTATTATTAATTTTCTTCTGTGTTAAGGAATATTTAGAAACAAATTACCATTTATTTAATGGCTATTAATTGTAATAAATGACTAATGATATAGCAAACTATATAGAATGGGCCAAAATAATACATTTGTATTACCAATACATTATTTTGGTTACAAAAACTGAAAGTGTTAACATATGTATTAAGGACAAAAGAGAGGAAAAAGAAATTAACAACCACAGAAAAATTAAAAGAGACATAATTATATATAAAAGTGAGGGAAAGAATGCTATTTTGCATAACAATTTGTTTTAAAATCTAATTTACTTATAAAATAAGTAATGTATAAGTGTATATATATTATATACACTTTATAAGTGTATAATTTACTTATAAAATAAAAATGATGAAAACTGGTGAAGTGAAAAAAAACACAATAATAGATCAATAATTATAGAATAAATTTAATTTATCCAAACTCTACTACTAAAGGCAATCACAAGCCCAGATATTTTACAGGCCTTCCTAAAAAGGCCAAGTACACAGCATAAGAAAGAATGAAAAGCTTTTAAATTCATTCTATAATAATATAACCTTGAAAATATAAGTGAAAAATATTAACATAAAAAAGAAATGTATAGGTTATCTCACTTATGAATGACAAATTCTTAAATATATCAACAAATTAAATTTTACAATGTGCTAAAAATAATATACTAGTAAAATAAGATTCCTTTGAAGAATGTGAAGATGACTCAATATAAACAATTGTATTAATATAATTCACTACATTTGTAAAAATGAAAGACAATTAGCCAAAAATATTTGCTAAAACTATACAACCATTAATGATTTTAAAAATGACTCAACTGTCTAGAAATAGAATGAAACTTCTTTACCTTGATAATGTGTTATAGTTTATCTACCAGTATTTTCCATCAAATATCATAATTAATAATGAAACATGGAAAGCATTTTCATTAAAATCAGGAACAAAACATTCATACCAGCTCTTACTATTTAGCACACTATTGATATAACAAAGTACTTGTAATACATCACAAAAGATGAAATATGTGTTCAACACTGCCACAGAAAGCCACCACAGTTCTTATGTCCATATCTGAATATTAACTTCAAAAATATTTACTGAAAGTTGGCAAAGGTGACATATTTAACAAATATAAACAAATTCCAAGAAAAATATGGCTGAATATCGTGTGTCTGCTCTATATTGTAGAAGGTACTAGAAGTTGGTGGGTTAGCAAAGAAGGGTTAATTTTGTTTGTCCTTCAAATTAATTTGTCTTTCCAATTACTATTGAGCACTTTAAATGTATTCAATATTGTTGAATATTGTTGCAGTTGCTAGAGTTGGGAAAGTAAAAGGAGAACTTGACTAACTCAAGAAACACATAATCTCATTGGGAAGCAGTCAAGGAAAAGACAGCATTAATATTGTGAACAGAGCCATGACAGCCGTATAATGAGATAAGAGAGGGTCCTACAGGAGGAAACCTAAATGAGCTGAGGGGATCTGGGAAGGTTTTTCAGAAGAGATGAGGTGTAAAAATGAGAATTACTCATGGAATAAATAGAGGTTGGATACTTGCCTTGCTATTTTTGAAGTGAATGAAGATAGTATGCACACAAAGCCTAGAAGAATAATTGGTACAAATGGTATCCAGAGAAAAACAGGTGTAACCATACTTATATCAGAAAAAACAGACTTCAGGATAAAAAAAGGTAACAAGAGACAAAGATGGACATTTCCTCATGATAAAAGGGGACAATACAACAAAAGACATAACACTTATTAATATATTTGCCCCCAATCAGGGAGCACCAAAATATACAAAGCAGCTACTAACAGAACTAAAGAGAGAAATTGACCACAACACAGTTAAAGTAGGGGACCTATATACATCATTGCCAGCTATGGATAGATCATCCAAACAGAAAATCAGTAAGGGAAAATGTTAGCCGTAAATGACACATTAAACCAAATGGACATAATAGACATATATAGACCACTTTATCCTAGAACATCAGACTATACATTCTTTTCTAGTATACATGGAACATTCTCAAGGATAGACCATATGTTGTGACATAAAACTAGCCTCAATAAGTATAAGAAGATTTAGATCATATTAAGCATATTCTCTGATCACAAGGCTGAATTTGGATACCAACTACCAAAACAAACAAACAAACAAACAAACAAAAAAAACAGGAAAAACCACAGATATGTGGAGATTAAGCAACGTGCTATTAAAGAATTACTGGGTCAAAGAAGAAATAGGAAGAGAGCTCAAAAGATACATAGAAACAAATGAGAATGACAATGCGTGCTGTCAGAATTATTAGGATGCACCGAAAGCAGTAAAAACAAGGGAATTTGTATCATCACAGGCCTATCTCAAGAAATAAGAAAAATCCCCCCAAACAACCTAACATTACACCTTAAAGAACTAGAAAAAGAACAGATGAAACCCAAAGTCAACAGAAGGAAGGAAATAATAAAAATTAGAACAAAAAAAAATAAAATAGAGAACAAAAAGACACTATAGAAAATTAATGCAGCAAAGAGCTGGTTCTTTGAAAAGATTGACAATAAAATTGACAAACCCTAGGCTAGACTCATTAAGATAAAAAGAGAAAAGACACAAACAAAATCAGAAATGAAAGAGAAATTACCCCAGATACCACAGGAATACAAAGGATCATACAAGAATACTATGAAGGACTATATACTATCAAATTCAATAACCTAGAAGAAATTGACAAGTTATTAGAAACATATAGCCTTCCTAAACTGAATCACAAAGATTTGGAAAATCTAAATAGACTGATTAACAGTAAGGAAATTGAATCAGTCATCCAAAACCTTCCCAAAAGCAATGATCCAGGATTAGCTGATTTCACTAGTGAATTGTACCAAACATTCAAAGAGGATCTAACACCTATCCTTCTCAAACTCTTCAAAAAAATTGAAGAAGACACAATACTTCCTAATTCATTTTATGAAGACAACATTACCCTGATACCAAAACCTGGTAAGGATAACACAAAAAACAAAACTACAGACCAACATCTCTGATGAATACAGATGCAAATACTTTATTTTATTTTATTTTTTATTTTTTATTTTATTTTATTTATTTTATTTTATTTTAATTTTTACATCCCTCACACCGTGAACCCCCCTCCCCCCATCCACCACCACCATAACCTCACACCGAGCCATCACATTATACACATAAAATTATAGTTGGCATTCATTAATGTCCAGCCTCTGGTGTACAATGCCATGACCAGGCATCCAGAGCATCCCTGAGGTGGTCTCCCAAACAGGACACATGTCCATCGAACACCCAACAAAATCCCCAAACACTATTGAATAAGTTCCCCAAAGTAATTCTCAAAAAACCCTGAGGCCATCCTGTGGTCACCAGCCGCCCCCCAATCCCTTCACCCTTCCCCCCATCCCCAACCACCTCTCCCCCATCTAACAACTCTCGGTTTTTTGTGTCCCCAAAACTGTTTCTGATTAGTTCATACACATATTCTTTTCTTTAGATTCTGCATATAAGTGAGATCATATGGTACTTGTCTTTCTCTTTCTGACTTATTTCACTTAACATAATGTTCTCTAGATCCATCCATGTTGTTGCAAATGATAAGATTTTTTTTCTTTATGGCTGCGTAATACTCCATTGTATAAATGTACCACAGCTTCTTAATCCAGTCTTCGACTGATGGGCATTTCGGTTGTTTCCATATCTTGGCTATTGTGTAAAGTGCTGCAATAAACATAGGAGCAGATGCAAATATTTTAAACAAAATTCTAGTAAACTGCATGCAACTATACATTTAAAAGATTATACATCATTATCAACTGGGGTTCATTCCAGTTGCACAAGGATGGTTCAACATATGCAAATCAATAAATGTGATATACCACATAAACAAAATAAAAGATGAAAATCCTATGATTACATTACTCGATGCAGAAAAACATTTGACAAGATACAATACCTATTTAATCATGTGTATGATTAAAACACATAATGGGTATAGAGGAAAACTAAAGGCCATGTATGACAAACCGTCAGCTAATATCATAATTAACGGTGAGAAACTGAAGACTTTTGCTCTATATTCAGGAACAAGACAGGGCAGTCCCTTATTACCACTCTTACTCAACATAGTATTGGAAGTCCTTGCCAGGGCAATCAGGCAAGAGAAAGAAATACAAGACATCTGAATTAGGAATAAAGAATTTAAATTGTCACTTTTTGCAGTTGACATGATTCTTTGTATAAAGCAGTAAAGAGTCCATCAAAAGCTACTAGAAGCAATAGATGAATATAGTGAAGTTGCTGGCTACAAAATCAATGTACAAAAATCCATTGCATTCCTATATATTAACAATGAAATTTCAGAAAAAGAAATGAAAAAGCAATTCTGTTTGCAATTGCAACAGAAAGAATAAAATACCTAGGAATCAACTTAACAAAAGATGTGAAGGACCTCTACACTGAAAACTATAAGACATGTTTTAAAGAAATTGAAGAAGACATAAAGAAATAGAAAGACATTCCGTGTTCATGTTTTTGGAAGAATCACGATAGTTAAAATGACCATATTACTGAAAGCAATATAAAGATTTAATGCAATCCCCATCAAAATCCCAATGGCATTTTTTAAAGAAATAGAACAAATAAATCATCAGATTTGTATGGAATCACAAAAAACCCTGAATAGCCAAAGCAATCCTAAGAAAAAAGAATAAGGCTGGAGATATTACACTCCCTGATTTCAACTTGTACCACAAAGTGACAGTAATCAAAACAGCGTGGTACTTGAAGAAAAACAGACACACACACCAATCGAATAGAATTGAAAACCCAGAAATAAATCTTCATATCATGGGCAGATAATTTTCAACAAAGGAGCCAAAAACATACAATGGAGAAAAGGCAGCCTCTTCAGTAAATGGTGCTGGAAAATTGGAAAGCCACAGGCAAAATAATGAAACTAGACTGCTATTTGTCACCATGTACCAAAATTAACTCAAAATGGAGCAAAAACCTAAACATAGGACCTGAAACAATAAACTGCATAGAAAAAATTTCACATAGGCATTAAACTTATGGACCTTGGGTTCAAAGACGATTTCATAAAATCAATGAATGGAACTATATTAAACTAAAAAGCTGCACAGCAAAAGAAACCACCAACAAAACAAAGAGGGAACCAATGAAATGGCAGAACATATTTGCAAACAACGCCTCTGATAAGGGCTAATATCCAAAATATATAAAGAACTCGTATAACTCAATAACAAAAAAATCCCAAACAATCCAATTAAAAAATGGGCAGAGGACCTGAACAGATACTTTTCCCAAGAAGACATACAAACAGCAAACAGATATGAAAAAATGCTCAACTTCACTAGCTATTAGGGAAATGCAAATCAAAACCACAATGAGATATCACCTCACACCTGTGAGAATGGCTATCATCAACAAGATAAATAATAAGTCTTGGAGAAGCTGTGGGAAAAAGGAACCCCCATACACTGTTGGTGGGAATGTAAATTGGTACAGCTGCTATGGAAAACAGTATGGAGGTTCCTCAAAAAATTAGGAATAGAATTACCACATGACCCAGCAATCCTTATCCTGCGTATCGACCCAAAAAATCTGAAAACATTTATCCGTAAAGATACATGTACTACAGTGTTCATTGCAACATTATTTACAGTGGCCAAGACATGGAAACAACCAAAGTGTCCTTCGATAGATGATTGGATAAAGAAGATGTGATATATATACACACATACATATATATGTATATATACATGTATATATATATATATATATATATACACACACACACACACACACACACACACACAATAGAATACCACTTCTGCTGTAAGAAAAGATGAAATAGTGCCATTTGTAACAATATGGATGGATCTTGAGAGTATAATGCTAAGCAAAATAGGTCAGACAGAAAAAGTTGAGAACCATATGACTTCACTCATAAGTGGGATATAAAAGTGAAAGCAATAAAGGAACAAGACAAACAAAGAAAAACTGATAGACACAAACAACAGTTTAGTGGTTACCAGAGAGGGAGGGAAGAGGGGGATGGTAGAAGAGGGAAAAGGAGATCAAATATATGGTGATGGAAGAGGAAAAGACTCTTGGTGGTAAGCACACAAAGTGATATATAGATGATGTATTATAGAATTGTTCAGTTGAAACCTATGTAACTTTACTAACAATTTTCACCCCAATAAATTTAATAAAAAAAAGAATATTTGGCACTGGAAGTATTTAACAGATGGTTTGCATTATTATTATTATTATTATTATTATTATTATTATTATGTAATTTTTAACTTGGTGAAAAATGAGATAAGGGCATTCTAGAAACAGACACTGTGTCTACGAAAAGAAATCATGGGAGAATGTTTTGTGTTTGTGTAATGACAAGTAGTGAGTACGGTCAGAGAACAGGATACCTACCAGTTCTAAGAGTGAAAAGAGATGAAGCTAGTGAGACAGGCAATGCCTAGACAAAGAAACGCCTTGTGGGCCATGCTATTGAACCATATTCTAAAGAAACTTGCAATCTGTTGTAATATCAAACATCACTATTAACATTTATTAAGTATTCATAATGCTGATTGGTGTACAGACAGTACTAGAGACACCATTTTTATCTTCTAAGATCTTAAGTTCTAAGACAAATAATTTTATCTTTTACTGTGCGTAAGCATTTCAATCATGGGCCAAGCTAAACAGTACTACTGAATTTTTACTGTTTTTAACTCCAATCTAAGTCTTAGGTGTAGAATTTGAATTTATTACATTTAGATAACATAAAAATATATTTATTAAATCTTAATAAAAATTAAAAATATAATCTCATATAAGTAATTTAGAATCTGAGTGTAATTTTTATTACCTAATATTTTTAAAATATGTGGTTTGGAAGTTTCTGAAATAAGGAAATAATGAAAAATGCAGTAAAAATTTAATTAACTGCAATTCAGGTTTCCAAACCATTCGAAGTCTAGACATGAAAACAACTTTGGAAAACCTCCAAATTGCTGAAACCTTTGTGACCCAAGCTAGAGAAAAAATAAGCCAAAGAATGGTGAAATTATAAATGTACTGTTTTATGCCTCTATTCATCAAAGGACCTACAAATGGCACTTGAAGTCTCCAAGCTTTTGCTCAATCAAAATATGTAGATTTGTACTCCTGACATATGTCATCTAACAGTTTCTTCTCTCTAGACTCATCTCACTATGGTGATGTCTCTGATATTTTTGATGCCATGGAAGGGGATACAGTACTCTCATTTACTAAAGCCTCACTATTAAAGGTGCCAAAATACAATTTTTGTTTTTCACTGCTGTCTGCAGGAAGCACATTTTGTCTTTCTTTCCTTTAGTGTAGAATCCTTTGGCACCACCTTCAACATTGCTGAATTGGCTGGTATGGTCTCAAGTGTTGAAACCATTGTTTCTGAAGTTTTCTCAGTTTCCCATGAGAATCTTCATTCAAGATTAAGGCATGAATTATGGAATCTC